>NW_017728931.1:54388100-54404785 GCF_001723895.1 Crocodylus porosus
GAAGTACTTTAACAAGCGTGACTTGTATTTGGAAGGAAGGAAGGAAGAAGGAAGGGGAGAGAAAATCCAGGCTGGCTATAGTGAAGAATTGAAACAAGAATAGAATCAAGCCACTGTAAAACAAATACCTGGCATTTTGAAATGAAAACATCTGAAACCAAGCCACTGCCTTGTCAACTAAAAATAAAACATTCAATTCCCTCACTCCAATTTTATTTTGTCAAGTACAGACTGGATCTACTGGTTTCTAGACCAGCAGTCTCTCAATGGCTTGCTGGACAGACTGAATCTGAGGTTTCAGTTGAGACCCTTCCTTGATAGTAATTGAGCAGGCAATGACAGGCCGGGAGACACCGCATGCCCGCCCCAAGGCCTGCTTGGAGCGCACAAAAACATAGGGCACATTCTTGTCCTCACAAAGAAGTGGCAGATGTAGGATGATCTCCAAGGGCTCAGCGTCTGCAGCCATCACGATGAATTCTGCTATTCCTCTGTTCAGTGTCTTAGTAGCTGCAAAGTGAGAGAGAAGAGGAGTAAACAGTCCTTTCAAGGGATCACATTAGCACAAGGGTTGACAAGAGTGGAAACCTGCATAAACAGCGACTCTGCTGGGATGTGAAGCTCTCAAGGAAAGCAGTGGTGTGTCAAAAATAAAATCATAGACACATTAGACAAATCTGGGGAGGAGATATTCTAGGCATCAGGCTTGAAGTGCAAGGGAGGGAGCAGGTGAAAGAGCTACTCCCTCATCTGCTTGTGCAGGTGCAGAACTTGTCTCGACAAGGCCAGTTCAACAATCTTTTTCATTCCCCACTTCTTTAGAAACAGGACACACAAGTCAATTAATCTGGATCCTTCTTCCTAAGCACTATTATTTTTTTATGCATTGGTGCAATGGACAATATAGAAAAGTCTTTCGATACAATGTTGATAAGCCAGCTGGTCACCTTCTACATCAAACACTCCCCCTCCCCCACATATTTAGAAGCTAGATCATTCTTTTCTGAGTGGTCTTGGGAGGTGGTTTACAGTGGTAAGCAGAAGGTAGAGCAGTGTGGCACCTCAAGGCAGCAATTCTCAACCAGGCTGCTGTGGCACTGGGGGGGTTCTGTGAGATTCTTTTAAGGCTGCTGCAAGATATCAGCACTGTTAGGTGTGCAAACACCTAAACGTAATTTACAAGATAAACCCAGAGATTTCAAACAGCAATCTAGTGTCAAAAACAATCCGACCGGCTGTGGTCTGATTTCCTTGCAGCAAAAGAACTACTCTGTTTGTTTGGTTTTTATTATAGAAAAGTAAGAGTGAAAGTGAGGAGCTGGCATTTTCTAAGGGGACTCTCAAGGGGTCAAGAATCACTGCCTGAAGAGACCAACTGGTTCAGAGACGGGTGAATTTTCCTAGGCAACAGCATACTTCATCTGATGGTGTAATGTGGTTTGTAACATACTTAGCTAGCAGCTAGTTGCTAAACTAAGGGTGAGCCATGAATTGTTTGCTATGCCTTTTACATGAAAATGTGCTGTTCCTCTATTCAGCAGAACATCACTGCAGTTGCATGCAACTAATTAGAGAAACAGCATTCTGCAACATAAAAGCTGCAGCAAACTGATGGAGCACTTCAGCAGTTGTGCACAGTATGTACTGCAGCTTCCTAGATATCTTGCAAGCCCACATCTTCACAAGGGGTTTAGAAATCTTACCCTGCCAGGTATCTGGATTCTATTGTATACCAAGAATACACTTTTCTCCAGCTATCGGAGGAGCACAAAGAATCTGTACAATTTCTCTCAGGTTAGTTTTATTTCCATTAGACCATTTAATCAGAAGGGAAAACTTCTCAATGGAGAAGACGCATAGTGAGATCCAGGAGTAGGGGGAATTACCAAATATCTAAAGCAAAACCCATAGGTAGAAGACAACCACCACCCACAACTCCTAGTATAGTAAACCCTTTTTTGTTAATGTTAGTGGTGGTAGTAAGTTTCCTAAAGGTCAGACTTTACCTTCATTGGCACCTTTGCGTAGTTGTTTGTAGTTGCAAGACTGCTGTACAAGATCCAGCAGTGTCTTGGTGAGCTGTGCATCAGCCAGAGGGTAAGCTTTGGGGTTCACTTCTGCCTCACTCTAGAGAAAGGAAACCAAAGTTACAGAAGGGGACAGAGGGAAGCCTTGCTTAGAATATTAATAGCTGAACTCAGAACCACAGGTTCAAGTCCTGCCAGGATCAACTGAGCCTTTTTTTTTTTTTTTTGAGGATGTCTGTTCATGGCTCCTCGTGAAAACACAATACTGCGGTCCTCTGTTTGGCACTGACACCGGGAATCCCACCATTTACTTGTAAAAATGTTTTTCCCTTGGATCCTTGATCAAAATTTCCCCCTCACAGTATTGTGGGGTGGAACTAGTATGCAACATGGCACATGTACTTCAGTGATAGGTATGTAAGATAAGCAACCCAATTTATGAAGCACTGGATTAGGGCAGCAGAGGTCCCAGTCTCCTGCCACCAGATGAGCTTGGCCATGTCAAGTCTAGGCCCTGGGAGCTATACCCCAAAAACACAACACAAGCCAGATGTTGATACAGGTTTCCTTACATGCTCTCTCTTTCACAAGCAAGGAAGCAGGAAAAAGAGTTGTCAGCTTCTTGCACTGTTATCATTCCTCGTCAGCACAGGCCCAAGGAATAGAGCCTTCATATACTGCTAGCCCTGTATTCCTGTATGCCAGGGGTGGCCAAACTTCCCAACTCTTTTAGCCATACACCAAAAATCTTGACAAAACTTTCAGACCGTGTGTGCTCCCAAACCCCTGACCTTGGCACAGCGTTTCATCTCAAGTAGCCATTTATCATTAAAGACTTTATTCAGGAGCTGCGCAACTTTGATCCACAGGCTTGGCCACCCCTGTTCTATGCCAACAGACACAAAAAAGGCTCTTGGGCAGCAATTCTCAACCAAGGTACTATAGCACCCTGGGGTGCCCTGTGAACTTTTCAAGGATGCTATGGGGTGCTACACAGTCTATTAAATTTGCATACACAATTCATCACATAAGCCCAGAGATTTCAAATGCAAGGTCCCTTCAGATTTACCCAAAGAACCTTGTCTGCCTATGTCCTTAGACTAACAGGACTACAACCAACAACCCAGCTCTTTGCAACAGAAAAACTGCTCTGTTATGCTCCTAGTCAAAGTTCAGCGTGAAAGCCAAGAGCTGGCATTTTCCAAGTGCTGCCTTCAGTCTGTCCAGCTGTACCGAGCTGAAAAATCATTTGAACTACTGACTTAGCTAGTAAACCAGTAGTTACTCCCCCTCACTTCTCCTACACCGGGAAGAAACTCAACAAGAATCCCCCTTAGCAGGAGGAGTGAGGGCACTGCATGCAGGCACCAGAACAGAGAGCGCTTAGGGGCCGGGGAGATCAAGCTGCAAGAGGAGAAAGGCTCAGTATGCGCGCGACTGACACGCGGGAAGCGCGACGAGGAGGCAGAGGGTCAGAGCCACGTGGTGCTGTAGGGGCCTGTTTACCCACGCACGTGGCGGCCTGCCTCGTGTCCGCCCGCCGGCCCAGCTCCGATCCCACCGGCCCTGGAGCTGTGTGGATCCGCTCCTCCCTTCCCGCCCCCCGGCGCTCGCGTTCGGCCGCTGGAACGCGGTGTCTCAACGTTCCACGCCCGCACGTGTCCTCCCGCTCACCATGGCCGCGATCGGAGCCCCACGAGCCGCTCCCGCCAGGATGGATCCTCTCGGCCCGAAAGCTTCACGGAGGAGAAGAAGGAGGCTCAACCTCTGCCGAACGTAGGCGGGACGAGTCGCAGCCGGAAATGAGGCTGAGCGAAGCCTGGGGGAGGAGGGTGGCAGAGGCAGTCTCGAATTAAAGAGGCAGCGCGCGCGCGCGCTTTCCTTTTTTTTTTAAATTTAGAAAAAAAACCCAAACCATCCCTCCCTCCGAGCGCCTGGAAATGTCTTGGGTGGCGCCCCCTGCACGCGGAGCCTGGTACAGAGGAGGCGAGAACGCGGCTATGCTTGCAGCTGAAAGGGTCCTGGCGGTCACAGCCCCTTCACTGCCCTGCGCCAAACCGGGGTTTAATTTAGGTGTGGGAGGTGTCAGCGCCGAGCTCGATTTCCAGTGCATTCGGTGGAGAAAGCCAGGCTGCCTCACAGAGCAAGGTACAGGAGACATCTAAAGTCGTTGAAGTACTATCAGTGCTGCCTGTGGATGATCCTCTGAATCTAGTGGGAAGGGAGACACACCAACGTTAGTGTCCTTCTGCAAGCAAACACCACCACTAGTGCGGTGATGTTGACCATCCAACATCAGCTTCACTGGGCTGGCCGTGTCATCTGGATGTCCATCTCCAGGCTCCCTAAGCAAGTTTTATTCTCCCAGCTCAGTCAAGGCTTAGGCTCAAGAGGAGGGCAGAGAAAGTACTTCAGGGATGTCCTCAAGGCAGGCTGAAAAAAATGCAACATCTATGTCTACTCATAGGAAACAATTGCCCAGGACCTCCCCAACCAGAGGAAG
Source organism: Crocodylus porosus (assembly GCF_001723895.1). Classification (NCBI taxonomy): domain Eukaryota; kingdom Metazoa; phylum Chordata; order Crocodylia; family Crocodylidae; genus Crocodylus; species Crocodylus porosus. Next base: position 54,392,631 of record NW_017728931.1, read on the forward strand.
AGTTTGCTGCAGGACTCTGAAACCTCATGACAACAACATGAGATGGAAATGTGGTAGTGGCAGAAACGGTGCATTGCGGACCAAGAATCAAGAGCCACCCACCCCACACAGAAACACATGTCCAAGCTTCGTTAGAGTCTGTTGATCCTGAATAAACCTCATCAGCCATCTTCAGACACACAGATAAGACAATCATGGAAGACAGTCATCCTTGGCTATGAGGGATTGCCAAAGAAGAAGAGGTACAGAAAGCCAGGCTCCTTCACACAGCCAATGATGCAAGGTACAACTTGGATGGCTCTCACCTTGTTTTTCCAACAAGGATATCTTTTGGACTGTGGCATCCTTTCCCAAAGTGGGAGGTGGACAGTAGTGACAGCATCCTGAAGAATACAGTGCAGAGCAGTTCCTTGCTGTCCAGGGGATGGCTGTGGGGAATGGACACAATATGCCCTCATACTGAACTTCCGTATGTCTAGATATCTCAAGCCTTAGCCTGTGTACATAGAGATGGCCTCATGTCTGTGACTAAGTGTGTGTGTATATAATACATGCACATGCACATACACACATAAAGACCCTTAGACATAAAGTCTTCTTTATATATAAAACGTGCTAAGACTTGATTTTCAGAACAGCCATGCATGGAAGTCAAATAAGAGCTACAGTATGTTGGTAAATCAGGCCTAGTGTTCTGTATTGGTTTATATGGTTTGTCTTGATCCCTACTTACCAGTTTCTGCCTGGGTTTCCATATTAAAACAATTTAGAAACAGAGTTATTGCTGTATTTTCAGGAGACACAGAGGCAACTTTTTTGTTGCAACCCCTTCTTTTTCCTCCTTTATCCTGCAATATTTCACATCTCTTTAACTTCTATTCTATCTCCCCTATCCAGAAAGGGGTGACTAGTTTAACTCATTAAACAAATCCTAGAATCTAGAAGCAGGGCTGGAAGGGACCTCCAGAGGTCATGTAGTCCAACCCCCTGCCCGAGGCAGAATCATCCCTATCTAAATCATCCCATACAAATCATAATCTAAACTCCATATAAGACTGTTGTCGACCCTGGCACAACCCAGACCTAACTCTTTAACCTGCCAGAGGTAAAGCAGGGAAACCACAACAGCCAACATCCTGCATCTATGAAATGTTAATATACGCTCAAGAGATCCTGGGGAGAGGACCACACCCCACTCTGCAGCGGAAAGCAAAAACCTCCACAGTCCAATCATGGGGTAAAATTAGAACAGTATGTATACTCAAATGTGGGTAGGGCCATTGCAACAATTCCTGAAATGGAGAGAGAGGATGAGCTGGTAATTAGGTCACCAGCCTTCAACTTTGGACACCTGGATTCAAGTCCGAACTTGGCTACCAACTTTCTCTGTGGCTTTGAGAAAATTTCAGTTGCCCATCTATTAAAAAAAGGGATTACACTGCAGGGGCGAGCAATTATTTTGGGCAGAGGGCCGCTTACTGAGTTTTGGCAAGCCATCAAGGGCCGCATGACAGGCAGCCAGGGGCAGATACATATTAATTTTCTAAATTTTTGAGGGGCCCTGTGTGCCAGATAGAATGGCTTGGTGGGCTGCATCTTGCCAACCCCTGGATTACAGCATTTCCTTATTTCATGGAGGGCTTTGATGTCCATATATTAACTAGTGTGAGATACTCAGACGCTACAGTGGTGGAATCTGTTAAAGTGCCAAAGAGAGGGAAAGTTACTAAGACATGTTATGCCTCCTTAGTTATAGCTCTCTCATTGTTTGTTTCCTTACACCAAACAAACATATAACCTGTAGGCCATTTAACACTGGGCAGCCAATTTCGAGGCTGTCCTGACTGATGAGAAACATAGTATTTGAGCCTTCCTTTTAGATCACTGGGCACAGAATCACCAACACCAGGAGATTAACTAGTAGATGTAGCCAAATTACCACCAAACGCAGGGCTGGCTTAAGTATACTGATGCAATGAGCAAAGGATTGTTTATTTCTACCTACTCCAAGAGAGAAATAGTTGGCTGGGCTTTGAAAACTCATATAACAGTTTATAGCTTGAGTCACCCATAGAACATGGGCTACATTGAAAGAATGCCAGTGAACACCATGTTGGGGTTTGGGTTTTGTTCTTTTTGCCCTCCTGCTTCTATCTCCCCCTTGGTTATTCTGCTCTTCAGTCTTCCTCTCTCCATTACTTCCCCTCTTCCACCCACTATTTTGAATCCTTCGTGTCTCTTTCCATCTGTCTCCCTGCTCTTCTTTCTCACCTCCTCTCTCATCTTCACACCCTCTCCTTTCCGCCACTCTTTCTCTGCCTCTCCCACCTATTTCCTGCTCTGGGTTTTTCACTTCCTCAGCTGATACCATCTGGACCTGTTTCTCTTCTCCTTGCCCCCTCCCCATTTCCTCCCCTTGGCTCCTGCTGGAACTTTTACTTGTTTTCCCTCTTTCTCTCCGAAGCCCTTCTCTTCTGCCCCTGCCTGGATTTCCCTGTCAGATCTCCCTCCTCTGCCCTGTCTTCTACCGAAGGGGCCCTTATTGCTTCTCTGTGGGAGCTGCAGGGTGGGTGCCTGCTTCACTGCATGGGCCAATGTCCTTTACATCCTGCCCTTGTGCTTTGGGGTCCTAGTCCTGAATGCTGGGATGCCCCAGAGGTGGTGGGCTCAAGTACAGGTGCGTATGCCACAGACAGACCGACCGCCCCTGCTCCCCACACCACGGCTATCTGACGCACGCTCTTCCGCCCGCCCAACGTGAACATAAAACACTCAGGTCGCTTCACCCCCCGCGCATGCGCAAGGTGTCCCACCCTTCTGGGTGTTACCTCCTCGCCCCCAAGCTACGCATGCGCAGGGGGTTTCCCGCCGAAGTGGTGTCGGGTTATGGAGGCGTCGTTGCTAGTGTGCGAGCGGCTGCACCAACGCCACGATCCGCGCTGGCTGCTGCAACTGCCGCCGCCGCTGTGCCTGGCCTGTGTCATTGAGGCGCTGGGCGACGGCGGCGCCTCGGTGCGGAGCGAGGGGGCTCGTGGCGTCTTCCGCCCCTTCCCCCCGTTGTCAGGGGACGCCCTAGTCGTGCCCTCCTCCGCCTGTCCTCCCCTACTGGTGCCCTGGCTGGCTCCTGTTATTGCTAGGAGCAGAGAGGAATGGTGTGGAGAGACGGCCTTGGGTTGAAGCCAGGCCCAGGGCTTGAGAGATCCACACCTCGCAGGCCCATGGACCAGAGCAGTACACCCGCAGCTCCCCTGGGCCTAGCTTGCTTGGTCCCAACGGGATGGGGCAGCAGTTCCACTCCCCTGCCCCCAGCAGGCTCCTCAGCAGTCTCTCCACTCCTGTCCCCTCAGCCTTGCCCCTCACTGCCCATGTGACAGCCCAGTCCTTGCCCCTCACAGCCCAGCCCCTGATGCTGCCTGGGCAGGCTGGGGTGCCATGGGAGTTACCCAGGAGTTGAACCCCCAACTGGGAGCACTAGTGCACTAGCCTCTGGCATTATCAGAGCCAAAATTAAGGGGTGCCTGCACCCACCCCCTCAGCCCTGGGGTGAGCCCTGCCTGTCCATCCCTGCAGTGAACCTGAGGTTAGTTCGGTTTTGTTTTTAACCCCCAGCTGGTGCGAAGGAAGCATGTGCTGTCCTGCTTCCGTGACATCCTGACCTGGCACATGGTGCCAGTCATCCAGCTGCTGGCTCAGGACGAAAGGGTGTGCGTCCATTTCATAGGAACCCTGTTTGGTAAGAGCCATCCCTTCAGACAGCCTTCAGGGGAAAGGCAGATCTGATATTTGCATTTCTAGGCCAGGTGGGAAGATCTGAGGGTTTCCTTTGCCCCTATGGTCTCTTGGTTCTGTACTCTCTGCCTTACAGCGGTCTATGTTAGGAGACTTCCCTTGCCTCCTAAGGAAGACCCTGCACTGGTTTGTTCATTCAGAGCATGTTTGTTTTGTTCTGTACTCAGGAGAGAGAACCAGTATGTTCATGGTTCCTTCTGGTTCCTTTCTTGCTATGGAGTAGAGACTGTTGTTCTGGTGTATGTCTCTTTCCAGAATGCAAACCCACATGATGCCTTTTCAGACCATTTTAAATTTGTAGACCTTAAAGCTGTAGAAATAGCACCTGCTTCATTCTCACTGGGGTCAGCAGAGAATTGTGAGGGATGAGGGGATAAAATTAGTCTCTGTGGTGTTGCCTAGTTCTTTGACCTTTCTATTTTTCACTCATGTCACAGCCAAGGGTGGAATATGGCAAAAATATGGGTAATATACTGAAACAAAGGCAGGGGTGGTGCGCTGAGTTCCCAATGAATAGTTGTTTCAGTTAATATATAATTCTCTGCACTTACCTAGAGGCTTCCCAAACATTATTGCTTCATGTTTTTCTTGCTCTTTCTAGGAAAATACATCTGAAGTCAGTTCCTGCCTCTAATATCAGTGGTCTTTTTCACAGTGCATACATTTTTGCATCCTGTGCTGTGCACGAGGAGCAAAGTGCTGCTGTAGCTTTAATAATCGGAGTTAGAGATGTTTATGCTGAGCCCAGTTTGTGCACTCGCTCCTCTTCAAGCATGGAAGGAGCCTCTGCCCAGAAAGTTTACAGGAAGTTCTGACCTAGATACAGCAGATGTTGTACTAAACACATATGAAGACCCCAATGTTTCATTTTAAATTTTATTGCATTTTTTTAAATATCCAGCCCCAGCATTTGGATAGGTTTATGGTTGAAAGGCTTTGGGGCAGGGACTGTCTTTTACTTACTATGTGCTTGAATAACACAGAACAGCAGGATCCTGATCCTCAATAGGAAATCTGGCATTGCTGTAATAAGAAGGCAATACCTGCTGAAGAGGGGTTGAATGAATGAAAAGTTTGTGGGAGGCAGTTGCAAAGGTCAAATGAATCATTGTGGAAGGTGGTCTTACTAGAAAATAATCTGGGAAAAGGGCTAAAATTAGGAGGGAGTTAAAGGAGGAATGTAGGCAGAAGCAGCTGTGGAGGAGGAAGATGCAAGTGACCAGAAGAGTGGAGGTGTAGGCTGTTGTGAAGGGCCGGGACTGGGGAGCATGTGAGCTGGAATTTCTTGAAGAAACTGAGAGGAAGTTTATACTACAATATTCAAAATACAGCTCATTGATTTTCTTTCAAGATGCAAGAAGATAATTTCTGGAGGGAATGGGGTAAAATAGAATGTAAAACTGGTTTCTCCACACCCATTGTCATAGAATTGCTCTATTGGTTAGGTGTTTGATGGGAGGGGGACTTTCTCCTTTTGGAACATCAGAAGCACAATGCTGGACTATGTGTATCTATAGACATGATTTGGTGTGTCAAAAGAAAGGGTTCTGGACTAGATTAGATTAGGGTGTTGGCCACTGTACAATACTATGGTACAATGAATGAGCAGACTTGGTAGAGCCAGAGGTGTGACAGTGGTTTAATATAATATGCCAAATCTTAAATTCCAGCTGTGAAAATTTAAATTTGCATGGAACACTGTTGTAACTACAGCTTCCATTTAACTCCTATAGTAATCTCCACTGGCACTTGAAATTTTAATACCCATGTTTCAGTATGGCCTGGGCAAGACCTTGGGGAACTTTCAGTACTGTGAGCAAACAGAGTTGGTCATGCAAGGAATGGATGTAAGATTGAAGAGGTCTACCTTAGAGCCAATCTCTAATTTCTGTGATCCTTGGGAATGCGTTAGGCATGTTCTGGAAGGAACTTCTGTGATGTAGATTTAATAATATTGCTTACAGATACTCCAGCATATTGATGAAGGTAACATATGTATCTACAGAAGTGGATCCAAATATTTCAGCAAACATCGAACAATTTTTTACATTATGCTTTCTAAAAATAAAAACACAACAAGCTGGTGGGAGATTGCAAGGTAGGCTGCACACTTCAGCTACTTATGATTGGATATTAGGTGCCCCAGGCATTACAGGAGTAACATCCTGTCTGTCCTGCCCATGGAGTTAGGTTGGGTCCATGTGAAGCAGGGTAAATAAATGGGGAAAAGAATCCTGAAAGATCTCCAGCTCCTTTTAAAGTTAGAGACCACAGCACTGACTATCAGGTGCAGGGATATGTTATGTGACTGTCATTTATCTGTGGGTTGATTTTTCAGGGATGTTGCATACTGTGGAAGACAACAGTGCACAGGACCTGTCCATTGAAGGTGAAAGAAAGATGCTGGATCTCAGTCCCTGATGCTTTGAGAAAGGGAGTCTATATCAGTTGGACAGTTTCACTTCTATAGAGCAGCTGCTGTCTTCACTGCTGGGGGTGCTTTGAAGGCCTGTTCAGAAGGGAGTTGGAGTGCAGAGAAAGGGGCTTAAATATGAACATTTCCTCTATATGTGTGGTGATTGTCATGCGCTTGATTGTAGACTTACTGAAATCAATCGCTTTTTTCCATTGACTTCAGAGGATTTTGAATCAGGCTCCCTAGCAGTGCAGGTGTTTCCCTCCTAAAAATGTAAAGAGCTGGACTAGGACAATGACCAGTTTATTTTACAGAGAGTAACCATTTTCAGTAACTAGTGACATGGTCTAGATTCAAACTGGTGACGAAGCAATTAAAAGCCTCTGCTTCACTACCAGTCCTCTGAAACATGCACGTGCTCAGACCAGAAGTTTAACTTTGTGGTGTCTACATGTGAAGGTTTTTATAGATCCATGGAGTTTAAGAGGGAAAAAGGTAATTAGTGGTCTAAAGGCATAAAAAATGGCTTTGGTTGCTGCACAGACTAACTGGCAGAAGAGGTCATGCAGATTTCTTACTGGGAAGGCAGCTCTCCTTGCGTCAGGCATCTCACTTGTTTTACTTAGTAAAGCCCTTGATTATTGGCATGTAATAAGAGTAGTATCCTGTTAATTTCTGCTTCCGTTCTTTCACTGGAACAGATGGAACAGAGATTTCTTGCAATTGCAATGAGCTAAGAATAACTACTCTTAACTGAGGCAGGGCTGATGGAAAGGTATAAAAGCACCCAAAGATGTAGAGATACCAGGTTGTAGAAGTAGGGCTTAGCCTGAGGAATGACCACAACTGGCATAAATTATTTTGATGTTATGCCCATGTCTGGGAAAGTGGATGTGTCTACCATGAGATTAGGGCTTTTTACATGATATTTAGAGATTGTCAGCTCAGTTATTCTGGTCTGGACTTGGAACATGTTTTTATAAGAGATCTTTGTACTATGGGGATTTTGCCCTTTGCATTAATTATTGAAGGTGTCTGTGCTTTAAGCAAGGGACATGTTCTTTCTCATTCTGGTTTATCTCGTTTGCTTGATGAGCCTAAGGCATGGCTGTTCAACTGGTGGCCCACGGGCTGCATGCAGGTCCTGGGCTCTGAGTCCAGGCATTGCTCCCCCTATTGTTCTCCTGTTGCTGCCAAAGTCTCTGGGCTCCTGCTCCCTTCTCCAGCCTGTTTCCTGCCCTACATCCCCAGGGGCAGGGTAATGCAGCCCACATGGCCAAGGGAGCTTGCTGACAGGGGTTTAGGGGGCCTGAGAACACTATGTTACGTGTGGCAGCGGGGGGTGCCTGGTATGTAGTTTGTGCAGTGTGGGACCTATGGCTCCTGGCCACTCAGAAGTTGGACAGCCCTGTTCTAACACATTCAGTTGTGAGTTGAAAGTCATTTCCATACAGAATGTACTGTGTTGTCATGGGCACAGGATTATTTTGACATCACTAGAGAATGATCAAGCTGGGGGAAGGGGTGGATGCCAGAAACAACAGCAAAGGGAATCCAGATGTCACCCTGCTGTATCAGCATTGGCATGGTCTAATGAAAGCTGCTGTGAAGGCTCCTTGTGCACTTGCTTACATTCTAAATATATGTCACTATATGATACTGATCCTGGTTCCTCTGTGCAGTGCTGGTGATGCTTGTCATGGAGCTGAAGTCAGAGCAGTACATACACTATGTGTTAGATGAAAGCCAGAAAGAGGTCAGTGCTGTTTCTCTGCCTTACCATTGTTCTCTGTGTTTGAATCTGACGGACTGTGAAGTTAGGTTATTTTGTGATGGGGCTCACAGAAGTGTCCTGCCTCTGCCTTTTTGAGCACCAGTGGCAGGGGGGTTGCCTTTTGCAATGCTGATCTCTGCCCTGGTACTTTTCTGATCCTTTTCACAACACTGTAGCTGTGGGGCTTCCTCTGTAGTTTCTCTTCTGCCTCCATTACTGCAGCAGCTTTGTGGGCAAGCTTCCTGCTTTGGGGGCCCCCTTGTATGAGAGTGTGGCACCATGGGAAAACCCAGGAGTTAGGACATTGCAACTGTATTTAGAAAACGTGAGGGTTCTGTTCAGCGAGAATTGTCTGGATAAATGGAGACTCTTCCCTCTATTTATCTTGAACAACTAAGTGGATGCCACTGAATGATAAGGCCCCTCTTTAAGAGGGACACTTCCTCTTTTGCATGCATTTCCCATGTTGGGCTGCATTCTCACCCATGCTTCCTTTTCTTCCCTCTGTATTCTCCACAGTTGTACAAGCCAGCCACCATGAGAGGCAGTCTGCCCACATTTATTCTCCTGGGCAAATTGGCTGATGCTATCCCAGTCTTTGCTGATATGTTAGCGATTGCACATGGTGAGTATGAGGGAATGTGCTTCATGGTAGTGTTGTGAGGCGCTAGCAAAAGTGGAGATACACACATGCTAAACTAAGTGACTTTCTCAAGGTCACAGAAAATCTGTGGCAAAGACAGAAATTGAACCCAGCTTACCTGTCTCCTCTCCCTGCCTGTCTGCTCAGTGAAGGCCAACTTCAATGAACTATAATTCACAGTTGTCTGGCTTGGAGGAGATGGGCATTTAGTTTCCTTTCAGTTCTCATGACAGGGTTGTTGAGGTGATCATGCTTCACTTCTGAATGGGAGGTGGGAATTTGCGGTGATGCTGTACCTTTGTGTGGCTCAACTGCTACAGATAATTGCTACTGTGTTTCTGCTCAGAGCATCACAGAGGGGATCAGAGTCACAGAAGAAATCCCAAAATATTTGACTGGACTAAGGGAAGAAGTCAGCCAGCATGTACAGAACTATGCTAATAGTTTTTGGAGTCTTCTGAAGTGGACAGGCTGATTTAGAAATGGCAGGTTCCTGTGTTTTCTGACACCTATCCCATTTATTGTTCACTGCTTTAGGTAACTTAGTGGATCACCTGTTGACAGGCTTGATGTACCCCAATGAGGGTGTAAAGGCATCTGTCTGCTACCTGTATTGCAAGCTGTACTCTTCATCCATCAGTGCAGAGAAGCTCTCGGTGCACTTCACAGAGAAGCTGTGTGGCCTCTTTCTAGCTACCCTGGGGAATGCACAGACAAAGGAGCTGCAGGCTAATTGCATGGGTAAGACACGGCTAAAAGATCATAAGGTGGAGAGGGTTCTTCACTGGTAGTTTTGAGATCTTACTGTGCGCTTTACTTGGGGTGATTCTTCAGAGCTTTGTGAAATAGCAGCCTGCAAGCTAGTTGGATTGTTGTGGAAGGGGAATGAATGTGTCCACAGCTGCTGATCTCTTCTGTTCTTACACAGTAATCACAAGCCCCAGCCAGGTTCATTGCTGAATCCTCCTGGTACCCACAAGAGAACACCACTCCCTGACACCTAGCCTGGCCTTATTACTAGAATCTCCATAAGGTTCTTTAAGTAAATGTGATATATTTTATTAGACCAACTAAATAGTTGGAAAAATTGTTCTTTTCAAGCTTTCGGGCACAAACACACTTCTTCAGGTATGGGGAGAGTCTACTGGTGTTTGTATGCTCTCCTTAAACTTGTAAACCTTGTAAAGAACATTTTCCAACTATTTAGTTGGTTTAATAAAATATGTCACATTTACCCTAAAGAACTTTGTCTGCCTATGTCCTTAGACCAACACAGCTATAACCAACACCATAGTTTTTGCTGTCACTTTCATTTAAGTCCCACAATTTGCATCGTGGCATGACCTGTCCCAATCAGTTGTCCTAATTTTTCTAGAAATATAACAATCCTCTGCAGCAAGCATTGGCAACCTGTGCCCTGTTGGCTGGATCTGGCCTGCAAAGGTCCAACCTAGCCCATGGCAGAACTGGCAATCAGGTGGCACAGCTGTGCCACAGATATATGCAACCCATGGCAGAGAGCCAGGGTACAAGCTCTGGCCTACAGCAGTAAGAGGTAGCTAACCTCTGTTGTATAGTGACTGATTACAAAGACAGGACTTTATGGGGTGGTAGGACTGAATCTGAGGAATGGGACCTTCACAGTAATGGGACTTCTTGTTCAGGTTAGAGCAGAGCAGAGATCAGTTCTCTCAAAGTTGCTGGACAATGCAGTCAGAATCATTGCTCTCTGTAGAACAGTGATGTTATATAGGATCTCAGCCTTACTCCCACAGCTCATGTGCAAACTGCACTATGATCTCTCTCTCCTCTTTAGAAGGTGAATAGCAATCTGATTACCTTGCAAACGTAATAAGTAATTTACATGTATAGCTGCTGACTCCTTTCAAAGTTGACTTTAATAGCCCTGGCTCCACTGCTTCTGAACTCACTCTGGAGCATTGCCCTTGAAGTCTCTCAGTTATGATTTGCATCAGTATTCTTAAGTGCAGAAGAATTAGAGAAGTGGGACTGTTAAAGGAAGAGGGTGTGGGGAGCAGGTAGGGTGAATGGATAGTAGTAGGAGCAAAGGGTTGATGGAAGGAAGTAGTGGTGGGAAGAACAGGTTTGTGGGTCACTAGCTATAGATGGGGGGAGACAGTGGGTTTTGAGCTGCATTTCAACAAGAGATTGGAAATGACAGCTCAGGCAGGAGGAGAGGGACAGGAAGTTCCAGGAAAATGGTACAATTGCAACTGAAAGGTCCACCCAATATGGAAGGGAATAGAAAGTGAAGAGGGAATGGAAACAGCAAAGGGAATTGGGGGTGTGGAGCATTACATACTGAAGTGATGAATCATGGAGGCATGTGGGGACATGGCCAGAAAAAAGGCCTGAATGTGATCAGAGAGAATTTATAGTTTGTATGGATGTAGGTAGTAAGGTCACTGCCTTGGTGAGGCCAGGACACGATGATGTGGTGCTTTGTAACCCTCTGCACCCCTAATGCGCTACTTGCTTTTTCTCTGCTCTTTGTTTGCAGGTTTATTAAAGGAGCTGCTGAAATCTGGTCACTTTGTATCAGTTATTATGAGCAGTTCCGGCAGAGAGGCAGATTCTGAAAGTGCCAATTTGTTAGAGGGAGAAAACCCCCTGCCACTGGTGCTCAAAAAAGTAAGCACCAAAGAGGATATGCCATCTTATAACATATGCTGTCCAACTTTCCAGCAGGTCAGGTTGCCCCTTGCTCTGAGATGGGTTGTTGTTAGAGACAAAGAATTTGCCACACTGCTATCAGGACCTTTACTTCAGCTACTGAGATACTGTGTCCCAACAGCAGATGTGAAAGCTAGATTCCCCCTCCTCCCCCTCATAATGGACCAGTTGTTCAGTGTGCACCATAGGTAGGTGGAATTTCTTTCTCATCCAGCTGGTAAGTCTGTTGTGGGCAAAAAGATGGAGTGAAGGGGCATGGGGGGGCAGATTGAGGCCCTCGGAGAGGGGCAGGCTCTCCCCTTCCGGGGCAGGGCATGGGATGGAACCACAGCTCATTTGCGGAGGATGGGGAGGAGGTGGGGGGGGCGCTGTTGCAGTTGCATGTACACTGGGAGGGCATGGGGGTCATGTGCATTCAGGGTGAGGGTGGGCTGCTGCTGCTGGCTGAGGCCAGGGCAGTGCCGGGCTATCCTTGTTGGGTGCTGGGCTGAGCTTGGGGTGGGCAGTGGTGGCACTGGGAGGGAGAATTGGAGGGGCTATGGCAAATGTTGGGGTGGCTGCAGCTCCCCCATTCCCCATAGCTCCCCTCCCAGTGCCACTCGCCCCGAGCACAGCTTGGCCCAGGCCCCCTGCTGGCAAGAGTCTGACACAGCTCCAGCCCTCAGTGGCAGCCTGCCCTCACCCTGTGCATAGATCCAGGGCACGCGCCCCCCCCATGCCAATTTAGGATGCACATAGTGGCAGAAGCTGTGGCCTGCCCCCACCCCCCGCTGCCCTGGGCAGCACCTGCCCCAGCCCCACTCCCACTCCCACTCCCTCCCTCACAGTGGGGGCCTCGA
>NW_017728931.1:54404885-54430748 GCF_001723895.1 Crocodylus porosus
TGTGTAACAAGTAGAGGCTGGATATTCCTCCCGGAGCTGACTTCCTGCCCTTTTGGCAGGGGGCTGGACTCGATGATCTCCCGAGGTCCCTTCCAGCCCTAATGTCTATGAAATCTATGAAAATCGATCCTAAGTATAGGACTTTCTACTTATCCTCGTTGAATTTCATTTGATTGATTGCGGACCATTTCTCCAGTTTATCAAGGTCATTCTGGATCCTAGCCCTACCTTCCAGTTGGTCTGCAACTCCACCCTGCTTGGTATCATCTGCAAATTTCCTAAGTGTATACTCAATCCCATTGTCCAGATCATTAATGAAGATATTAAATGATCCTGGACCCAAGCCAGACCCCTGGGGAACATCACCTGATACCTAAACATTAAGCTATTGATGACTACCCATTGATTGGAATGAATCAACCACTTGTGTATCCACTTGGAACTAGTACTTGGAACTAGTTTGTATTTCCTTAATTATAGCATTTACCATATATAAAAATGCTATATATATAGCATTCTTTCTCTTCCTGTTTTTGCTTTACCACAGCTGTTGCTGTCCAGAGATGAGATGTTACAGGTGGCAAGCACTCAGTGTATGGCTGCTGTCCTGGTGCATTCTCCAGTCAAATATGCTCCTGCCTTTATCCATGCAGACATTCCAGGTGAAGAGACAGTAATCCCTTGTAATTCCATAGGTTTTGTCACCCACAGGTCTCAAAGCACTTTGCAGGGTTGTACTTGTCAGTGTAGTTCTATGGGATGAAGCCACCTCAGAGGGAATCTGGGGAAGCAGCCATTCTGCACCATCAGGAAGATTCAACATTGTCTAAGGACTGAAGAATGAGTTTGGACTGAAACTGTAGAAGGAGGTTTAGGAAGACAGAATGTCTGGAGTTGTAATTTGGGTAGATCAACTTCCACAATTCCTTTTGCAAAAGGTCCTAGGGGATATTTTTTTAAATCTGTAACTGACCTCATATTTTGTCTGAAAGATGTCATTTCCAGTTGCACCACATGGCTGGCAACATAGTGAAGTTATAGGCCCCCCAGTGACTCAGAACACTCTTTATCAAACTGCTAAATATTTTTCACAGTATCTAGCTTTTCCTTTAAAGTTGTCTGTCCAAGGACTGACCGTTCCATTCCTCTTTAGACTGGGTATTTTGAGGAGATTTCAGCCTGTGGTAGCAGAGCTGCAGAACCCAAGCAAACCAGTTTCTGCATTGAATTAAACCCTGTACGACTTCATGGACTTAAGTGGGGTTATGTTCAGGGTGTAATTCAGCTCAGCATTGGGCCCAGGAAGCAGACCCAGGCCGATATAATATTTTAATTTCCATTGCCCCAGAAAAAATTAGTCATGTTGCTTTTGTACGGCCCATTCTTTGGCTATATAAAAGTTTGGGAGGGAGGGTTAGTAGACCTGTGACAAAGCTGCTTGCTAACTATATGCTGGAAGAAGGGCTATCCACAAGCCTTCAGGAGTTGTTTTATATTGAAGATGGTATTTCCATCATCATTTCCTTTCTCACTTTCTCTCGGCCTTCTCCAGAGGTTGTACTGCACCTCTTCTCACTTAAGCTGAGGAAAGCTAGCAGCTCTGTTGCCGTTATTAGCTGTTCTTGTTAGTTTTCCTGTCCCTCTTTCCTCAAATCTAGGAGTAATTGTTCCATGCTGTGTGCAGGTTCTGTTTTCCCTGGGTTTTTAATTTTTTATGTGTTTGCAGAGTTCCTGTTTGACTGCCTCTCCTGCACTAGTGAAATTCTCATCTGGTCAGTTTATTGCTGCCTGCTACTTCTAACGGAGGAGTGGCTTTTTTTTTCCAAGTGTCACACAGTTTATGGTAGGTGATTTCTGACCTAACAAAGTTATTGCAGTATTATACATATCATCATGTGTACAAGTGCCCATTGGGTGGACTTGGCACCTCTGACATTGGGGTGGGATTGCAGAGCCCTGTAAGGTCGCTTATTCCAAAGCAGGATGATGGTGACTGGAAAATATTCCTGGCTGAGGACTTCTGTGACATGAAAGTGTGAGATTTCAGTCTAGTTCCTAATGGGCCTGTGCTAACATTACAAAGACCAACATCCTTTTTGGCCTTCATGGTGCCTTCGCTGGCTGTCTCTACAGAGAGGACAAGGACTGACTAAACCATTGAGGCCAAATTCTCTTTGTGTCTCCAGATGTGACTTTCCCAAATGGAAGGGAGGGGAGGCAAGCTGGCAGGCAGGAGAGTATCAGTGGTGTATTCTGTGGTGCCATGGTCTTTGCAAGTCCCTTTCTGGATTGTTGGTTTGTGTGTGTGAGAGCACACTCCTTATTACTCCCCTTCCATGTCTGCAGGCATTGAGTCTCTGGTGAGAAGTCTCAGAGAGATCCTGCTGCTGAACAATGTGGAGCTGCACAAGCAGGGGCTCCTGCTATTCACTGAAATACTGAAACGGTAAGGGACCACCTTCTGGCTTGTTTTCATGCAGATGTTGAGTGCAAGGATTGGGTAAGGGCGAGGGCCGGTTCAGTAAAAAGGGGTCTAATTGAAGACTTCAGAGAAAACTGTCTTGTGTAGATCACACATATGACCACCAGTGAGTACAGCTGCCCGTTGCTGGCTGTCTTCCTGACAACATCAGCAGAGAACCAATGGATTATGTTAGCCCCCTTCTTTGGTATTAAACAGGCTCTCATTTCCACCTGTGTTGCATTTACTTTATATTGAGTGTCCTAGGGGTTAGGATCACAGGCCAATGGGAAGGGCCAAATACAAGTACATAGGCATCCAGAGTACAAAAACATACACTTAAAGGGCAAGTAAACAGGTGCTGGTCAGTACCGCTGGGGTACATGCATTCAGCACACAGGGTCCCCTACCCGCCTCCAGAGGTGTCCCCAAGAACCAGCCTTTAGTTCAGAGTTGCTTTGTGCACGTCTGTAGGTTTGGAATCATGTGCAGTCAGTCTTGTAGCTCATCTATGCTGTGTGGAAGCTTCCCTCTCCTTCAGTCCTTCTCACAGCAGGCACCACATAGCATCCAGTTTTCTGGCACATAGCGAGCCAAGGCTCAGTGGTCACCACCTCTTCCTCCTGTCCCCAAAGTTTTCTGGGATTTGCAGTCCAGTAGCAAGGCACTGGAGGGTGTCCAGTAGCAAGGCTTCCTCTTCCTGCTTCCAGGTGCCTCTGGGATTTGTAGTTCATGGTCAGTCGACAGGCCTGCACAAGGTTGCTTCCCTTCTGTCACACTCACAACTCCTTTTCAGTGGTCACAACGCATTGCATTACACAATGCATACATTACACTGGGTTATTTTCCCCTCTTCCCTCCCATGATCAACTTCCCTTCACACTTCTTCTTTTTTCCTGCTTGTTTCCCCAAGAGAAACTTCCATCTGAATTTCTGTGATGTTAGAATTAATTCTGCAGCAAAAAATAGAGGTAGTTGGTGCAGGCTGATGGTGCCAACTTGGGATGTATCAGAAAGAGGAACTAAACACGAGAAGAGAACAGTTTTAATTCAGAAAACACAAACCTCTGCATTAATAGCTGGAGCCGGAGAGAGGATAATGTCTAGCTAAGTTAAAGGTTTTTTAATGCATGTGTTCTTGTTCACTACCCTCACTTTGAAGTGTAGCTTTTCTTTCAGATCATCTGTTTTATGGTGGGGAATGGGGTGCTGTTAAGGATCCTCTAATTTTTCCCCTTCCTCTCTCCCTGTTACCGAAGGCTGCAATGATGCCTTCATTCTGGCTAAGGTGTCTGGATATGCTTCACCTTTGTGAGTCTCCTTGGGTTATTGAAAACATCAGAGGGTTGTAGTAGTTCAGCAGCATTCCTCTGTCCTGGCTGTGCCCCTTGTCCTTCTTAGTGTAGGTGGAGCATTAGGTAGAGTTTGGGACCCAATTGATGGCTCTGTGGCTACTGTCATTTAGGGCAGGCTTCATTAAAGAACTGAGGCATCTGAAATTGGACTTGCATTGAGTTTTAAGCACCAAAATCCAAAGTAGTGGTTCATAGAAACAGGTTTAGCAACTGCTTATACTCAGAGCCACTGCCACCATGCCTGAGCTGAGCACCTTGGTGCCAGCCTTCTACTGAAGACTGTGTGGAGTTCACAGGCTAGGTGGATTTGTGCTAAGTACCTCTGATGTGCCAGCAAATATGCTCAGATATCCCTCAGATCAATTGACGTCATTGGGTTCAGCGCTTAGCCACTCTCATTGTAAAGAATGGTGGAGCTAGTGCTGCCCACCTTGTAGGTTAAGCGCTCGCCCAGGAAGTGGGAGACCTGGGTTGTAGGCAATCCCCAGTCTGACTGGGCTCAAAGTATAGCATTCATGCTTTCCTGCAGAGCACTCTACACGCTGATCTAGTGGCTGGGCTGGGCAGAAGGTGCTTTTTACTTCTGTAAAAGTTGGGCCACTGTGCAGTAAAGAATACCAGAGACATGCGCCAGAGAGAGATAACAAATGAGAGAGGCCGACCTTGCAGCCAGGGGAGGAAGACACTCCGCTGGAGGGAGGAGAGTCCTAGGTTCTGGCTTCTGACTCTGCACTACATCAAGGTGCTTGACTGTTGCCTAAGTCTGTGAGACGGGCAGAATTTCAGGTGTGCCTCTTCCTTTGCTTCCTGTTGGCTGGCCTAGTGTCTCCACTTCTTGGTGTGCTGAGCATTGTGAATCCAAGTCCTAGGTGCCTTGGCGTAAGGCATCTATGGCTGCTTACAGACATGGAAAAAACAAAACAATGCTTTACTTCAAGCTTGGCATGCCCCTGTACCGAGTGTAGCACATACCTAGAAGAGGCATTGCATTAGTTTGACTTGGCTCACCCAATGTCTGTATAGATCATGTGCCTCAGTAGGGCTTTTTGGCACTTTTATCTAATAGCTGATTGAATTGACTGTTAGATAGAAGTGCCAAAAAGCCCCACTGAAGTGTGACTCTATACAGACACTGAGGAGCTGGGTTGAATTAATGCACTACTTCTGGTAAACCACTGTTTTGTTTTGTTTTGTGTTTTCCACATCTGTTAGCAGCCCAAGGCTTGTGAAGTCTGTTCCCAGAGCTGCGTGCCTGGCACTGAAGCATAGGGACATTGAGTATCCTGTGGCAGAATCCCTTTGTGTCACCTTTAGAATTTTTCTCCAGCCCAAATGATGTTGCAATGCATTGTATTGCAGTGTTGTTTTTACTGTTTGAATAAGTCAGTAGAAATCATCCTCAAATCAGTCAGTGAAGCTTTTCCTCAAAGGGGCTGTTGTTTGAAACAGGAGTAAAGCACATTTTTAACAAAATCAGAAAGCAAAGAGAAAAACTTGAGGTTTTGTGTAAATACTATAATCCCTGCCCAGGCATGGACCCCAACCCACCCAAGGGCATTTCCCCCATCCTCTTCCCAACTTGCTGATCTTAGCTCTTTCCTGGGTCTTGGGTGCAGAGGTGTGGGGTGATGAAATAGTGCTGCTGCACTCACTTATGTTTACTCCTTGTGTTATAACATCAATAAAGGCCCCGAACACTAAATAGTTTACTGCAGTGATTGTCAATCTGGGGCATGTGCACCAAAATTCCAAAGGGAACACAAGGAAGGAATAAGACAGAAATGTAAATGGAAGAACAGAACAAAAAAGACAAAATGAAGAACAACTCTGTGGCTTCTCTTGGGTAGTTGGGCAGGTCATGGTGTAGTGACCCAAAGCGTTACTGTTTCCATTCCCTCTAATATGGAATCGTAGGGGTGCATTGCAATATTACATGTTAACAAAAAGATTGAGTATCGCAGCTCTGGTGTGCTCTGGTGTGAGAGGATCTGATCACCAACTCTCATTTGTATGAACTAACCAGAAAAAAAAGGCTCATTTACAACTTACTTAAAAGATTTTTTTTTTAAGTTCAGTTAGCAGCACCACAGTACTGTAAGGAAAGTTATCTTCAGTTTCAATCCATTGCTGAGCTCCCTGGAAGCAGGACATCTATTTAGGTATTTTGAAACATTCATGTTCAGATCAGCATGCAAGTATTAGAATAAGGAGCCCAATATAAAAGCCTAAGTAGAAAAATGCAAATAATCATCTTGGGGGAGAGTAGGTTTCTCATGAAGTGTCCAGTTCAATATTTTCTGATCCAGTCAATTAGCCATCTGGATATTTGGATTATTCACCTTGGCAAATCTCCAGCCCTTTGGACAAACACCTATCATGAGAGAAGTTATGATCCAGCAGCCAACAGCCCACCAACAGTGTGAAAGTTTGAAAGAAAAATATTAGACTGTGCAATGCTCTT
Organism: Crocodylus porosus; assembly: GCF_001723895.1. Classification (NCBI taxonomy): domain Eukaryota; kingdom Metazoa; phylum Chordata; order Crocodylia; family Crocodylidae; genus Crocodylus; species Crocodylus porosus. Next base: position 54,411,163 of record NW_017728931.1, read on the forward strand.
ATAGAGCATAACCATCCCAAGGCAGTTCTTGGGGCCTCAGTCATGTGGGCCCCTGATAGTGGGACTGACATCACAAGGTTCAGGTGTATATTTTGGGGAGCAAGGAGAGGACACCATTGTATTTTTCTTTTATTTATTTAACCCCCACACACACACGCTCTTTTCAAGGAGGGGCAGTGGCAAATCTTTATCTGTCTATTCTTTGTTTGCCCTTTGCAGGCAGCCGGGGGAAATCAAGCTATTTACAAACCATGCCATGTGCAAAAATGCCATTAGTGTTCTTATGGAGGCAGTCAACTGCCCTGTGCTGGAAGTAGCAGCAGAGGCTGTGAAAGCTGTGGCTGCTTTTTTGAGGTGAGTGGTGGGGGGGAGGGGAGGGGTGGAAATCTGGTAGGCTTCTTTCAGAAGAGACATAGCTTAGACTTCATGCTTACATCTTACTCGTTTTGGCTTCTCTAGCTGCAGCTTGGTCTGTGTGAGGTTGTGCTTTTTCTGCAGTCAGAGGTGTGATTTCAGTGTGTGTCATTGTATTTGATATAGTGTTCTTCTAGCTGGCTCTGGTAGCAGTGGTGATGAAGCTACAACAAGATGGTTGTAGGCACAGTTTAGCTGCCCAGGGAAGAACCCAGGGTCTTTGGCTAGCTTTATTCAAGCTGGGTAGATAATAGCTAGCTTGGGGTGTCTCTATACATGCTGCAGTCCCACCCTTGATTATAGACACACAAGCCCTGACTCAATCACAATCACTTTTAGCCCTGTCATAAAGTAATGGAGGCACTGGTCCTGGATTGTGTGGCCTTGCCACACTGGTTGAGGTGCATTCATGAGGTGTGCTGCTATTAGACAAGGCCTTGGCCATGTGAAGCGTACCATGTTGTGACTTTCCAGAGAGCACTGTCCCCAGTGTGGATTGCTCAAAGGCTTCTTCCAAGTTGCGCATTGTTTTCTTCCTTTCCCCCTGTTTCTGCAGGAAGGACCATTTGAGTTCCCCCCCAGTGCCATATGAAGAGCTGCAGACCCTGATGGAAGCTATGCTGAAGCGATGTGCTGACCTCTCCTTACCACGCAGTAGCAGAAGGCCTGCAGTAAGTCACACTGCTGCTCCTTGACAGAGAGTGGGCAATGGCCCTTTTAGTAGGGCATCTGGCTGCCATATGCATGCACATTTCAGTCTTCTTATCCCATGGGGGGTGGTGGGTCACTCTTAGAGATCCCCACAGTTTCCCTTTGTTTTTTCTTCTCAGAAAGGCCCCAGTGTGGACTGACCTGTCTGTCTAGGTGAGAAAGGCTGGGTATGGACCCCTTTGGAAGCTTTTGCTGCTGCCAGATCAGCAAGAGGGGAGAAGCTTGTAACCAAGTTGTTCAAGGCGTTCCTTTCCTTTGGGCTGAGCTGGCTTCCTCCCCAGCCCTGCTAGTTCCAAGGGAATTCAAGCCACCCCAGGCTCTGGGCACCATCATTGCATGCTGCTTCTGCCATGTGTGTTGCAATGTCTGTGACTTCAGACCAGAGTTGCTTTCTGGGATTTGTTTCATAGTTTCTAGGGTCGGAAGGGACCTGAGCAGATCATCTAGTCTGACCCCGGTCCCTTCCAGCAGCTGTTTGGATTCCAGGTCCTTCCCTGTTTCTGGCACTTGTATTTCCAGGCCAAACCTGAAGAGGAGCAGTGATTTCAAATGACTGAACATCAGAATGAAGGAGGAGAGTCTCTATTTGAGATTTACATGTGCATGGGCCTAAATCACAAGTGTGTTCATGATGGGAGAAGTACCTGACTGAAATGTAGGATTATGCAGGACATGCTGAACTGTCACTAGAATTGTGCACGGTCTGACTTGTTTGGCCTCTGCTGTCTGGGCCTTAGCATGCTGAGGACAGTGATGTTGTTTCTCACTTCTTGGTTGGAACTTAGAGGCTGATTTGCTTCGATTCAGTTATGTGCTTCATTAGGACAGTGGATTTGTAATAGAGGGGGAATTAGGTTGTGGAAAAGAAGACTGGATCCTGGTATGTTTTGACTGGAGGGGAGCAGAAAATGGTGCTACTTCCAGTGTGGTGGAAGATGCTTTAGCATCCAATGGGAAAGGAATTCACTTTTTTATTGCTGTCCAGCTGGAAAGAATCCGCAAGGAGTAATGCATAGGATCCAGGGGCTGGAGGAAGGCTGATGTGTGCCTTAACTTAGTTGAGTGACTAATGCTTTGACCTGGCAGCTGCCTAGACACAAGTGAACTCCTAGTCGAAGTTGTAGGAACTCTGTGTGGTGACATCTGAGCAGAATCAGCTGTAGAATTGGAGTCTAAAGATGAACACAAAGGTCTTACAAGTAGATTGATGGGAGAAGAGTTGTTGAAGGTTGTGTAAGGAGTAATGGGATGAAACACAATTCAAAGAACATGGAAGATGGGCATCCAGCTTGAGGATGTGTCAGGAGGCCTATCACTGGAGCTATTTAATTACTGCCTTGCTTGAGGAGCATAGTAATACCAAATAGGTCTTTTCTGTGTCTGACCTTTAAAGGGAAGCTGGCCATGGCAATAACATTCAACAAAAAGGTACCAATATGCATGTGAAATGAGCTTAGCTAAATAAATGGAGCTTGCTGGCTCATTTCATGGCTTTATAGAAGAGAGTTCTTCTGTTGCACAAGATCCCTGCTTTCCTCTTGTAACAGGGTGACCTCCTCTTCTCAGTAGCTCAGAGTCACTCAGGAAACAGAAACCAGACCAGAGCTCTCCTCAGGCAGGGGCAATTCCTGCTCAGCACCTTGGACGGCTTCAGAAATGCTTGCAGGTGAGGAGCTGAAAAAGGGGAGTTCTGTTGTTCCCGGTTCAGTCAGCGATTCTCCTCCCACACACACAGTACTCACTAGCAGTCTTTTCAGTCTCTCTTCACTTTTACATGAAGGTAAGTGCATCTCATGTTGTGTACATACCACCTGCAGAACAGCTGCTGTTTGGTGTATCAGCCATGTGGTAGCCAGAAGATAGAGCAGGCTTAGCTACCTGTACTAGTTTAATTTTTTTTAATATTAAGTGCCATTGATATTGTGGTGTTGCTGAAAGGTGACACAATGGAGACTCAAATTCTCTATCTACAGATCATGTGACCTGCAGGCAGCTGCAAAGCAAGGGCCCTCCTGGGGACTTTACTTTGGCCAGGGAGACTACTTTTCTGGTAGAGGAATTTGCTGCCCAGTGGCCTGTTCAGTCCTTGGCCTTTTTGCTGAAGCACTGCGAGGGCCACACTTATGACTGGTTTGGGGGGATGGTTTTGTGACATGTTCACCAGTCCCATTAGAAATTAGACTGATATCCACCAGCTGACTGCATACGGGTCCTTAATGTGTTTGAAAATAACACTAACCAATTCTGGTCACTAACCAACTCCAGTGATTCAGTCTGAATTAGTGGAAGGTGGGTGGCAAATTGGACTCCATTTTCAGTCTGCTGAGCCATGCAGTCCCTCTTCATGACTAGAGCAAAGGTGGCCATTTAACAAATGCCTGCCTGGATTTATCTGGCAGACTTGTTGGTTGTATTTCTGGCTTGTTGCTGCAAATAGGAGCTCTTGGAGGAGACTGTAGGCAGCTTCTCTGTCAGTTTGGTCTGAGGGGAGTGATTTCTCCCCTGAGCTGAGGCAGTCAGGGAGAGGATCTGAACTTGTTTTTCAAACCAGGGCTGTGGGTAGAAAAGATTACTCAGATTACTCAGTCTCATGCCACTGATTTGATTTGGCAGTAGTTATTCAGGCAAAGGTACTTTTTCTGGTGTGTGGTGAAAGGGTGTGTGGGAGTGGTGTGAGGAGGTGCAGTGTTTCTATCAGGCTTTCTCTTGGCTGAGAAGTCAAGCTAGGATCCCAGCCATTTAGGATTGTTAAAATACTATTTGGCAATGTTTGTAAGCTTTAAGGTATTAGCCTGTGTGTTCTGGAGAAATTCCAGACTGATTAAGTACATTTAACTTAACTGTGTCCCCTGACTCCTGCAGCAGGAGTTTAATTTGGAGAAGTTGTTATTCTTTTCCTTTTCCATGACACTCTTGAGTAGCATTGCTGGCTCTGACTGGCTGTCTGGTTTTACACAAGGGGCAGCTATATGTTACTGACAGATTCCCTTACTTGCAACATTCAAAGTGTTCTAAGGTCTTTTGGAATAAAAGGCCTTATAGAATGTAGCACATCATGGCTCCCCTACCAAGTAGGAGAATGCATTTACTGATACCTTCATATGTATTTGCAGGTTGGCAGTGGAATGTCAAAGTGATCCCTCAGCTCAGGAGAACGCTTTCACTGCTCCCAGCTCAGAGAGTGAGAATACCCTGAGCAACTTCTCTGCATTTCTGCTGAGGATTTGTGACCATCTTTGCATCCCTCTAGTCATGGTAGGGTGACTTCCAGACACAAAGTAGGGTGACTTCTGTCCCTCAGGCACTTGGATTGGGTCGCCTGAGTTGCCTGGATGTTCATGGGAGATGAAAAGAATCTCTGTGGGGAATAGGAGTATGAGGATAAGCCAGTGCGTCATGTTCATGCAAGTAGGGTTATAGTGTATCCTGACTCACCACTGAACAAATTCCAAATTATTTGATTTATGGGAAAGGGAAGAGAGAAGTCTAGAGGGTAAATGCTTTGAAGTACCTCCTTGTACAGAACAGCCAAATAGCTCCAGATTTTGTAATCTCTGCCATAGCTAAGCCTCCCAAATTATGTAAAGAAAGGCAGGTCTGGCTGCTGCTGGAGGTGATGGATATGCTTTTCCTCAGTTCCTCTTTCAAAACCTGGCACTATTGTGGAAAGCAACAGAATTAGCATTTGCAATTTCCTTGTTTTCATCTATTTGCACAGTGTATCAATTAGCCCATGGAATTTACAATCGTAGGACATTGGGCTCAGAGCTTGACAGAGGAAAGGATGAGATTTTAAAAAAGGAGTTGGTTGTTACACCTATATCTCATGCTTCATACAAATCTATTACTAAACTCTTTCGAGACAGGTTTCAGACCAGAGCATGTAAGTGCTTATGCCTATCTCTATTCAACAAGGCACTGATTTACAAGTCCTGTTTAAGTCAGTGGACTAGACACATGTGCTTAAATATGTAAGTCTGCCATCACTGCTTTGTTGACTCTGGGCCTCAGTAGCTGAACTTGGATAACACTTAGAGTGATTCTGTCTAGAATAAAAAATTAAAATACAGTCCATGCTCTGTATAACAGGTTTGTGTGGCAGTAAATTGCCTGACATGGAATGGGCTGTTAATCCTTGGCCCATCTCAACTACTGTCAGTGCTGTGCTAGTCAGTCATGCAGCTGATTAGGGCCAGGTCTATCCAGAGAACGGACAGGACCTGTCCATTTTAGCGTCAGAGCAGCGTCAGCCCCATGAGTGATACAAGGCTTCCACCACTGCCAGGCAGCTAACATAAGGCATGTGTAGGTAGGTCTGTGCTTTCTGCTAGCTGCAGTGGCTCTTTAACAGATGCCCACCACCCAGGATGCACTGTACACCCTGCTGGTACAGTTGCTGTAGTGGAGCTATAAAGGTGTGTATGTGCTGGAGTGACTTCCCTGTGCCAGCTGCTGTCTGCTGGTAGAAGCCTTGTACCAGCTGGCAGCTGCTGTTTTGCTTCCAGCCCCCAAGAATACTAGCGAGGCCCCCATCTAAGTCCTAGCTAGGCCCAGGAACTTTTAGTGTTTGAGATCAGACAAGATGGGCTGCATTCAGTCTTACGTGGCCGTGGAATAAGCCCCAGATCCTGACAATTTTACAGCTTCTGTTAGAAGAAGATGCTATGAGAATGATATAACCAGTCTGGATGAAGAGTCAGCAGCTGGACAGAAGCTAGGGAGCTCTGGGCACCATTGTAATGGTTATTAACTAAGTGTGGAAAACCGTGAGCTGGCTATTCCTGCACAAATTAGCAGGTACTTTTAAATTGGTTTAGTAGACAACCATAGATCCTCTGGATCATGGTGCAAGAGGTCTAGTCAGGTATCTGATGAATCTGGTTGTACAGAGTTCTGCAACCATCATACCAAGACCTTTGATGTGTATATCTAGGTAAGTGTATGGAGTAGTGGAGGCTGCCCAAGACCTGCCATCCCCAGTTTAGACCATTGAAACAGAATTCAAAGGCCAGACCGAGTCCAGAGGATCAGTGCCTTGAAGGCTGTAGCTTCTGCCAGAGAGCAACAGATAAGTACTACTGATGACTGCCTAACACCAGCCATGGTGCATTTCTGTTAGGGTGATGTCCCTTAGTCCTTCTCCAACCAAGGAGTACCCACAAGGCAGTGGGGGCTAGGGTTTTAGGTGCCTTACACTCACCTTGCTCTGTAGGTTGCAACATTGTGGTATTTTATAAGAGGGTAGTGCCTTAACTGTTGAAATCAGTGGGATTTGCAAAATTTAGATTGCTGCTTGCCTTACCTGCTTAAGTGTTTTATACTGCAGTATCAATCCTTGTGGCTTGGGCCATTAGCTGATTACCAGCTGGGATCAAGAAGAAACATCCTGCAATTAGTGTACAGCATGAGATTGGCAACCTATGGCCCAAGGTCCAATTTGGCATGGGAGATTGGTGTCATAGAGCTGCCCTGTGCCACCCATCCTCTCTGCATCCACTGCAGAGCCTGCTGCTCTACAGCATCTGAGCTTATCCTTGTTGCAGAGGGGTTGGATATCTGGCAGCTTGCTGCTTGGAGTGTGGGGAGGGGCAGAAACTTGCAGCCCAAAGCAAAGGCTAGGTGACAAGCTGCAGCCTGCTTAGGTGAAAGGTTGTGAATCCCGGTACACAATCTTGCATAGTTCATTTCACTGCTCACAGGGGAGGAAGATATTAAGTCTGTGAAGGACCTAGCATAGGCTGCTGTCTGAGACAGAGCATTTTCTGTCAGCAGTCTTGGGACAGGGGTTGCTAGTCAAGTATATTTGTCTGGCTTGGCACACCTGAGAACCACTGGAAAAATATCACTGTTTCCTCTTGGGAATGTTTGTATGTTTCTTGTCACAAGGGGGCATGGTGCTTGCTTGTTGAGAATATCTTTTTCCTGCAGAAGCACTCTGAACAGACTGTCAGCCCAACTCTGATGGAGGTTTTCATCTCAATCCTTAACACCCTGTTCACCGTGGTGCCAAGCATGTGTGAGAAGTTCTCAAGAAAGCTGGGTATGCCAGGCAATGACATTGTCCCTGTGCTGCTTTTGCATAATAAACAACCTGTTTATTCTGTGGAACTTGTTGCTGATGGATATTACTGAAGTAGTTTAGCAAGATTTCACATGGGGTGGGAGGATAGGGTAGGCATTTGCTGAAGTAACCATAGTGTCTGTGGTGATTACATTCTCTAAGATAAAAACTAGGGATCCAAACAAAATCTGCTGTGTGATAGAAGGGATCTTACTTCAACATCACTGCTTCCTTGGAAGCACCCAAGATTGGCCATTGTAGACAGGAGCTCATGTTAGATGTACCAACAAGCTCTTCTGGTGTGGCACTTCCTATGTAGAGTGCCTCTTGAGTGTGTCTTCTTTATGCCCTCCTGGGTTAGGGATGCACGGGTACTTAATTCTCCTCCTTTGAATTTATACATGTGGTGGAGCTTACTTCTCCCTTCCCACCAGGACCTGTAGAGCCAGTGAATCAGATACTGCCCCCCTCCAAAATCTGCAAAGATGATTTGCCTGTGGATCCTCTGAGAGAGCAAGGCTTGCAAGATGCCTTCCATCTGGGGCGACTTGCCACCTTTGCCACCTCCTGTGCTGAGAGGCCAGGGCTGGTCAGGGGACCCCTTGCCTTAGATGTTCTGTCTCCCATTGTATTTTTATTCCCCTTCACCACTGCCTTCCTCCTAGTGTCCTCCTCTTTCATCCGACTAACACTGGAGCTGAAGGCCAAATTCTGCTCTGGACAGAGGTAGGCAACTAAACTAAAACTTTTCCAAGAGAAAACATAGGAAACATCTTACCTTATTTTTGCATCTGAATTAGAAGGGGATGCCTCAGTCCTGGCACCATCATTCTTTTTCAGTTTGTTGCAAGACCTGAACAGTAATTAGAAGGGAAAAGTCAGGTTGGTGGAGACAAGCAGCTGAGCATTTAAGGTTAAGCTGAATTACAAAGCACCATGAAAACTTGGTGCAAGAAACAAGGTGTGTACAGTCGGGAGAATGGTGCTGCTATGATTGAGGAACAACTCTGGAGGGCATAGAAAGGAGAAGCTACAGCGAGTTCTGCCCTACTGAGCTCTGGCTTTCCAGAAACACAGCATGCTCCTGATATTGTGGGTGAGGTGATCAGTAGGGAAGGGAGAGGCAAGAACTCTTAATTGGGTTCAGCAACAGTTCCCATGTTATGGCCTCTGGCTTATGGTGCACTTACAGTTGTTTGCAGAGGGCTGACTAACCATGTGGTATTATCTTATGTTGTATCCGGTTGTAGCTACTTTTCTCAGCCCAGTATGGGTGGCTCGTCCAGGCCTGCAGTTTTTGGTGCGTAACTAAGGCAGTGTGTGCAAGTGTGAATGGGAGAGGAGGTGCCCTGTGATGAGCAATAGCAGAGTAGGTGATTCATGAGCCACTGCATTATAATGTGACAGTCCATGCTATGAAAGTGGTAGGGACCTTTAGGGGTTTCCCAGCTGAGGGAGGGAGATGATAAGGAGAGTCAGTCCTAACATTCCAGGTAATTTTTTGCTGCTTTGCAGTGTTAGCTCTTGAACATGCCCCTGCTCTTGTTACATGCACTAAGTCTGCCCTTAGGTTCAGCCTTCTGGCATATAAATGTATGATGCCACGAGGCAGGTGAGACTATAATTGACCAAGATATCCTTCCTTGTTGTATTTTCTGTCTTCCTTTCAAGCAACCCTGATTTGAATCAGGCCTGTTCTTCCTTCCTCTACAATGTGTGCCTGAGTCTTCATTCAACTGCAGAGAAGATGAAGAAGTCTTCCCAGGAGGGCAAGTTTAGTTAATTGGGTAGTTCCGATTATTTTATAATAATTTAATCAGGTTTGTTGTGGTTGGATCCTCTGTGTCCCTGTTCAGAAGGTGTTCATCTTTCTTAGCTGATCCACCAAGAGGGCATCCTGGAAATGGGTTTTTTCCAAACATACTTAGATGTTCTTCAAACCAAGCCTTGAGCCATTTAAAAATATATCTCTGCAAATATATTTGCCTGGGGCATGTCCATATGGGGAAGTCTACTGGCACAACTAGACTAGTACAAATATACTGGAGTAAGCTTCCATGAGGACACTTCTACCGTGGAGTAAAAATGATTTTTTCTGGCTAGCTTATATTGCTTTCATAGTTATCCGGTACCTCTCCCAGGGCAGATGGTCCATAAGTAGTCTCTGACTTCTGCTGTGGGGGGCATGAGTTTCTGCAGTAGAAAAGACCCACATGTAGTTGACACTTGGTCCATTTCTGCTCATGGCCTCACCAGACTGCCAAGGATAAGACTAGGTCACAACACCTGAACTCCCTTCTCAGTCTTAGGGAGAGGCCTGCCAGGTCAGGGCTGAGGCTGGCTTAACCAGAAAAGTATGCTGTATACCACTGTTGTTAGTATTGTGCCTGCTCTGGGGCCAAAGAGTGGATTTTGGATGTCTCAGTCAGGCATCTCCCTGATTTAATGCTCTTGGCTTGATTCTCCTGTACTTCTCTCAGTGCAGATGTCTTTGGTTTTTGTTCTGGTATTCCTCAGTTCTTCCTGCCATTCTCAAAGTAGCTTCCTTTCTAGAGCAAGAGATGTCTGAGCTGCTGCAGAGGAGTCTGTCTCAGTTAAACTACAGTGTGCCTGAAGGCCTCATCCTCCTGTCAGAAACCGCAGAGCCATTTTGTTTAGATGAAGCCCTTCGCAGCCACCAGTATTGCTTCCTGCTCCTCTTGTACTTTGCCTACACCATGGAAGACAGGTGAGCCAAGGAAGGGTCTGAAGAAGGCAACCCCCAGATGAGGCTGGGCTGGCTTTATAGTTTCCTGTCTCCCATCTTTTTGTTTACAGATTTGTTCCAGAAGCAGAATTATTCTCAGCCATAAGGAGTTTCCTTCTGTCAGTGCAGGATCAGGGAGACTATCCCCCTCCATATGTGTTCAGAGCTGTTCTTTACCTTCTGGCTATATGTCAAGACAAAGCCGAAGCCTTAGACTTGGTAAAAGCAGAATTCTTTCCCCATGCCCTTATCCTTTTTGAAAGCAACTGTATTTGATGATAGGAGGAGGTAGGGAGTTTTCAGATTACTTCAGCGTAGAGAGCACTGTGGGATACAGGTTTGAGTGAATAAAGTTGTACATATGTGGGAAGGTGTTTGTGGCATGGATGAGCACATGTGAAGGCTTCTAGAAGTTCCTTAACTTCAACCTCCTGAATGCACTGGCATCCTTGTCATCAGGATTTCTTATGCTCCTGTAGAGTTTATCTTCTCCACAGTTTTAGAGCACTGACTAGAAGTTACAAAGTGGTCCTTAGCCCTGGTGATTCAGCAGAACTCCATAAAGACTGTGTTTAGATAATATTGACAGGTTGTTTAAACAGGAAACTTGACTGCCTTTTTCCCACACAAGAGTCCTGTCACTTTGGACTCCTATACATGTGCAGGGAGGCTGCTCCAACACGCTGTAATTACAGCACGTAGGAGCAGACTTGATTAATCGGGTCTGCTGGAGCATGGTAATTACTGTGCTCCTGCAGACTCCAGCATCATGTGCATCAATGTTCTTGCACTGAAAATTGGTGGCAGGGGCACTTTAAAGCTGGTTCGCCAAGCTTCAGTTAAAGTGTCCCTGCTGCCATTTTTTAGCGCAGGGACACATACATGTGACACTCTGGGAGCTTTAATTAGAGAGGCTCTCAGAGTCCTGCTAATTAAAGTGCCCCCACCTATAAATGCTCTTTAGCTTCCGCTTACTCAGAGTCTAGGGATCATTTTCCTCCCTGTGTCTCCCCCTGCTGATTAGAGTCCTCTGTGTGCCATCAAAAGGATCGTGGAGAATATATCAGATGTGGGCTCAATTTATGTTCATCATCCTCTCCTGCTTAAATTCTTCCTGCGTTATTCCGAGCTTGTGGGCAGGTTTGGTCACCAGATCCTTCAACTCTGGTTTTCCTGGGAAGACTGCAGTCAAATGGAGATTGAAGATGCTGCCTCTGAACTCTCCTCTGGCTTGCCTGATTGCCCAAATGGCTTTAACAGTTTACTTCATATCCTGAAAGGCAACTCCAGCATTTTACTCATTTTACTGGTACGTGACTTTTACAAGGACAGCCTATCACTAATGGCCTGATTTGGGAAAGGAATTCAGTTAATAGATAAACAGTTCTCTGAATTGGGGATCTATGCAGAAAATTTTCCTTTGTATATACTGTATTCCAGGGATGGGCAAAATGCAGCATGCCAGGCCATTCTATCCAGCCCACAAGGCCCTTAAAAAATTTTGAAAATTAATATTAATCTGCCCTGGGCTGCCTGTCATGCAGCCCTTGATGGCTTGCCAAAACTCAGTAAGCAGCCCTCTGCCCAAAATAATTGCCTGCCCCTGCTGGATTCAGTCCTGTACCACGTGTGCAAATTTGACATGGAAGTAGCCTTTGGCTGTACCTGGGAAACCCAGCCAAGATGCTTGGTTGCCTCTGGAACCTGGGTAGACATTGAAGCCCATGATCAAGGGAACTGTGTAACTGGTAATATTTGTTTTTGCTTTGATCTTAAACTAAATAATATAGTGCTATTTACTTAGCATATTAGTAAAGTGTCTAGTTTCTCTTTAACTGGAGAAGAATATGTTGTTATATGTGATGATGTGCCATACCATCTGCACCCTCTTTTCAAAATCCTAGATCCTCCCATGCTTGTGTTGCTCTTAAAAGACAACATCAGAAACCTTTGGGATTGATCTTTCACTGTTCAAAAGTCCTCTCAGCCCTTGGAGTAATAAGTCAGGGCTTCAGCTAGTGTCAGTCAGCAGATCTCCATCAAACTTAGTAACCTATTATAATCATGAAAGGGTGGAAAAATTTGCCTGGAGAAGGTGTGGAATATCCTACATTGCAAGATTTTAAGAGGAGAATGGATAAGCATTTGTCTGGGATGATGCAGGTATAGCACATTCCACAGTTGTGCAGGTGTCTGGATTGGGTGAACCTTAGGTCTCTTTCAGCCCCTTGATTCTAGAAGAATCCTACATATTATTCAGAAGAGAAGCCTAATTTCCTACTGAAACTGTTGAGCTTTCAGATAAAATAGTAGCCATACTCTTGAATAAATAACCTCCCAAAATGAGAGAGGGAGGCAGATTTGGCCTTAGCAGACAGCATACACATGATTTAAGAAGGTGGCCATGTTTTGTCTCGTCCAACAGATAGTACAACATTAATTCTCACCAGTTTCTGAGAGGGCCCATAGAGACAAAGTCCATTCCTCAGAGGAAGCCTTCACCACTTTGGACTGTGTTCCAGAATACAAAGTCATATTCAGGCAAATCATTTCCAGACCGTCACTAAAAGTGATTGGTTAGTTAACAGATCAGTCTGAATTAAAAGTAAGGATGTCCTAGAATGACTTATTGCTAAAAATAATTGGGTAGACAATTTTGGCATCCCTCACTCAACAAAGTACAACTAGTTTATATATCATCGCTATATAAAGATGAAGCCAGTTCGGGATGATGAAATAGAGAAGCTATTGCATGTTCTACAAATGGCATTATGTTTCCACTTTCTCATTTGCTTTTTGCCACATGCTGTTTCAGAAATAAATTAATTTAACTCAGTTCCAGGCTTTAAAGTAAACTGTAATAAATCACAGACATTGACAATTCACCTCTCGGCAGGGGAATAGCATAATCAATCTGAATTTAAATGGGCTAATAAGATAGTCCAATATCTTGAAATAAATATTCCATCAGATATAAACCAAACTTCAGAGATAAATAACCCCAGCCTGGGAGGAAAGTAAAGCTACTAGTAAAATAGAAAGACCTCTGCATGTCATAGGGAGATGAAATGAATGTCCTTCCCAGAATGATTTATTTGCTTGATTGCTCCTATTAAAACTCTGGGCTAAACAGAATAGATGGTGAGTGGCTTCACTGGGGACCTTGAGTTCCTGAGCAAAAAGAAACATGTTAACACACACATGAAGTTGGAATTGGTCAACTTTAGATTGTTCTCTTGTACTGCATAAATAAAGGATATTGTAAATTGAATTCAAGACTAAATATTAGCACTGGATCATAGGGCTGATCAAAGGTATGAACACAGGAACTGACCTATCACATCAGCTCACTTGTCCACATTGTATGCTGACCAATATTAGGTAATTCAAAGGAGTTAGCAGACAGCTTATACCCTTGTACCTTCCAAGGTTTATACACTTTGCAGGTACTTTATCCTAGCTCATTTAGCTGTGGATGTTCTCGTAACTCGTATAAATACTCATATTGACGTCTACTGTGCTCAATTATACTTTATGGCACAAAGGAATTATATAAAGAAGGGCTCTCTTTCTCTGGTTTCGTAGGCCTTGAGGGCCGATAATGGCCTTCACTGCGGCCTTCCATCTTTGCCTACCTTGTACGATCTCCTTCCACTTTGTTGCATCTTTGCCTGGCCCTTCAAGATAATGTTTTATGTTATCTTCCTGTCATAGCCTTGGTTTACCTTGAGGTCTGAGGGTTTCCTGTCAGCAGCTTTAAATGTGTTGCCTTTAGCCCCCCTCCTAGTCTTGCATTGTGAAAGAGGGTAAATGGAGGAGAGCTCAGTCTACCTTGTCTGTACCCTGGTCTTTTTTATACCTCCATCATGTTTTCTCATATTCATCTTTCTAAACTAAACATTCCCAGTATTTTTAATTTCTTTTTAGATGAAAGTGGCTCTAGCTGTTAAAGCATTTTTGTTGCCTGTTTCTGAATCCCCTCTCTTTCTGCTGTGCCTTTTCTGAGCTGCAGTCACTAAGATTGAATACATTATTTCAGCTCTGAGTAGTGTCCTCTTCCTTGATATCAAGCTGTTATTATATCTTCAGTGTTTTATACCTCAGGCTTTATCAGTCCCAGTTGCACAAGGCACTTCAGCATGAACTAAATGTTAAGCATATACCTAAATTCATCCTCATTCAGCAAAGCACAGAAGTGTATGTTTCCAGCAGGGCACATGAGTAAGGGTTTTGCTGAATGGTGGTCAGTGCTAGTCAAGCCTGGTTTAACCAGGAGACTCCAGGAAAAATTGTTCCTACAAAAAGATGCTGAGGGACTAAATGAATCGTTTTCCCCCCATTTCTAATTCTGGGGTTGAATTATTACCCAGTGTTTATGTTATGTTGTTCCTACACATGACAGGCTTCTAAGCCAAATATTTTAAAAAGTGCATCCACTGGTAGGTTTGTTAAGCCCCTTATTTAAGGGCTTAAATACAGATATGAACCCAAATCATTTGTCTCTGGGTGACTCACAAGCCACTTAATTTGCAGCAGGGTGCTAAATTAAGGAGGAGCTCTGCAGTGGATTGCTGTGACTTTTACTTCAAAGGGTGCTGCTTCTCCAGTGAGTTCAAGCTAATCAATGGTCTTGCTCTGCTAATAGGAGAAGCAGCATCCTTCACGATTAAAGCTGTGGCAATCATGTGCAGCACTTCAGCTGTCATACTCAGCTGTTTCTAGTGGGTCGGAACCTGCTAATGAAGGTGTTTCTGTCTTAAAGGGCAGAGTGCATTTCCCTCTTGTCTCCTATTCTGTGTGGTCAGGGCATGCTAAACATAGATGGCCACTTTGTTATCCTATTTCCCTAAGAACGAGTATAGTGTAATGGTGATGATCAGTTGCCACTTCTGCTTAGTCAGGGCAGGAAGGTAATGGCTGTTCTTTCCTGCCAGGATCTTGTCTGCTCAAGCACTGTGGAAGTGGCCCACAAGGTGCTAATGACACTGAAGGTCTTCTTGAAAAGAAATGAGGATGTCTTGGTCTGTGACCTTCTCCGAAGTCAGTTTCTCCAGATTCTGCAACAGCTGCTGGTGGAGAGCAGCTCTACGACTTTACAAGGTGAATTTCCTGTGTAATTGCACCCCATAACAGCATCAGAGTTTAGAGATTAAATCTGTGCTAAGAGGTCTTTGATCTTTTTGCCATAGTTTGTAATCCAGCCTTAAGGCTTGTCTATGGAGGAATACTTGTTAACAGAATTATACTTGTGTGGATACTCTTGTTCTGGAATAGGACAGTCTTTTTCCAGTTTAACATGTACCTTTTTCAAAGCACAGAAGCTAAAGCAGGAAAAAACACTCTCGTTTAGAGTGTATAGGCAGGGAGTCGTTGATAAATATCTCTGTGTAGACCAACCCTCAGATAGTGATTGGAAGTCATTCCTCTCTGCTGGTTCAGTTCTCTGTGTAGGAAGAGTCCATGTGCTTCAGTACAATTGCTGGTGCCAATAAGGAGGGCAGATTATCCTCAGCCAGTTGACCTATGTTTTAAAGTATATTTGTATTGCAGTCAAAGACATGAGTGTAGCATGTGTAGGCAGACCTGAGCTAGCATTAAGCCAGCTGGTTCAGGTACCATTACCCAAGCTAGCAGCTGTGTCAGCACAGAGCTCAATGTGCACTGCAAAATCCACCCATGTCCCTGGGTATGTACTCAAGCAGCTAGCTCTGTGCTGCTGCTACTCTGCTGGGATTACTACCGGAGCCCATCTGAAACAAATTCAGGGCTGTCTACACCAGTTGCAGTTGCAGCTTTGACCACAGTGTAGACTTTCCCTCCATTTCCTTGCTGCAACATGGAGTTGCTAGTTTGCTCCTCTGCTTGCCAGGGGTGTTGGGAGGATAAATATGTTGCATATTGGGAGATGGTTGGCCTTGGAGGGATGAGAACTCAAGTGCCTAACAGGGGTAGGTGTCTGATTACATAAAGAAAGTACAGAAAGCATCATGATGGAAAGAGTGGTGGATTTCTAGCTTCTATGAAGGTTCTGTGAGATTGTCTCTTGCTAGCCCATTAAGGGTGTAAGAGAGGGTATGAGGGGAACAACCTTTTTGGTAGGCATGTCACAAATTAGCCCTGCATCTCTGCCGAGTGCCACTCCAGTTCCCTTCCCCTGTCTGATCTGCTGCTCTGCTTTCTGCTCCCAGTCCTATCCACCATGGTTCTACCTCTCCCCTTCCTGGTTTACTGTGCACAACACAAGGAGGCTACCTGTGCCACTTGTGGGATGCAGGTTGGCCACCCCTAATATAAAATGTAAGCTCCATGAGTGGAGGTCTGGGTTTCCAGGGTTGGAGTGTTTCTCCAAACAGCAACTCTCTGGCTTTTCTCCTGGTATTCCTAGAGCAGGTGTTGATGGGACTCAAAAAAACCTGTAACCAGCCTTTAGAGGATGTCAGCCTTGACCAGAGTGAATGAGGGAGGAAACAATGATTGGAGGATATTTTGAACATCAGCTTGTACCATCCCCACCCCATCCCCTCTGCCAAGCGAGCTCCAAGGTGAACACCACATAATATGCTTCTGGGACAGTAGTGTGTTGGAGGATGTTGACCAGCCATCCCTTTCCTTTCTTAGCTAACAGGAACCTGCCATTGTTGCTGAGCCTCATCTTTCTAGTGCAGCTGAGAAATGAGGCTGAGAGAGAGCTGGACAGCACAGACTTCAAGCTGCTCCACCATGGTGAGTCTCTGCATCCTTCTTTTCCTGCTGGGATCTGTTTCTATGCTTAGACTGAGGGCCTGGTTGTTGTTGGAACTCAGGGCTCCTTTGCACTGCTGTGGTAGTGGGAGTAAAATATGTGTGCAATCCCTTCAGGGTTCTTCTTTGTGGCCAGACTATAAGAGTCTTTCTGTATGTGAGAATCAGGCTGTCCTTAATGTACCTCTGCTCTGACCTCACATGGCAACCAAAGTCTTTTCTGCTGCCTGGGGTTGGCTGTAACCTTCCTTTTGTTTGTTGCTTCTCAGTGGTGGAGGTGCAGAGTAAGGCACTACCTTCCTCTTACTGCTCAGAGGCTGAGCAGGTGACAAGTCCCCTACCCTGGGAAGAGACTTCAACTGTTTTGTCCACATAGCAGCAGATGATTCTTCCCACCTCTGGGAGTCACCAGAAATAAGGGAATGGGGCTGCTAACTAACGTGACAGGAAGATGTGGCAGTTTAAGCCAGACTAGAACGCAAGAACCAAACAGCTAAAAACTACCCCAGAGCCTGTCAGACAGGGCTTTCAGCATCATTCCTCACTGCATATTGATGTTATGTAGGAAAGTGAAGTCGGTGGTCCCTCACAATCAGTGACAGAGAAACAGTTTTGGGTTACAAGGTCACCTCTGATGTGGGGAATCGCATGCATGTCTGCCTGTGGGGGCAGCTAGTGGGTTTGTGTGAGCTGCTCAGAGATTGTGTGTGTCAGAGGTAGACGAGACTGACTCATTTGGTCCGTGGTCTCTTATCCTAGTGCCTGGATGATGCAGGAACATTCTCCACAGCAGTCTGCAGCACTGTTCTGTCCCATGTTAAAAGGTCCAGGCTTTGTGATTGCCACTGCTTTCTGTGGGTCTGCTCTGCAGATGGCCAGTAACCTAAGAGAGCAGAGTTAGGAAGAGGCATCTGTTTTTATTTAGAAGATAAGGTATTCATGGTAAGGACTGTCTCTTTGTTATGGGCAGGTACGGTGCCTAACACAACACTGCTGGATCCTCAGGGTTTTAATGGTAATCCTAACAATTAATAGATGGACAGGTTTTTCACCTTCCTCTGAAGCATCTGGTGCTGGCCATTTTCTTAAATAACCACAGGCTGGGTGGATCACAGAGCTGATCTGGCACGACAGCTCCTCAGTCCTTGCCTTCCTCCCAGATTTTTGTTCTGAACGCTATCCTTGTAGGTTTGATGTTAGGAGCCAGCAAGATATGTCTTCAACAAACCACTTATTTTGTAGCCTGTCACTATTGAGACCCCTCACCTTCCTGTGCAAACCCTTTGTTTGGCATTTGTCATCCCTTGCTGCACTGTCTAGTTGAGACTAGATTTCCCTAGGAGCAGTGGGTTGTCACCTTGTATGAACTAAGCTTCTGGAACTTAATGAATAATAGCCAAATTCACCCCTTCTTTTTGTTTTTTTAAAGTTTTCCTCAGTTCCTTCAGCCCTTTCAGTATTTCAATTGTACTTTTCTCCAATTAGTTAATGTCTTTCTGGTCTTGGTATTGTGTCTGGTATTGTCTTTGGAAATGCTCAGTCATCTCCTGTATCACTGTGTCTTGTAGTCAGCAACCTCTGTGGGAAGTGCAGACCAGATGATGCAGAGCTCCTGCAACCCTCCTTGAACTTCCTGTATTGGAGCCTTCACCAGACAACGGTCTGCAGCCAGCAGAGAGGTGAACAGGGTTGCATTAAATGCTATAGGCTGGGGCAGTTCCACTGAGTTGATCTCAACCCAGCTGTAGCTGAGCAGGTTTGGGTAATAAGGACCAGCAGAACTTGAGTTTCAGAGTGATGGAGAGGTCAAGAAGGATATTTTCCATTCTAGTTACATATTGCCTAGGTGCTTGATGGGTGGGGAAGTGTGGGGATTGCATGACAGAAGGGTACATGAGGAGCTTGCTGTTTTCTGTAGATTGAATCATTGACCTCAGGGGGGCAGGAAGTCCTCTGTATTTCACTTGCTTATCCAGCACCTCGCATGGTGAGACCATACTGCCTTACTGGGACTTTCAGGCCTTTATTACAATTCAAAAACTTAATAGAGAGAAGCAGATATAGGCAACCATCCAGCTAGACTGTTTTAATACTGTTTATTTTATTAGCTGGCCCAGCAGTCATACCTCTGCAGCAGCAGGTGGGGTACTGGATAAGATGAACACTAAGGAGCCATGTTCTGTGGGTCTATGCTGTGGCCAGCTCTGATCCCTTGGGCTGTATGCCTGTTGGCTGTCTCTGCACCATCCCAGCAGACTCCTGAAACTGGCATGACTTTTTTCTTGCACAGTGGTAGCCGTGCTACTTTCCAGTGTTCCTTTGCTGGAGCTGCTTCAGAGAGTGCTGGATGTTACCTGGACATGGCCATCTCCCTCTGAACCTGCTTTATCATCCTCAGAGGAGGCACTTCTGTGCTCTGCTTGGCTGCTGACTGCTTCCCTCCTAGCTCACCAGCACAGTTACAACAGCGAGGTTAGAACCCACTGTGCAACTTGGATACAAGCTGCTGGGGGAACAGTTTTAACCTTAAAATAAAATCTCTGTTTGCAGGGAGAATGTGTCATGTTTGCTTGGAATCTGCTGGCCCCTGTGGATAGGGCAGATCTGCTTTGGCTATATGCGGTGCTTTGTTCTCCCAGCCTGGCAGGGGTCAGGAATCCTGTGGCATGGCCAGCTAAAAGGTGGAACATTTGAGAGGTCACGAGAAAAGGCAGTGATAAACAATATCTCCAGCTCTTCTCCAGCAATATATATTTGAAAGGCTTTTTTTTCAGGTAGCCTGTACCCCATTCTGCGAACTGCTGTGATGGATGGGGCCCTCTGTTGAAATTGCAGGGGACTGTACATAGAATATTTAACACTGATCCAGGAGGGTGATCTTTACCTCTGTGAACCCCCCCCCCCCACACACAC
>NW_017728931.1:54430848-54433219 GCF_001723895.1 Crocodylus porosus
TAAAATCTTGGTGTGTGAGTGTAGGCTCTGCTCTGCAAATTCTTAAGCAGATGCTAGAACTTACTCTGGGCACCATTCCCGTGGAAATGAGGACGCTAGTCCCAGTCAGTCAAGCTACCCCAGATGCAATTTTTTTTTACAGAAGCAGGGCCTTAGTTTGTATTGCTAGGAAAGGGGTTTTTCCCCCAGTAAAGTATGGAAACCTCCCTCAATAATGAATTACTTCCTGTAACCCTTGGGCACTGGACTTTTCCATATTGCCAGCCATATTTATGTACAGAAAGATGTATGTGTCTAAGCTGTTAATCATGTCAGGAACCTGCAAAAAATTTAGCACCTTGGGAGTCACAAACCTAGTAGCATGAGACACAAAATGGGGAATTAAGGCCCTGAGGCAGAGAGGCTGACAGCTTGGCATGAATTATGCTTTTCCCAACAGGACAAAATGTTCAGAGTTGCATTGATGTATGGGTCCAGGGAAATGCTTGGTCCTAATGCCTAAGTGTTGTGTCTTTTGGGAGTTGGTTTGATTTTTTTTTTTTGCCATCCTGTACTGATCATTAGTATGGGATCCTTTAATGCCCTATAAATCTAGTGTTTAAATTAAACAGTACTTCACTGGCCTATCCAGATGGATACCATGGATACCAACAGTGTGAGAAACCACAGACTCTGTGTAGTCAGAGATAGATAAAGCAACCAAAGGTGTAGGATGGGCAGCAGAGACTCTTTCGGAAATGATTTGGAGTCAGATGAGCCATGAAGCATATAAGTAGTATTCCTCTGTTGGTCTCATCAAACTCTGAGCAATTGAAGCTCTTGTTTCAATATGCAAGGAGTGTGACAGAGCCTCTGTTGTTGTCACTGCCCCAGGGCTGCTCACGCAGTATTGCTGAAGCTGCCAAAGCATCCTGGTGAATCCCGCCCAAAGCTTGTGGTGTTTCTGGCTGTGACTGTGAACTGATGTCATGCAGTCCCCCTGAGTCTGCAGATATTTAAATGGAAACAATGGTGAGGGGGCTGGGGCATATGGCTTATAAGGAGAGGCTGAGGGAACTGGGCTTAGTCTAGAGAAGTAGAGACTGAGAGGAGACTTAATAGCAGCCTTCAACTATCAGAAGTGGGGTTTGAAAGAGGATGAAGCTAGACTGTTCTTAGTGGAGGGAGATGACAGAACAAGGAGCAATGGTCTCAAGTTGCAGCAAGGAAATTTTAGGTTAGATATTAGGAAGAATTTTCTCACTAGTAAAGCACTGGAACAGGTTACCCAGAGAGGTGGTGGGATCTCCATCCTTGGAGCTTTTTAAGACCCAGCTAGACAAAGCCTTGGCTGGGGTGATCTACTTGGGGATGGTCCTGCTTTGAGCAGGGGGTTGGACTAGGTCCCTTCCTCCTGAGGTCCCTTCCATCCCTAATTTTCTATGATTCTATGAATGGTTCAGAGAAGCATGAACTGCCCACATTCATTTCAGGTGGGTGCTAATAATGAAGGCAGTTTATCTGCCAGCATTAGGCTTGGTTTGTTAACTGTTTGGCAGCTGATAAGTGTAGCAGAAGCAACTATTTGTGCAGCTACAACAGGCAGCATGGAGGCAAGTGGACAGGACTTAGGCCATGCATCCTTGCTGTCCTTCCCCAGTCTTACCCAAGACCACTTCATCTTCTTCAGGTCTCAGATTTGCCAAGATTGTTCAGGGAGCAGCCTAACTAGCAGAGTTGATCCTCTGCTGACTGAACCCCAGAGCCAGGCATTGTGTCTCTTCCCAGTACTTCATTTTTTTTTACAGGTTCACCAGCCAATCTCTCTGAATTTAGAGAAGATCCTGAATGTAGTCATCTTCAGAAAGAAGAAGCCTGCACTGCTCTTAGGTAGGCAGAGGCTGGTTGAAAGACTTGCTCTTGCAGCTTTTTTGCTGTAACTAGCACTTTGCCAGCTGCAGAGACTATGTGAAAAGTAGGGAAAGCATTGGGAGGGAGGTGGCAGCCCTGTGAAGGCAGGGAGAACACAAATGAGAATGATTTGTCTAGACAAACACTTTATTGGATGGTTTAGACAGAGATGGTCCTGCCTTGACTACACATGACCTGCTGAGGTTCCTTCCAGCTCTATGATTCTATGACTGTATTATTGGAGAAGAGCATGTCAGTACTGGTATGAGCCTGAGGAGTGTGGATGTGACCAGCTTGGAGCACCTGGGTGCATGCTTAGGGGGAGACCGAAGTGCTGAGGTCCCAGAGGGGAGTGGAGCCAGATGTCCAAGGACAGTGGTCGCTCCGTAAGGAGGTGATCCTCCAAGCCCAAAGGAAGGTAATCCCAACGAGGATCAAAGGGAGCAGGAGAGCACACAAGCCTCCATGGCTCACCAAAAGC
>NW_017728931.1:54433319-54465691 GCF_001723895.1 Crocodylus porosus
TGGATGAACATCTTGCTGGGGTCGTTTGACCCCAGTATTATTTCCTGCCATGGCAAGGGGTCAGACTAGATGATCTACTCAGGTCCCTTCTGACCCTAGAAACTATGAAACTATGAAATGAGTCTGATGGCATCCCTCCATGGTGAGCATTTGTTCATGCTATGAAACTACCATGGAGTAGGTCAGCAGAGGTTGAATCTGACTGAGAACTGGAATAACAAGATAAGCCATGCTGCAGGGTAAGGCTGAGGCACGTGGGAAGCCTGTTGCGGTACCATTCCTGCCTGCAGCCTCTAAGTAAGGTCTGTCTCACTTCAGTAAGCACTGAAAACAAATCCACCAAGCTTTTCCTTCCCTCCTCTGCCTCAGCTGTGATGTGGCCACTCATGCAGGGTACTTTGGGGCTGGTTCATGGGTTGTAAGTGAAGGAGGGAAGATATTGTTTAGTAATAATGAGCAGTTCCCTGTCCAGTTGGTATTCTTCAGCTCCTGAGGTTCATCATTAGGCAGAACTTCTCCTCATCTCTGCTGGTGCTTATAGTCCAACCCACTGCCCAGAGCAGCTTGGAGTCCTTGCCATCAGAGGACGATGCCTCCCTGTATCCTCTGACCGTGCGGCAGGTGCTTTCGCTTGTCATCAGTCTGCAGAATCTTTTGGCCCAGGTATATTTTCAGATATGTTTAAAAGAATGCACTAGAAAGGACATAACAAAGCCTATGGGGCTTTCTCCCTTGCTCTACTCCTTACAGAATTGCAGGGTATTTCTATGCTGACAGACAGTGAATATTTATGCTGTTGAGTGCCTCTGAATGTAATGAGGAGCCATACAAATTAGCCTGTACAGTGCTCTGTGCTATATGCCTAGATTGTTTCCAGTGCTCAAGCTAGCCTGGGTATCGCTCACTGCATAGCACACTGCTGTGTAAACATCAGAGGTTAGAACTGGTAAAGATTTACTCGGCGTGTTTCCCTACCAGAGCTAATGGGTGCACCTTCTACTTATTTTCTTAGGAGACAGTTGCTGAGTCTTGTAGACTTTGAACCAAGCTCTTCCCTCTTGTGTGGCCCCATGATACCACCGGTGGCAGATAGGTTGCACATTTCATGCCAGGAGTGGGATGAAAAGTGTCATTTGTTTAAGCTATGCCCTTGAGAGATGGGATCCTTGTCTTTTTCACATTGCCCTCTTGTAGCAGCCATTGCCCTCATTTTCATTCCTTTTTGTTTACAGAAAGATCTGCTGCTTTCTCAAACAGTGGTTGCCTGCCTGGAGGCGCTGATGGAGTACCTGCATGTGAAGAACCAGGACACTGGTAAAGCCTGCCCAGCCCTTGCTCAGTTGGGACTCAGCCCTGCAATGGGCCAAACATTCTGGCCCTGATCCAACAATACCCTTAAGCATATGCTTTAAATTAAGCCCAGCAGGAGCCCCAGAGAAATCAATAGACATGCTGAAATACATAAGTTAATTGCATGCTTAAACATTTTGTTGGACTGAAGCCACAGTGCCCAGCTTCCTGCAGGATTAAGTCCTTTCTCTGGCCACAGATCCCTGGGTCATTTTTGGAAAGACTAAACTAATCTTCCTCACTCCAAAATCTGTTATGGCCCAAAGGAGTGGTCCTCTTGGGATTCTGGAATGGGGTACAGGGCCTTTCACACCCAGGTCATTTATTCCAGCCATTTAGCCCAGAGTGACCAGTTGATTGGGTTGGGGGCGAGCTACAAATGGGTTATGGAGCCCTCCACATTTTAAGGGGCAAGTTGCAATTTGCTTCCAGATTAGGGGTACCTGCAGGACACAGAACAACAGAATGTGGAGCTGAAACTCGCGGAGACCAAGTAGCAATCATAGAACTTCAACTCAAAAGGCCACCTTGCAGTGCAGGCAGAAGGCTTCTTGCAACTGAGCCAATGAAATAAGTGTTTCTTTTCAATTTTAGCATCCTGTGACCAAGTTGGGCATTGGTTCTAGCCTCAAAGCAGAAAAAAGGTTCCCTGCTCCCTGACCCATGCTAATCAGTAACAAACAGGGAGAGAGAATGCTAGAGGTTGAAGGAACCTTTAAGAGAAAGAGTATTGTCAGGAGAGAGAAAGTTGATGAATGAAAATGTAATACTACAGGTGAATGGCAGTCACTAGCCCATGGGCATCTCTGCAAAAAGTCCCAGCAGAACAGGATGACAAGAGGGGGTTGGTGGGAGGTTCCATTGCTTCAGGATTAAACTGAACAAATGCTGCTTCAGTATTTCAGCAACAGCCAAACCCTTTGCTCTGCCTGCCCAAATTCTCACTGCAATGCAGAATTCCCTTCAGTGATTATAAGTCATTGCTTTCACTGAATTGCTCTGAAGGTTATCAGATGATGTATCATAATGTTTAGAAATAAGAACTCACTTGGTTGCTGTGCAGAGCAACTCATGTTTTATATATCACCCATGTTTTATATAGCACCATTCCTATCTCAGTTCCCTCCTAACCACTTTACAGAGTAGTGAATGTGATCCTGACAGTGTGTTGACCATGTAGGCAAATGCAGCAGCTTTTCTATACTTGACATCCAGTAGTTTGTGTTTGAAGAAAGGATGTGGTCAAAATCACAGAAGGTAGAGATGAGAAGTTGTGTGTGTCCTGTGCTTTTCAAATGTGTACCACTGGACCACTGATGATGTGTGGAGAGCAGGCTGGGTTATATGATGCTTATGCTTACTTCTCCTCAGTTCTACCTGCTAAAAGATGGCTTACCCATACATGAATGCTTTTGTAGCATTGCTCTTCCACGAAGAGCTTCAAAAGAGCAGTGATGTGACTGATATTTGCAAGGGAGGTGCCCACAAAGTCAACTGTATTCAGATGTGGTCTGTGTTCCAAAAGCGTGGGAATCTTTATCTCACTTTCTCCAACCCAGATTGTTTCCTACAGTACAGGCTCTAGCACCTGTTCAGTTTGGGCTTAAATAGTTCAAATGATGAGGTTTCCTCTACTTAAAGGGAAAGTCTTCAGTCTAATGCATCTCACTGTCAGGAAACCTCTCCTGATACCAGACCTAGGTTTTTGAATTCTGGATGAAGGATTGCCCATTATTTGTATTGAAAAATGCCCCATGAAATACATTTATCTACCACCCATACAAGCACCAAAGATGGACAGAAAGATTCTGAGTTCAGTGTATCTAAGGGATGGCTCTTTTGGTACTTTCCGTTTTTTGCCGAATACTTCACTATAGAGCCTGAGTTAGGTAAGACCTTATATGTGACTGAAACCCACTATTCTCTGGTTGAGTAAGCCTTTGGCCTGGTGACCAGGCTCTTGCATGATGAAACGGATATTAAAAAAAAAGCCACATTAATGTCTTATAGTATGGGCTTTATAGGCATAATGAAAGGGTTCCTGGTTTGTATAAACCAGTGCCTGTACCTACGTTCAACTTGCCATGAGGCAGTTTTTAAAGTCACTGCTAGTGGTTTCTTTTCTCTCTTCCAGCTCTTCACGTTGCTTCACAGCCCTGGAATCGATTTCTACTGTTCACACTACTCAGTGGTGGTGAGAAGTCCTTCCTTTGTCCAGAAATTCTCAGACTTGTGACTTTGGTGAGCAGGGAAAGTATAGACCATTCTCCATTTTGTCTGTGTATCAGTACAGTGCATCTATGTAAGTGATGGGGTGTTGTATTATACAGATACTCCCCAAACACAAGCCCGGATGTGGCCATTGTTCTCAGTCATTAACTACATTCCTGTCTCATAACTGAATAACAAACAGATGTACTTGAAATGTGGAAAGAAGGCCCCTGTGAAAATGCTGACTGTTAGATGTGTGTTCTTTCACTGTTTGTTGCATTCCCTTCACATGTCAAGACCATTGTAGGGGAAGTGATACAGGGACTATTTGATTACTTGTGCATTACTGCATTGTGGAAGCACTGGGTAGGATACTGATGTCAAATATTTGTTAAGATATTGTTGAAAGAAGCCTGTGGTGGGTAACAGTGCACAAAACTCTACCCTATTCTGAATCAGGTGTTACCTATATGAGAATGCTGCACCACTACAACATAAATCATTTTCCAAAACTTTTTAATTAAACAAGTATGAACAAGTGTGAAGCCCTGTTCATTTGCTCTTATTTCAGTATTAAAACTAGCATTTTCAGTTTAGTATTGCTTGGATTCTAAATTGACCTGAGTTAAATCAAAATAAGCCTGGCTTAAACCACAATAAGCATGTCTCAGTTGCTCTTTGCACCACTTAATTAGATTGGCGTAAACATTAGGTCCTTAGTTAACCAAGTGCATTTTTGTATAGAGAAGGTCTTAGCTGGGAGTGAGTCACCACTGGATTTCTGGGTTGATTTTTGTTTCCTTCCCCTGTTTTCATTCCAGTTTGCGAGGTATCAGAACAACACTGTTATTTCTCAAAGTGAAATTAGCCAGATCCTCCAAGAGGCGACAAAAGCCAATTTATTAGAACTTCCTGAAAACATATCCCAAGCTCTTCGCCTCTTTCTTCTTCAGGTAAGAGTGCTGGTAAGGTCTGGGAGGAAAAGGGAAATAGGCACATGAGCTGTCTACATATGCACTTGTTGGTGTTCTAATTAGAAGGCTCCAGTGCTGCCACAGCATCACACATATTAAGCCTCTGTGCATTTTTAAATGGCTGCAGGGCACTTTATCTAAATCTTGTTAAATTGAGTTGTAGATAAAGTGTCCTGCAGCCATTTTTAAATGCGTGGGGGGCTTAATACATGTGACAGTGAGGTGTTTTAATTAGAGTGGCTGTCTGAGAACCACTCTAATTAAAACACCCACCCCCTGAGCACGTGTATAGGCAGCCTTAGTGGGTGAGTTCATAAGGAGGAAATTCCACACATGGTCACATTGGGATTTGCTAAGAAGATCTAGAAGTCCTTTGGGTTGGGTGAGGTAGAGGTGAAGATGGGGGGATCCTAGTCAGTCTGCTTGGCTCTTTTTGTCTGGTGCAGTGAGGAAGGTGCTGTGGAGTGGGGAGGCAAAATGATTCAACGTGTCTGCCCAGGTTGTATTATTCAATTGCTTTGAGCCTGCCCCGCTTCTTGATTCCCACCCTTTGTGCTTGTGGGGTAGAGTGTGAGTGCTTCATTCCCACAGATGGGGGTGAGGAAAGCAAGAAAATGAAGAGGCAAAGGAAGAAGCCCATCCATTACCTCTTGTTCTGGAAGTCCTTTTCACTTGGTTACTCAGGTCCAGAGCAGGCGCGATCAGATAGAGCCAGCCCAGGCAGAGACCATTCAGACCTTACTGGAGACCGTCCCGCCAAGGACTAGGACTTCTCTAAAGATCCCAGACATGATGTATCCTTTTGCAGGTTGTACATCTTTGGCAGGTGACTTTGGTGTGGTGGCCTGGACACCTACTGCAGTTAGCTTAATTATAGGACAAAGGGAGTGACGAGGTGCCAGAGGACTGGAAAAGGGCCAATGTGTGGTCCCCGTTTTCAAAAAAGGGAGGAAGGAGGACCCAAGAAACTACAAGCCTGTTAGTCTTACCTCAGTCCTGGGGAAGCTCTTTGAGAAAATTATCCAGGAGCACATCTGCGAGGGACCAGCAGGGGAGATCATGCTTAGGGGCAACCAACATGGGTTCATTCCAGGCAGGTCCTGTCACACCAACCTGGTGGCCTTCTATTACCAGGTCACAAAATCCTTGGACACAGGTGTTTTGGTGGACATAGTCTTTCTGGACTTTAGGAAGGCCTTCGACACTGTCTCTCACCCCATTTTCATTAAGAAATTGGGCAACTGTGGTGTGGATACCTACACAGTCAGATGGGTCATTAATTGGCTGGAGGGCCGCACCCAGAGAGTGGTGGTGAATGGGTCTTTTTTGACCTGGAGGGATGTGGCCAGTGGAGTCCCCCAGGGCTCAGTCCTTGGGCCTGCACTGTTCAACATCTTCATTGGCAACTTGGATGAGGGGGTGAAAAGCACCTTGTTCAAATTTGTGGATAACACTAAAATGTGGGGAGAAGTGGGCACACTGGAGGAGAGGGACAGGCTGCAACTAGATCGACAGGTTACAGGGGTGGGCGGATGAGAACAGGATGGGATTCAATACTGACAAGTGCAAGGTACTGCACCGAACATAGGCTGCCAATGTGGGGATGCGGTCAGGAAGGCTAACCGCACCTTGTCATGCATCCACAGATACATCACGAGCAGGTCCAAGGAGGTGATCCTCCCCCTCTATGCAACACTGGTCAGGCCTCAGTTGGAGTACTGCGTCCAGTTCTGGGCATCGCATTTTAAGAGGGATGTGGACAGCATGGAGAGGGTCCAGAGGAGGGCCACTCGCATTATCAGGGGGCAGCAAGGCAGGCCCTATGAAGAGAGGCTATAGGACCTGAACCTGTTCAGCCTCCACAAGAGAAGGCTGAGAGGGGATCTAGTGGCCTGTTACAAACTAGTCAGGAGGGACCAGCAAGCTATCAGAGAGTCCCTGTTCCCCCAAGCACTACTGGGAGTAACGAGGAAAAACAGCCGTAAGTTGACCGAGATTAGATTCAGGCTGGATATCAGGAGGCAGTACTTCAGTCAGGGCAGCCAGGATCTGGAACAAACTTCCAAGGGAAGTGGTGCTCGCATCTACCCTGGGGGTCTTCAAAAGGAAGCTGGATAATCACCTAGCTGTGGTCGTTTGACCCCAGCATTCTTTCCTGCCATGGCAGGGGGTCGGATTTGATGATCTGCTCAGGTCCCTTCTGACCCTACCTACTTTGAAACTATGGTAACAACTTGTCCCTTCTTCCCTGTATTGCAAACACTCTGGCGGGGGTTGTGTTCAGACAGGAATGTCTGACAGAATAAGCACAAGTCTAAGAGCCAGGGACTTCCAAGCGGTATGGTTTGCCCTGGCAGAGGATCCCACCGAGGTTGAGCAATTTACTTAAATTCTTACGTCTGCCTCAGCTCTTTCACTGCTATCTCATGCTTATGCTTGCTTGCCTTTACCTCAGGAGTGGCACAGAGATAGCTGAATGCTTGTACTTGGAAGACAACAAACCCTAAGAAAACACTAACTACCAGCCCTGGTGAAAAGGGCAGCAGGCATGTCTGATGACTCTGCCAAGCAGCACCCCCTGCTCTGCCTTAGCTGGAAACAGAGGAGATGGACCCTACTCCTGGCTGCAGCCTTCCCAGCTAGAGGGATGGGTTTCCCCTAGTCTTGACTGGAGAATAAATGAG
Organism: Crocodylus porosus; assembly: GCF_001723895.1. Lineage (NCBI taxonomy): Eukaryota > Metazoa > Chordata > Crocodylia > Crocodylidae > Crocodylus > Crocodylus porosus. The sequence goes on from NW_017728931.1 coordinate 54,440,539, forward strand.
TGAGCCTAGAGTACCTGCCTAGTTAAGTGATGACTCTTCTGTCTGGTTTTACCTTTTTGGTTTGTTTGTGCAGCACTGTCTCAGCTACTTAATGCCTCTGGGGCAAACCTCTTGACCCTGCAGGGGACTCTGCTCATAGTAGATGATGCTGTTATGAGTCATATGTACTGCAATATTTGGAAGGAATGTCTCTCACCTTTGAAGATCACATGAGAACTAATCCCCAAATATGTCTTTTCAGTAAACTCTGGTTAGTAATCAGCACCCACTGACTGGTAGGCGCAACCTTGGGGGTATTCCTGCCAGACTGCTCCATGCTGGGAGCTCAGGTTTTTACCAGAGTAAAAGCTGTCAACCTAGAGACCCTGTGGGGATTTCCTGCAATTCTTTTCTGTGTATGGAGGAGGGAATGAGTGACTTGAAGGGATGTCCTGTGGTCTTGCCAAGGCAGCTCCCTTTTTCCTTTTTTTTTTTTTTTAAAAGTGGTCCTCAGCTACCAGAGGGTTTCTGGATGCATTTGAAGGGTGTGCGTGTGTGTCTGAAAGTAGGTTTTCCTGCACACAGTTCATTTTGTTTTTTATTCATGACATTGGTGTCAGATGCCTGGGAGGAGTGGCAGTCTCTCTCTCACACATCAGAGACTAAAATAAGAGGCGGGACATGCAGAGAACTGAGAAATAAGAAACAGATGGAATAAGAGACCATTTCTACCTTTCATGCCAGGCATTGGTTTGGAGAAGGCTTATAACAGGAGTGATTTCTAGCCTGCTTTTGAAAGCTGTTCTGCTGTTGTTGGAAAGCCACCACAAAATAAAATCTTGGAATGTCCCTCTCTCTTCTTTATTTGTTGGCAGTTACTTTGTGGGAGTGAGCCATCTAGCACAGACTCACATTTATCAGTGCCCTGAAGGAGCTCTTGCCAACAGCACTAACTCCACATTGGGCAGCCCTGTCAAGGGACAGGTTCTTATTGGTGTGCTGCTGCCCTTTCACCCTCAAGCTGCTTGCGCCTTTTTTGGCTGATGAAAGTGCTTGATACTACTGCATTTCCCAAGTGGATCTGGGTGAGTGCTGTCAGCTTGTAGTATGGCAGTGGCTAAAGTAGATTGGGACAGGCGAGATTGCTCTCTCAGCCTGACCTAGGAAAGAAGAGGATCTTGGCACAAGACTTGTCTTACCCAAGCCAGTGTGAGAAGGAATTTAAGAGGCTCCCTTCTGCCTTTAGCAGGGAACTGGTTAACTCTGCCCTGGAGTCTCCTGTTGGAGCCTCTTGTTTCCTCTTGACAAGAGGAATTAAACAGAAGAGTTCTCTGCCTATGTATCACTTCTTCAGAACCGTGGTGACATGGAAACCTGTTATGATCTCCTAAAAATACCATGTACTCCGTGCATACTTGTTTCCTGTGACCTTCCACTGACTATAAAGTTGACTGCAGCCTCCAGCTGCCACCACTTGGCACAGACAAAGGTAGTTCTAGAAGGTCACCATCCATTGTATCCCCTCTCCTCATCCATGTGCACCTTGGAGCCCACATCCTCGACTTAGTCACAATGCCATCTGTCCAAGTGTGGCCTTAGTCACAAGTGAATCCTTTGCTACTGCTTCAGGTCTCTAAAACCCTCCCTTCCACATTCTTGTTCACTGATCACCTCATCTGAGATGTACAGACACCAGACCCACCCTTTTCCTGCTGCCTGCAGCTGTTACCCCATGGCGACCAGACCTAAGGGGTGAGTCTTTGGGGCAGGGGTAGATCGGGGGGGGGGGGGAGCGGGGTGCACTCATGCAGCCCCACTTTCCTTTTGATTCCTGCTCCACCCAAAGTTTAAAACCAACTGTTTGGCAGTGGCAGAACTTCTAGTCAGGCTGCAATGAGCGAGTTGCTTGACTGCAGGGCTCATCATCTACCCACTTCCTTCTAAACTCTTCATTCCACAGGTGATGATGATCTTTCCTTGTTAATGGTCTTGCCCTTGCACTAATCAAGCTAGCCTTTCTTCTGCCATTCTGCTGCCTGTTCACTGCTCCTGGATGTGAAGCTTCTGTTTCAGAGTCTCACAGATTTGTTTTTGAACTCATTTCAGTAAAATACTATTTATTTTTGTGTCAGTCTTAAGCTGAATAGTGCAGCCCTTAGCCCCAGCAGAAGAGGAAAGCCTCTATTTTTTTTTTTCACTGGGAGGAAAAAATGTGTTGCATTATATGCAATGAGGCATCTCACCCTCTGCCACCCCACTTTTCTCAGCATCCTAGATCAGAGCATGCTTCTCAGTCTCCCCTTCAACCACTGGCCTGACTTGACTGAGATGCTGTAGCTCTCCACGGTGAGGCCTTTTTAAGGCCTCAGTCCTACAGAGCCTGGTATAGATGGCAAACTGTGAGCCAGTGTCGGAATCAGAGATGTAAGGCTGGAAGGGACCTCAGGAGGTCACCTAGCTCAACCCCCTGTTCCAACCAGGACCAGCCCCAACTATCTCAACCCAGCCAAGGCTTTGTCTAGCCAGGACTTAAGAACCTCCAAGGCCGGAGACTGCACTGCCTCTGGGCAACCTGTTCCAGTGCTTTACTACCCTCCCAGTGAGAAAGTCTGCCCTAATATCCAATCCAAACCTCCCTTGCTACAACTTGAAACCATTGCTCCTTGTTCTGTCACCTGCTGAGAACAGCCCAGCTCCAGCTCCATGGACCTGGAGGCTGCTATCAAATCCTCCCTCACTCTTCTCTTCTCCACGTGAAACAAGCTCAGTTCCCTCAACCTCTCCTCATAAGTGATGTCCCCCAGCCTCTGACCCCTTTGTTGCCCTCTGCTGTACCGTCTCCAACCTCTAGCGGAGGTCCAGTTTCTGTAGTGGGAGGGGGCAAGCCTGAACACAGGACTCCAGATGTGGCCTCAGAAAAGAGGGGAAGAATCTGCTGGCAACGCCTTCCTCCTTGCGGGTCTTTTGGGGCACACCTGCCCCGTGGAAGCGGAGCTTTGCCCTCAGGCCGGGGGTTGCGGGTCGCGGCTCCACCCCCCCGCGGGCCCTGGGCAGCCCGCGCCGGCCTAGGCGGGGACGGGTGGCGCGCGGTGCATGCCGGTTTGCTGCGAGCCAGGCGGTCCAGCGGCCAGGAGGGGGAGGAGCGGCGGCGGCGGCGGCAGCAGCAGCAGCAGCAGCATGACAGCCTGGACGGGCAGGTGAGGGGCCGGGGCCGGGGCCGGGGCCGTTGGTCCCGCACTGTTCCGTTGGAGGCGGGGGGAGCTCCCGCTGCAGTGCCCAGCCTGCCCGCGCTGCCTGGCGAGGGGGATCCCGGGGGCTGGAGCGCTGCCCCCAGCCCTGCCGGTAGCGGGAGCTCCGCGCGGCCAGGGGTCTTGGCCTCTGCCGCTGAGGGGGCTGCAGGGGCGGCCCGAGACAGCTCCGGCGCAGGGAGTGGGGTGATTCGGGGCCCTGGCTTCCACCCAGGGGGCAGGCTTGGCACGGAGGAGCGGCTGGGGGCTCCTGGGCCGCCACCTCCTGGCCCTAGCCACGCTGGCCGCCTCGGCCTCTTGTGGGCTAAGAGCGAGTGTAGGAAGCATGAGTGACCCGTGCCTCCTGAAAATGGGGGGCACCCGCAGAAGCCGCCGGTCCTGCCGGGGGGAGGGGCACCAGCCCTACCGACAGCATCAGTGTCGGCACCCCCTACCAGTTGCCTATGGTAGGAAGTATCCGAAGTCTGGGGCTAAAGAGCCTGGGATGGAGGATGCTTGGCTGTGGCATCTGGGCGCATCCAAACTTCAACACTTGGGCTTGGGCCTGTGGGTAGGACGCTTGCCAGCGGTTTCAGGAGCATCTGAAGTCCCAGGGCATGAGCCTGGGACAGAGGATGCTTGCCAGTAGTAGTGCCTGGCTATGACAAGTATGCTACGCTGTACAAGGTGTTGAGAATGATTGAGCTTTGCCTGCTCAATCCACATGGTATTTGGGATGGTTGAGTTCTGCTTACCCGATATCTTTTGGAACTCATTTGGCTAATTTGACCTGGAGCACAAAAAATATTATTAATAATAATAAAAAAATCTATCTACCAGTGAGGATGCTTTGGCTGGGAGGACCCTTGGGGACTGTGGGGCTGCTTTTCTGACCCTCATCCTTTCATGTTTCCTCACAGTTTCACTAGGTGGGGTCCGCTGGCTCCTATGATACATTCAAGGGCTAGTGGGCACTGGCTGGTGTGCTCTGTTGATGTCTTGTCTCTCCCCAACCCCCCATGGAGAACTCGCTTTGAACTTCTGACTTTGTTCCTGCCCCTGTTTCCCTGTTTCCTTTTTAGTTGTGCCCCAAAATCAATTGGCATATACCCAAGAGACCCCGTGTCACACCGTAGCAGAGGGCAGATGCTGAAAGGGAGAGTGAACTGGGCATGACCAGAGTTTTTTCCCCACTTCCTCTCCCACTTACAGCCTCCACCATTTAGGGCCTAGGAAGTTCTGATTCAGATGGTGCCCCTCACTCATGTGCTCAATAGCGACTAATGCCCCTTTTCTTCAAGAATGCATCCAATCTCTTTTTGAACCTGGCTAAACTGTCAGTGTCCACAGCACCTGGTGGCAAGGATATCCACAGTGTAATGACACACTGTGTGGAAAGGAACTTCCTTTCATTAATTTTAAACTGCCTTCATTTTCTGGGCTTTAATTCTTAAAACTGGGCAGTGCCCAGGATCATTTGTTCTTTCTTACAAGGGTCAGTTTCTGGCTGCACCTGAGTCCATTATATTCTGGGCACGAAAGTGGTGTCCTGGTTCTGAAAATGCTGAACTGGATCGTCATGTTGGGTAAGCCCAGATCTGGTACCTTGTGTCTGACCACAGTGCAAGCTTAGGAAGGAAAGGGGAGGAATACCATTAAGAGGTGTCTGGGTTCTGTGTGAGCTGGTGTCCCTTGTAGTGGGTCAGGCCTTTTAGAGAGAGGCTTAAACTCCCTACAGTACTGTATCACAGTGGGGGAGGATTTATCCCCAATCCCATGCATATCTTGCCCCCAACCTTTCCCTCCCAGTTGCTGCAGGTGCTCAAGACGATGCTAAAAGACACTGAGGGCCATTCAGTTACTCTGGTATAGGACCTACCTTGTCTGACCCTGACAGATGACCCCTGCTTAATGTGTCCCCAGAGTCTATATGAGCATTCATGATGGTTTGATTCACATTTCTAGATTGCTTTGATCTCCCCTGCCATTCCTTCTCAGCATATCCCAATAGATAATCCCTCTGAAATGCTTAGGAGAAATGATTTTCTTTACTCTTTCTCCAGGGGAGGAAACGTGTCAGTTGTAAAAAAGGTTCTGATGCAGTCTGGCACTGGATTGCTTTGTACTTAAGATCTTGCTGTCTCACATACCCACACTCATGACCCCCTGTTACCATTATATTAAAATACAGGATACCAATTATAGGGGACTTCCCGCCCTTACATTGTGCGCTCACTGTTTTCCTCCTTTCTTCTCTCTACCTTCTGCTGTACGCTTTCTTTCTGTGCTCTTCCTCACCCTGTGTCCTAGGTTTTCTGAACAGGCAGGTCTTGTAAAGGACAAATGCTGATACCTGCCCAGATCTTTCCCAGCTGTATTCTGACAGGTTTATGTCCCCCTTGCGTGGCACTTGCTGCTGCGTAATTGATAGCATGCAGGGGACGGGTAGATGGCTGGACTTTTCAGCATGCAGCTGGTGCAATGTAAGCTAATCTGATTTCCTTGCCCTTTGGCCCTGCTTGATCACGTTCGGTTTCAGCAGCATTTATAGAGCAGTGCCTTCATCTTAGGCCTATCTCACACAGGCTTTAGTGCTGCTGCTGCTTCTCTTGTGTGGAACATAAATGACTAACATGCACAGAACCAGATTCATCCCTGGTGCACAAGAAGGCAGCCCTCTTGGTTTCAGTAGGAGCTCCACCAATTGACACCAACTGATGATCTGTCCCAGATTATTTATATAATCTACATGTTGTGTAAGGGGCTATTGAAGTAATTGTGTTTAAATATTCATGACTTGTTTTATCAGTATTATTTTATGCACCTAAAACGGAAAGAAGTTTGTCTCTCATGTAGTTTTTATCATTGATGTTTTCTGTGTGGGTTTGGGTTTTTTTTTTGCATTTGATGGTCAGGTTGGAGAAGGAAGCTAAATCAATCTCTTTCATAAAGGAGCAGTCTTGTGATAAAAGCTGTGGGTTCATGAGTCCTGGACTCGCTTCTCACCTTTGCCACTTATGCCCTGGGTGACCCTGGGGGGAGTCATTTCAGGCTGTCATTCTTAGTTCCCTGCATATGTGCGTAGCAGGGAGAGATTTACCGCCAGATAAATGTGTTATTGTCCCCACTTTACATTTCTGTCTCAGAGGGTTGCTGTGAGGATAAATACCCATGGGGAAGTCAGATTTTGAGAGACTTGGGTAACAGGGAATCAGGGACTTGCAAAATATATAGATAGCTTATGTACTCTCTTCTTTCTGGATGAAGTGTATTTTGGATTACTGCAAGATAAATTTTAAAGCTACCACTTCCCCCTACAAAAAACATTAAAACAAATGTGTTAACCAGTCACAAAGCCATGTCCAATCATTTTGGCTTCTGGGAAATGGAGAAACACCAGTCTAATGGGTTTTCTGCTACCTAAGCAGCTGGACAGAGCTGCCAAAAATATTAGTGGCAACTCCTCCCTATATATAAGACCATAGCACAGGTCTTTCCTCAACCTGGGCTTTTGGCAGAAGTTCTGTTTCAGCAGAAATTATTTTAGCAAAGCGAAAACCTGTTTGAAAATTTTCTCTTTTGTCTGATCCCTGAGTGGGGCCAAAGGGGAAAGCTTGCTAGAGAAAATGCAGAAGAACATCTATGCTTTCCATCCCATGTCCTGGCCTGGCAATCCCTCAGATTCTAACCTGCTTTCAAACCAGGTCAGCCAAAAAGATTTGGAATAGGTAGAACAGCTGTGTGAACCCCATTCTAGGAGGGCCATATCTACTCTCCAAACATGCTGAAGATGGTGGTTGCTGAGTAAAGGTGGGTTAGAATCCGATTTAACATTAGTATTAACATCAGTTTAGCTCAGCAATACTCACACTGCAGATCCTGCATCACTCTTAAGCTGGTCACCTTCAGCATACCAAAAAACACGTTATCAAAGGTGTTTTCTGCATGTATTAGGTAGGGCTTTCCTGCAATCGTGAATAATGCAACACGCGTGTCATCTGCCTCTTCAGGGTGAACTAATGTGCTGTAGTTTTTATTCTTTTGAACCAGAGCATTTTTGCACAATTCACCAAGGCACATGTATGCTACTGTGGTTTATGTTTAATGCCAAATGTTCACAGGGTTCCTGAGCCAGTTGGACCATCACTGATTTAGTTAAATTGGTTTTACAGCTTGTTACAGTTTTGGGGTAACTTCCCTTGTGTAGACAAGACTGGCATGCATGCACATGGTCATCAGAAAGTAACTGGGATTACTGGGGTGGAAATGTACCCACTAAGACTTCAGGAATCATCTGAGTGAGGGACTGATCTTTTAAAATCAGCTCCTTGCCATTTGCATCAAACTAATTTCCACCATCCTAGCTCTACACCCAGTGGTGCTCCCTCACCTCAGCAGATTCCCTTCATCTCTGGGGCCAGAAGGTCTGATCTGTGTGGATCCAGTCTTCTCAGAATCTTGTCTCTGCAGGAGAGTCGAATTGGTGCAGGGCAAGTGGCTGGAGCTGCACTGCTATGCGTTGCAGTTGTGCAGTCCCCACTTGTGTCATGTGCTGGACAAGGCTAGGGGAAACTGGCCTCTGGGTCCCTGCTTTTCTTACTTTTTACCCCTCCCCTTAGGGAATTGGTTAGTTGTTCGCAGCCTCAATTAGCTTCTCTTCTACCCGTGTCAGCTGCTACCTGTAGTCACTGTTTCATGTCAGCACTGCAGGGTAGAGACTGGCCACTGCTTCCGTTCGCCAGTGGTTCTCTGCCTCCCTTGAGAGGGATCTTGGGTGCTTCTTTGCCATTCTCCTCCTTTCATCATAGAAAACAAGGGTTTTTAATGCTGTGAACTGCTTCAAAGGAGCCTTTGTTTCAAGAGAGCTTTTGAGGAAAAAGCAGCTGCAAGCTCTGACCCAGATGATTCAGCCATGGCAGAACCCACCACGGAACCATTTTGGGCAGCAGAATGCAAAGTTTACAAGGCAGCAATCCTGTCCTGGGCTTTTCCGTAGACCGGTGCTGTCACTCACTTTACAGACTGGGCAAGAACCCCAGCAGACTGACTGGCTGACTCCAGCTGCGGCATGGTTTTCCCCCAGCTCCCTCTGACATCCCGTGGCTGTGGCGTTGCACATTCAACACCTGTGCCCGCTCTCAATGATATGCACAGGGGCACACAGAAGCTGGTGGCTGGATCCCAAAGCCAATGCTGCCAGTCCTGTGTTGGTCTGTAGGTTGTTCCTTTTCGTCTTGTAACCAAATTGGGCCTTGGACTGAGCTGGAGAGCCAAGGGCATTATCATTATGTGTGGAGAAAACTTTGCCATCTACGGTCTTATCAGAGAGGCTTGACCTTGGGGATGGAACACTGCACAGTGGCTTTTGAAATCTGGTGTCAGCTGGTGCCTCAGTTTCACCACCTGTAAAATGGGAATAATGATACTGACCTCTTTTGTAAAGTATTTTGTGATCTGCTGATGAAAAGCAGTGTATGGGAGCTGAGTCTTGTTGTATAATGTGAACACATTGATTCATTAGTATCTGCACTTGCTGCCTGTGGCCCTAGAGGTCTCTGAAATTAAGCAAAAGATATATACATTTTACTGCACCCTTCATGTTGCCTGATATCTTACCTTTCTGCTGAATGTTGTACTGTGCCTCTGAATGGGTTAGTCTGCTGTGGTGGCAATTCCAGGGGAGAGAAGTTTAGTTGATTGATTCACATTATGGGATTTAAGGCTACCAATCTGAATTTACTTACTCCACTTCTCCATGGAGCAGATCTTCTGCTTGGGAAGAACTGTCTTGTAGTGTTTGTTATGCTGCAGTGAGGGGTTTGGTGTAGTCAGGTATCAGCTTTCCTCTCTAGTGGTCTGGAACTGGTTTGGGGACAGGGCAGGGGCTATCTTGCAGGTACTGTTGCTCTCCAAATTTAATGTTGTTTGTGTTCATTTTCCCTTAGATAAGCAGAAGAAACTCTTCGAAGGAGTGGCTTGTGATGTCCCACGAGGAGTTCCTGCTGTAATCTCTTGGTTGCTGGCTGGCTTATTGGAAACCTTATCTGTCTGAACTGGCTGCTGTGGATCCCAGTGCCTGAATAACCAGGTAGCAATTTTTTTACACCTAAGCAGTCCTAGAACACATGCAAAGAAACCAGTGCCTGGAGAGGAAGCAGATATTTGTTTGTGCCAGGAGTTATGCACTCCTCTTACCTTGCCATGGTTCTCCATTGCTTCTTTCTCAGTTCACATCTGGCAATACTTATATTTAAGAATGTTAATTATGTGGGGAGATTACATAATTACACAACTATATAGGATATGTAACTGCTTCCCATGTTATGTACCTGTAGTGGCAGGATGGAGTGAAGTAGAAAACACCTTTTTTTCTGTATCTATCCTCCCTCTGCCAAAGCACAGTTCGTGTGATGGGAAAGGATGTTCCCGTTACAGATTTAGACCCTGGTTCCACCATTCTTCTTGTAGACCTCCACTGAAGTTGATGGGACTGTCTGCATGAAGTTTGTTGTAGCATTAGGGTCTTAGTGAGGAATATGGCTGCCAGGGTGCCTAATGCTACTCTATAGTGCTTGGTACCATTGTATTTGGAAACCTATACAGGCAACTCCTGTTTAACACTGTTTTGCCTAACGCTATTTTGCTATAATGCTCATTTTACATTGATACCTGATTCCATTCAGCAAGTTTTGTTATAACATTCATGGGCATTTTATGGGAAAATGGTTTTGCTTAACACTATTCTACTTAACACTCATTTTTTTGGGACTCAAGAGTGCTAAGTGGGGGTTGCCTGTATACTGTTTTGGACCTCTGAATTGTAGGCAGCTGCAAAGAGTGGGAATGTGTGCTCAAAAAAAGGAGTCAATGGATTAAAGGACATTTAACCAATTGAACCCCCTCTGCTGGATTTATCACTTTTCCATTTAAACTCTTAGATGACAAGGAGACTGTTTAGGCCATCCAAAGGCAAATGGACTTTAATTAGTTCTACTCTACTAATTAGCATCTTAACAGAAAAGAAAGGAACATATAAAAAGTACAAGGTACGGGTTTCCCTGCCAAGCCTTCCTTCCTCTATTTTTCCCAGTGGCCTCACAGGGCACAGTGGGAATAGATCTACATATTTCCAGATTTGTTCCTGAAGTTAGTATTTGGGGATCTGACTTTTATAGGCTTGGACAGTAATTTTAAACTTTTTAGACTCCAGGCAGCCCTCCATAACTTTTCTCAGTTTACCAGCACCACATTTCAGGAACTAGTTTCACTCTTTTTGTCTATGGAAAAAAATAGAGCAATTCTTCCATTATAAAGAACTCTGGGATTCTTATTTAAAATCTCTGGGTTTATTTTATGAATCCCATAATGGCACTAATATTCTGAAGCACCCTTAAAAGGCTCTCATGACATCCCAGAGTGCTGCATCCCTCTGGTTGGGCATTACTGGTCTAGGGAAAAGGGTGGAACAATTAAAGGAGGCTTTCCTTCGCTCTGAGGGTCCTGGAGAACCAGTTTAAACCAGTTCTCATTGGTCCAGGGAAGGTGTCAGACTAGATTTAAAACTCTGGGAAAGATCTGGTTCCTAAGAAGGAAGATTCCATATCTTCACCTGGTTTATTATTTTGGCCTTCCTAGACTGGAGGGTGCCCGTTAATCCTTAGGAGGATGCCCATTAATCCTTATGTTATTTAACATATTTTACGCTAAACGTAACACATTTTTTATGCCTTTCTTAGAGGCTTCTGGGCAGTTAGTTAAAGCCAGTGCATGAGTATACAGTTAACCATATTGTAGTACAAAGGTGATATACAATTAAGTAATTCTCTAAACACTATCAGTATGCCTACAACTAAAACTGTAGCATGCCCTTTACATGCAGTTTTGATTATAATGTATGTCAGCAGTCTGTGTCAGCAAAGTGGGAATTTAAAGAGTAGCACGTAAAACAGCAGGGAGCTGTGTTAAGAGTCTGATGAAAAGGAGATTAAGAAGGGGAATCCTAAGAGGACTGTGCAGATAATACCTTCAGGGAGTTAATAGCACAAGTCTAAGAGGCATAACAGCCTAACATGAAAAGTAAAACTTGGCAGGTGAGATGTTAGGAGGAAGTTCTTGTGAAAGTGATTTAAGCCACTAGGACAGAAGGCAAAGCTTAAAAGAGTAGATTAATTCAAACACTGACAAGGATAAGGAATTACTGATCTTGATGAGACCCCAGGCCTGTCTTGTCTAATATCTCTGCCTTCAGCTATGTAAACACTGGCACCTGATGTACCTTGCTTCCACCAGTAACTACTGGCTGCCACTTCAGATTATGGTGTAGCCCTCATTTCTCTTATCTGTAGATCTGGTAGAATCAGAATAATGGGAAAACAGGTGTGGAAGAGACTTCAGGGAGTTATCTAATCTAACCTCCTGCTCTGTCAGGATCATCCCTGTTAAACTTTCCCATACAAGTGTGTGGGTAACCTGCACCTGGAAACGTCCAGGATGAAGTACAACCTCTATAAGTAATCAGTTCCAGTGCTTAACCCACCTCATTGTAAATAAATTCTTCCTAATATCCAACCTAAATTTCCCTTGTTGCACTTTAAGACTTTTACTTCTTGTCCTATCCCTTGCTAACACAAAGAATAAACTTTGACTATCCCCTTTATAACCAACCTTCTGAAATTTAAAGACTGTTATCAAATCCCCACTCAGTCTTCTTTTCTCTTGATTAAATCAGCTAAGTTCTTCCAGAGACTAGCACTATATTACTCAGTTTAAGATCAAAGCAAAAACAAATACAATTTTATTGGTATGTACACTGATTTGCTAGATTCAGTTTACAAACACAACGAGCTAGGCAAAAATAGAACAAATATATTGTTTTATTACTCCTGTAATCGTGATAGTTAAATATACAATTCTTATTCAGATTTATTAAACGAAACCTAGCCTTCCGGAGTATCTTGATAGAGCATTCAGCACTTCATTGTCAGTCATTGCCACACCTGAATTAACGTTCATCTGAGTTAACATTACCACCTGTAAGTTTGTTTTTAGTTAGAACCAAAACAGTTTGAAGGACTGTGAAATGGAAAAGAGATATTACTAGGAATGGCTAACAGACAGTAACATGGCAGACGAAAGGATATTTTGATAATCAAACATCGAGACCATTAAAAAGGAGAGAGGGTTGTTAACGCTTGTGGAGTGAAGTGAGATTGACAGGAATCCAGTAGATGACAATGAGCCCTGAAGTCAGCTGATTCCCTCAGCATGGCCTGACTAGAAATGCTGCTGCCCCTGCCAGGCAGTTGGTTTTAAACTTTGGGTGGAGCAAGAACCAAAAGGGGGGGCCCCCCCCACTCCCTAGAACCACCCCTGTTCCTAGACTTCGAATAATTTTTGTTGCTCTCTTTCCAAAGTGCTCTGCCCAAAATTGGACCCAGTACTCTAGGTGAGGCCTAACCAGTGCTGAATAGAAGTCAGGAGTTAGAAAAGGGAAGGGGGAAATGGGAACAAGGAAGTTGAGAAAGCAGGTATTCTTCTGTAAAAGGATCCTGTCTCCTAGGGAAGCTATTTTGGACCAGACGTCATTGGTGGGTTTTGTGGCTGGGGCATGTTGGGGAAGATTGTATGTCTCATTTAGTTTGTGAAGTCTTTTGTTCCAATCCAGGACTGTAGACATGGATTTTCTATGGGTTGGCGCCTTTGTGTTCCTCCTAGTATTGTCCAAGGGCAACTCTTCAGACACAGAGAAGCAGAGGACAGACTCTGGCTTGGAAATCTGTATCCTTTTTTGTGGACCTTTGCTATGTGTGAGGGTGAGGAGAACTAGGAGAGAGCTCTCGGTATTATGAGGATTAAACACCAAGGAGGAAGAGGTGCTAATTAGGGCACTTGAAGGGGTTATAATCAAGGATAAGAAGATGAAAGTGAACTAAGGACAATGCAGATTGGATAATGGCACTTATTTTATAGGAGTGGAATAATCTCCCAAGAGAGGTGGTGGAAGCAGCATCAACTAGATCCTTTAGGCTGAGCAAAAGAATGGAGAAAGCACAGCGTGGAGCAGGTAGCTAAAGATGGGTGAGGAACCAGAGATGAACTGTAAAGTCGACTCTGTTATTGTACTTGCACCAGAACTGCTGAGCTGCTGCTGCCTTGCTCTTCTGCAGAGAGGATTTAATCAGGTTTATGGGTTTAGAGTCACAGAATCATGGAAAAACAGGGCTGGAGGGGACTTCCATAGGTCATCTACTCCAACTTCCTGCATGAGGCAGGATCATTCTTATCCAAACCCATTGTCTGACCTGTTAGCAAACCTACATACAAGTCATAATACCGTAACCTGCCACAGATAAAGCAAGAGTACAACAGCAGTCAATGTTCTGCTGCTGCAGAGGTAGATAAAATACATTGGAGAGATCCAAGAAAGAGGGCCATGGCCCTTTGGTACAGAGGAAAGCAAAACCTCCCACAGTCCATACCAATCTCACCATGGGGTAGTATTCCTTCCTGACCCCAAATACAGAGATTGTTCTGACCCCGAGTAGAGGGGCAAGATCCTTTAGCCAGGAATCTCTGCATTTAAGTCCCAGGAGGACCACTGGCACACTCCAGTCAAAATCCCCAGCCTTTGCTGCAGCCCAGTGCCTCTGAGGGAGGCAAATCCCTCCCACAACAGCTGTAGCAGCAGGAGGGGGAAAAAATCCTTCCCAGTCCCATGTGGCAACCAGCCAAGCCCAGAAGCATAGGAAAAACCCACAGTAGAACAAAGAGGTAGCTTACTCCTAGATCATCTCTGACCAGTGCTTGTCAGACCTTTAGTTATGGAGATTTCACAGCTTCCCTAGGCCGTCTATTCTACTGCCTCACTGGTCTAACAGTGAAGAAGTTTTCCTGATATCCAGTCTGAATCTACTGTGCAACTTCAAGCCATTGGTTTGCAACCTACTCTCTGCAGCAAGTGAAAAAGGTGTTTTTCCTCATCTGTATAACAGTCCTTCAGGTATCTGTAGATTGCTGTCATGTCCCCTCTACTGATTTACTTGCATGCTGCCTGCATCCCTTTAGTGTTTTATCAGGACAGGGGGCAATTTATCAGCAGGACACATACATTTATGGAGCACAGTATTCCTTTCTGCTCATCGCCCCTGCTGCACTGGGATTGAGTATGCCTCTTAATGAGAACATCTTGGTGCCCATAAAAATGATCACTGGGTGAAAGCAACTTTGAACTAAAAGTTTAACAAAGAACTATGCGGTAGCTGAGAGTAATGGCTTAGTGCTCAGGGTTCCCTGTTGGAGTGGCTTTATTGTACATGTTTCACTCAGCCTGATTTACATCTTTTTTGTGCTTATCATTCCTAGAGAGTCAGGTAGAAATAGCAGCAAGCACAAATTCTGTTTGGTGTGGGCCAGTGTCCTCTGATGAAAGGTTAACCAGACAGGTATGTCTGAGATGTTCAAAGCCCACCACATATGTGAGAACTTAGAGGTTGGAGATTTTATGTAAGGTAGCTGTTGAGCAGCCATGTGAGACTGAATACACCTAATCTCATCAGCTCTTGAAAGGTAGGCAGTCCTGGTTGTGGCTGGTAGTGCTTGGATGGGCAGCCATTTTGGAATGCCAGGCACCACAGATTCAAGCCAAGGCATTGTGTCAACCCACTTAGAAAATTGTAAATCAAGACAATTAACTGAATGATAAGGCTGCATTCAGCTGCATTGTTGATCCTGACCTGATGGATGGCAAGAAAAGAAAAGGGTCTGTTATCAGTCCTTCAGTTACATCGGTTTACAAATACACATTTCTAATTGTATAAGGGCTTAGTAGTAATTACTCTCAAAGGGTTGTCTGGCTTAAGGGGTTGCTGAAAGCCTCCTCTTGTCACTCTCTGCTGTTCTGCTGTGATCATAGAATCACAGAAGTAGGGTTGGAAGGGACCTTGTAGATCTTCAAGTCCAACCCCCTGCCTGGGCAGGAGAAAAAACTGGGCTCAAATGATCCCAGGTAGGTAGGCATCAATCCTTCTCTTAAAGACCCCCAGGGCAGGAGCCAGCACCACTTCCCTTGGAAGTTGGTTCCAGATCCTAGCCGCACTAACTGTGAAGTAGTTCTTATGGATGTCGAATCTAAACCTACTCTTCAACAACTTGTGGGCGTTATTCCTTGTTATGCCAGGGGGTGCTAGGGGAAACAAGGTCTCTCCCAAACCCTTCTGGTCCTCCCTAGTGAGTTTATAGACTGTCACCAGGTCCCCCCTCAGCCTTTGCTTGTGAAGGCTGAACAGGTTCAGGTCCCGCAGTCTATCATTGTAGGGTCTGCTCTGTTGTCCCTGGATCATTCGGGTGGCCCTCCTCTGGACCCTCTCAATGTTGTCCATGTCCCTCCTGAAGTGGGGTGCACAGAACTGGACACACTACTCCAGCTGTGGCCTGACCAGTGTGGCACAGAGGGGGAGGATCACCTCCTTGTCCCTGCTAGAGATGCACCTCTGGATGCACGACAAGGTCCGGTTAGCCCTGCCAACCGTGAGCTTGCATTGTCGGCCCATGTTCATCTTGGAGGTAGTAATGACTCTGAGATCCCTTTCTGCCTCCGTGCTCTCAAGAAGGGCGTTTCCCATCTTATAAGTGTGCTGCTGGTTGCTACTGCCCAAGTGCAGCACCCTGCACTTGTCAGTATTGAAGCGCATCCTGTTTTTGCTAGCCCGCTGCTGTAACCTATCCAAGTCTTGCTGCAGTCTTTCCCTTCCTACTAGCATGCTTACCTCACCCCAAATTTTGATATCATCAGCGAATTTAAACAGTGTACTTTTCACCCTGTCGTCCAACTTGCTGATAAAGAAATTGAACAGCACGGGCCCAAGGACCGAGCCCTGTGGGACTCCGCTGCCCACTTCTCCCCAGGTCGAATATGACCCATCCACCACCACCCTGAGTGCGACCCTTCAGCCAATCTGCAGTCCATCTGACTGTAGGCATCAATGCCACAGTCGCCCAATTTTTTTAATGAGGATGGCGTGGGAGACGGTGTCAAAGGCCTTGCTGAAGTCCAGAACTGCTGAATCCAGATGAATTGGCTCAGTCAGTTGCATCCTGTTTTCATGCACCAAAAAGGCCCCAGGAATGGCTTTGCTGCTTTGGGTAGTGTTACTTCCAGGGCACTGCATGAACCAGCATCCAAGAGCGTAACCTGTGCTTTGGGTAAACTCAGCTGGGAATGGTTGACTTTGGAACTGCAAGAAGAAAAACAACTTACAAGCACTTAAAAATCAGTCATGGAGCTTAGCCCAGCACCTGGGAAAAGAGGAGGTGGCATGTCTGTGGGAGGCTTTCAAGAGAGCCCCAATGTTGTGTGCTTACGCTGCAGTGGGAAGTGGGGTTCAGTGAGGCATGTGGTGTCCTTGACAGAGCTGCAGATAAGAAGCTGTTTGAAGTGAAGCGCAAGGACCAGATGAATGCACTGAAGAACCTGATCGAGCTCAATGATGTGAACCAGCAATATAAAATCATTGACATCATGCTGAAGGGGCTCTTTAAAGTGAGTGTTGTCTAATGAGCACAGCTACTCTGCCTCCTCTAGGGCTGGGGTTACTCTTTGGTTGCCTTCTAATCATGGATGTGGGTTCCCAACCTTTGACTGAGCAGAGAAGATGACCAGTATAGCTTAATTTGAGTATGCGTTCCCAAGAGCGTGTCCCCATCTGAAGTGTTCACTGCAATAGGAGTGTCAAAGTGGGAGCAGGAGAGCACAGGTAAGAGATGTAACAATAAAGGCCTATAGGGCCAGTAAAAGTGAACTGCAAGGTTAGAGACTGCTCCTTGGGTCATGGTAGGTAGGAGGAGATGGAGCAGTGCATGGAAACAGGGTGGAAGAGTTGGAGCACACTGCAGTACCAAGCAAAATACACACCAGGGATAGAGAAAGAGAGGTGATTGGGGCCTAAGAGGAGGCTGGAGCTGGCAGAAAAGCTGGGGCAGGTAGGTCATCTTGGGGATGGATAGAATAACTTGAGTTCTCTTTCTGAATGTTCAGGTGCTTGAAGACTCGCGGGCAGTCCTTATAGCTGCAGATGCACCCCCCGATGGGCCCTTCCCTCAGGATGAGAAGCTAAAGGACGGTAGGACTTCAACTTCTAGTCCTGGTTTCCTTTTCCATTACTCTCTTAGCTTTCTCTCCCATTCTGATTTGCTGGTTCAGATGGGCTCAGTGCAGGGGAAGCTGTCTGAAATCCCTTCGCTTCTGTTAGACAAAGTCAGACTACATGATCTAAGGGTCCATTTGGCCTTAAACTTCAGGCCAAATTTCTTTCTCCTGCCTATTTCCCCTGCTTTGTGCATCATTCTTCCTGATGTTCAGAAGGTCCTGAAATGGGAATCGAGCCCAGTGATTCTGCCTGCTACAAGGGAAGCAGAACAAAATCTGCTGCTGTTTCTGAATGGCCCATGGAAAGAGAGTGCCTGCCTCTTTTTGTCTAGTTTGCAAAGAGAGCCCTAGAAACCACAAAGACAGATTAGTTTTGCATCCTGTCTCCAACAGTCAGCAGTGCCAGGTGCTTCAGTGGAATGTGTACAACTTTGCATAATGCACCTCTCTGTGGAATACCACATACTATGTCTGGTGGGGGGAGAAACTTCTTCCTGAGCTTAGCTAATGGCACATTTATCACGTGAAGGATGAGGACTAAGAGCCCTTACAATGCCATGAATACAGGAACCTCAGACAATTTCCATGTCTTGGAGCTGTTGTTGACTAATAATAGCTTCTGAAAAAAATCACACCCCAAGGATGGAAGATGACCAGGCCTATGTCGTCCCTTATCCTTCTACCTGTGTTTGTGGATGGTTGGCAGGTTGATATATGAGGGAACAAAGGCCTGACTGCAGAGAGATGTATGCAGGTCCTGCTGAGGGAAACATTCTGATTTCTAGTCAGGCAGTGCTAAAGGAATCAATGAACTTCATGGCTCATTATCATCTACTGAATTCCTGTCAGTCTTGCTTCCCTCCACAAGCATTAACAACCCTGTCTCCTTTTTAATGGTCTTGATGTTCGATTATCAAAATATCCTTTTGTTTGCCATGAGACAACTGACTTGGTTTTAAAAATGCGGCTGAATGATAACAAAGGACAGGATGGCAGGGCAGCAAAATAACATGCCCTAACACCAGGGTCTGTGATGTCAGACAGTAATCTCCCAAGGGTGGGTGGGAAGAGGTAGAGACTGCATCACTGGTATTTTTTAAAACTAGGTCTGGGCACAGCCTCTGGGGAATTTAGTGTGGTGGTTTATCCTGCATTAGGCAGACTGAAGGGGAAGGAGACAAAACTGCCCTTTCTTCCATCCCCACTCCCTGTTGGTTGGAATGGGAATGATCTTCCACGTGGCTTATTAGAGTCAGCAGGAAGTGCTTTCAGTCCTGGACTTCGTGAGGTTGTGTCTGCTGCTTGGGAAAGGAGAGCAGGCTTTGCCACGCTTGTTGTGGTGGAGTGTGAGCACTTGCCTGGACCACAGATAAGGAGTCCTAAAGTGGGACTGTCATGAAGTCCTTTGGCAGCTTCTTGGGGAGCCTCTCCCTCTGCTCTGGCCAAGCAGATAAAGGCCATCCTGAGCACCTCATGGCTAGCAGGTGACCTCTGTCCATTTCTGTTTAAAAGAACAGGGCTAGTCTCCTGACTGCCATTGTGACTCTGTTCCTTAGCATATTCCCATGTGGTAGAAAACACTGCCTTTTTTGGAGATGTGGTTCTACGCTTCCCCAAGATCGTGCACCATTACTTTGACCGCAACTCCAACTGGAACAACCTGATCCGCTGGGGGATTGGCTTCTGCAACCTGACGGGAGTGTTTAACCAGGGCCCCCATTCCCAAGTGCTTGGACTGGTAAGACTGCAGTTATTCTTCCTGGCCCCTGCCTTGTCCCATCCTCCAGGGCAGAGATGGCCAGAGGGGGAAGAAAGTGCATGAGCACAGCTGCTGAGTCAGAGAAACGGGGAGAGGAAGGTTGGATGGAATTGAGAGGAGAGAAGCAAGTAAGAAAGAAAAGAAATCAGGGTGGGGAAGAGGAAGGAATTAGAGATGTGGGTTGCTACAGTAATACAGAGTGAAAGATGCTGCTATCCAGCTCTAGTATTGTTTTGCTCTGCAGATGGCTCAGGAGCTGGGAATTAGTGAGAAATCTCCAGATTACCGGAATCCCTTCAAAACTGACCATTCTGAGGTAAGTTGGTAAAGCCAGGATGAGTGTGCTTCCTCCTTCTCCTTTTTAACTGTACTCTAGGCATTGGGTTAGGAGTAGAGAGGCCAAAGGTGAGGAACTGGCCAAGTGTGGGGTGAAGTGGTAGGGAGGGGGAAAGGGGGAGAAGTCAGAGCTTACTTCAAACCATTTTAAGTTTGTTCACAATGGCAGTGGGTGGCCAATCCCTTTCCCACTTCCCCCTGATAGCTGTGACAGCTGCCCCACCCTACAGAACTTTACTGCTCTGACTGAAGGAGGTTTATTCCACCTGTTGCTGAAGGCAGAGATGCACTGAACTTGGGAAATGGTAGGTCTGTATGCCCTTCCATTTATCTCCAACTTTGCCCTTAAAGTCTTCACAGTGGGCCCCACTTGTCCTTTGGGGTGCAGCTCTTCCCAGAGCTTATTCATACCATTTTTGGATGGCCAGGAGAGGGACAATATCCTGAGAGGAGTTCCAGGAGAGGAGTCAAACAATCTAGAGTAATGACAGCACTGGGTAGGGATTACTTAGAGAAGCTAGGTGCTTTCAAGTCAGCAGGGCTGGACGGGATGTACTCGAGAGTACTGAAGGAATTGGCTGAGGTAATTTCAAAGTTGCTGGCTATCCTCTTTGAGAACTAGTGGAGGTCAGGAGAGGTTCCAGATGATTGGAAAAGGGCAACTATAGTGCCCATCTTTAAGAAAAGGGAAGCAGGAGGATCTGGGGAACTACAGACTAGTCAGCCTTACCTTGATACCAGGAAAGAACGTGGAGCAGGTGTGAAGCACCTAAAGGAGAACAAGCTGATCAGGAACAGTCAGCATAGATTCACCAAGAGCAAATCATGTCTGACCAACCTGATTTTCTTCTGTGATAAGGTGACAGGCTCATTGATGTGGTGGGGAGGGGAGAGGATGTGATATACCTTGACTTTAGCAAGGTGCACTGTTTCCCTACGACATTCTCATTAACAAGATAAGGAATTACAGGCTAGATTAAAGTACTGTAAGATGGATACTCAGTTGGCTGGATCATCACGCTCAGTGAGTAGTCATCAATGGCTCAATATCTACTTGGGAAGGAGGTATCAAGTGGGGTTCCCCAGGGGTCTGTTCTGGGTTTGAAGTTGTTTAGTATCTTCATTAAAGATTTGGACAATGGGATCAAGTGCATGCTTAGCAAATTTGGAGATGCCACCAAGTTGAGTGGAGTTGCAGATATTCTGGAGAGTAGGGTTGGATCCAGAATTACCTAGATAGCTTGAAGGAATGATCTGCAATCAACCAGATGAGATGCAGTGAGGACAAGTGCAAAGTCCTGCAGTTTGGTGGAATAATTGCACACACAAATACAGAGTGGGGAATGACTGGCTAGGCTGCAGCACTGCAGAGAAGGACCTGGGGTTACAGTATATCATAAGCTGAATATGAGTCAACAGTGTGCTCTTGTTCCAAAAAAAAGCTAGCAGCACACTGGGTTGTAGTAATAGGAGTGTCACTTGCAAATCAAGGGAAGTGATTCTTCTGTTGTACTGTATTCAATATGGGTGAGGCATCAACTGGAGTTGTATGTCCAGTTTTGAGCCTGAGATTTGATGAAGAATATGAACAGGATAGAAAGAGTCCAGCAGAGCAACAGAAAAGATTAGGGACCTCAGAAGCAAGAGTTATGAGGAAAATATGAAAGACCTAGGGTTAGTTAGTCTGGAGAAGAGAAGACTTATGGGGGGATTTTATAACAGTCTTTAAATACCCAAAGGATGATTACAGAGAGGATGGAGATGGGCTTTTCTCTGTGGACAGGACTATGAACAAAGAACTCGAGGTGCAGCAAAAGAAATTTAGGTTTAAGATTAGGAGGAACTTTCTGACAATGAGGGTGATCAGGCATTGGAACAGGCTGCCTAGAGAAGTTGTGGAATCTCCATCCCTGGACATTTTCAAGAGCAAGTTAAACAGACACTTAGCTGGGGTGGCTTAGTCAGGTACAATTCTGCCTTGAGCAGGGGACTAGACTAGATGACATTGTAAGGTCCCTTCCAGCCCTACTTTTGTGATTGGGTCTTCAAAATGGGGACTGTAGTTCCTGTTCTCAGAAGTATTAGGACTTGATTTGTCTCTTCCTTGACACCTGATTTAAAGCCCTCTGGTGTCAACCTGTTAACCTCAGTGTGCTTCGTATCAGGCCTTTAGCTGGAAGTAAATCCTTTGAAATCAGCCAGGCTATCACAGGGGTATGTGTGCAGAGAATCTATCACTCTGTGTACTTGGAGGCTTAATTAAGTAGTTGGGAACAGGGGAGGAGATTGTAGGGGAGGGCAAGGGGAGGGATATTCTGAGACCTCTGACTTGCTACAATTGTATTTCCCTTTACTTCCATGCTGCATACCAAGCTTGTCCCTCTACTTGCAGTTTTTTCCTGGTGCGGACACATTCCAGAAGGCCCTCCGAGAGGAAGAGAAACGCCGAAAGAAAGAAGAGAAAAGGAAGGAAATCCGCAAGGGGCCCCGGATCTCACGCTCACAGTCTGACTTGTAATGATGGGACCCACCTCATCACTGGGACCCCTGCTGGCGGGAGATGCAGCAAGTGGAAATGGAGTGTCTTACCCCCTCAGCAGCCTCAGGAAAAGGCCGGGCAGTTCACCTTTCATCTGTGCGGTGATTTTTTATTTTTGTTTTTTTTCCATGGTGTATCAATAAGGACTGGATTGAATCTTGACAAGGAACTGGGTGGAAATCCTGGCCTTTCAGTGCAACCCCTATGAGAAAACTCTTTGTATAAACTGGAATACAGAGGGTCTGGCAGAGAATGTTTGTTGTGTGTGTGTGCGCCCGAGGGATTTGCTGATGTTAAAGGTGTGAACCTGTGGAGTTGGGGTGGGACTATACTGGTACTTGCTCCCTCGAGCCATAACTTGGAGGGGAAGACCCCAGGACTGTGTTGTGAGCTGCATAGTTATACCTGATATCTGCCTTTCTGGAGAGTGGTAATGCCTAACAAGGTGTGTGGTGGGACCAGATACCCATCTGCTTCATGGACCTTCCATTCCTGGAGAAATGTAATGCATTTGTAAATGTTAAACAACCCCTGTCTCCCCCAGGAAAAGGGGGGCCGGCAGTGAACCAAGTGGCTTTAAAGGCAGCATTGCTTTTGTGTATGTTAGTTAGCCAACAAGTTCCTCCCCCTCCAGTTACACTAAATCTCTGTGGTGTTGCACTCTTCCTCAGCCAACCAGACCTCTCATCTCCAAGTGGCTGTTTTATTAAACAGAGCTTATTTTTATAAGGCCATTGGCTGATTTGGATTTGAGAGAGCCAACACAGCTGATCCTAAATCCACATTGTGTGAAGGAGCCTGTGTTCGCAGAGCTGCTAGGGGAAGGTTTCCCAGAAGGGTGGGGATAGAGGGGAGTGGGATGCTGCCAGGTTGGCAAGGACAGGCTGAGAGGGCTCACAGGAGGGTATTGTCATCATTAGGTGTCCAAACAAAAGACCTGGGGTAAAGATTAAGCATGGACTTTTAAAATCAAAGGCAGCTTTTGATATTGGTGACTAGCAAGGAATCAATTTGGGTTTCAAGTCTCAACCCAGTTCATGGCAGAGGGGTGCCCACATCATAAACAATATTGCCACTGGTATACAGGGGTGCTCTGGCCAAAAAAGCCAGAGGAATAAGCTCTGGAGACTGAACTCTTTTCTCACAGTACCTCTGGAGAGCCCTTCAGGCTCCAAGTCTGAGGCACTTTGCTGGGGAGGCAGGGGGAAGTTTTATGTGAAATGTAATAAAAGCTGAAGAGGGGTTTTTTGTCTCCATGGCTACTGCTTTGACATCTTGCACCCTTCGTATATTTTGGGTTGTGGGTTTTTTGGGTTTTCTTTTTTTCTTTTTGAAAAACTTTTATTTTAATACAGCAAAATAAAAGATACCAGCCCACACTATCACCAGGGTAGGCAACTCTTCTGCTGTGGAAATGCTGGGAAGAAATGGAAGCCAGTGACTGTACTTTAAAACACTGGCTCTTTGCTTTGGATCAGGCAACTGATGGTTGATGTCACCAGCTGATCAGAGGGACCAGGAGTTCACTGTTACCAACCAGCTACCTTGCTTGCTCTGGAACAAGCCTGTTCTTTTGGTCATTCAGCTGTTTTGCACAGTTAAGCATACTAGAAAATATCTGGTTTCTGCCCCATGTTCACATTCTCTTTCATTGGTGAGGCAAGGGTTTTCCACTCAAAATCCAGTGCTGGTTGCCAGTGAAATGATTTTGGTGTATCTCCACCATATCCCCAGCAGACATTCATGTACAGCACAAAATCACCACACAATTTGGCACAAGTGGTTACTGCTGCTTGGAGTCTTAGGACTGGAATAGCAAAGGAATATAGGGTGCATAGGTCAGGAACTGAGGGAGCTGCATCTGAGGAACATCCGCCTGCTTCTAGCTAGTGCAATCTGCCTTCACTAGCTCAAGCACTAGAACCCAACAAAGTCACTCTCTTCATCCAGGTCTGGATTTTTTTTGTTGCATTTTGAGTTGCTGATTGAATCGTGCAGCCCTAGACCCTAGGTCCTTCTTGCCAAGGGATCGTCCTCCTGTGGGGAAGGAGGGATTCCATTGTGTGAAACTAATCTGACTTGTTGCCTTCAGACTATTCTGCGGGCCAGAGATGGGGAAATATTCTCTATTTTTAAAGACCGAATAGTCAGTGACATTTTGTTTTTTTGACATCCATTGAAATGAAAAACATTTTTTTCCTTGAATAAATTTGAATTTTTTAAAATCAGTTCTGGATCTTGTTAGTGCTTCATCTGGCGGGGGTGTTTGCTGAGTGATGTCTCTGAGAGTTGTGAACTCCTATGTTCCAGGGTATGTTGGTGCTGAGATACAGCCAGGATCAGGGCTGAGTACCTGGACAATCTGTTATCATAGCACTTTATTATTCATTTAAAAGACTGTCTTTAAAAATACTGTGCAAGTGTGCTCTAAGAATCCTGTCCCACCACCAGGAATATGCCACCTGTTTCCCAATGAAATTCCAGGGAAGATTCAGCTAAGTGAAATGGAATAGTCCAGGACATTTCCATTAGATCAGGACACTGGGATAAAGAACCATGTTCTTACAGAAGTGCCATCCAATCTTTAATCACCCCAGGCTTTCATAACACACCAGCTACTGCTACTTAGCTATGGAAGCAATATAATTATTTGGGGCTTTTTTAAGGGCTGTCTCTTACCCGCAGTCTAGCAAGCTTCTTTAGGCATTTAGGATTATGTTTTTTCAAAAGTATTTGTGTACCTGAGGTTGTTGAAAGGCATCATAAGGGATTTTCAAAAGTATCTAAGCGAAGTGAGGCACCTAATTCCTGTTGACTAGGTTGCGGAAGGAAGGAAACCATCCTTAGATACTAGCTGCTGTAGGCTTTCAGGCTGTATCAGAACTTAGGACTGAAATACATTTATGCCTGAGCGTTATTAGCTTGATTTTTTTCAGAATGCTGAACATTCATAATTCTTGCTGATTGAAGTAGAGATGATAAGAGGTTGGCACCTCTGCAAAGCAGGTGCTGGATGCATGGGTCCAAGGTTACCAGATTTGCCTGCTACGTTGGGGTGTGCTCATTTATTAGGGCTAGGGTCTTGGTAATTCTATTAATGTGCTGCTTGTATTACTTGTGTTTCTATTCGGAGCTGTATCTCTCCCCCTGCAAGCCCTCACCCCCAATGG
>NW_017728931.1:54471487-54487939 GCF_001723895.1 Crocodylus porosus
TTCCTCAAGAACATGGAGCTGACAGGTAACACCAAGCATAAGCAGATGGCTGTTGGGAGCAGTACTGATGCATAAAGGAAGTGGTGGTTGTCTTCTCTCTCTGCACTTGGTTCTGAGCCAGTATCACAGTATGGTGCTTATTTAGGTCTGAGCTGTCATCATCAGTGCCCTTTAAATGGGTAACACAACTGAGACCTGAAAACTTGAGCTCATTAAAAATTGGACGGCAGTTCTGTGAGAACATGGCTCTTAATCCTAGTGTCCTGTTTTATTAGAATTGTCCTGGCCTGTTCCATTTTGTCTATGTCAATCTTCCCTGAATCTTCTTCATTGACAGGTGTGTTCATGGATGGAGGAGGATTCTAATGTCTGATGTGGGCCACATGCCACTGCCTACAGCCCCCTCCCAATCTTGCATCTGTGCCACAGTATGGGCTCTGATGCAATGGATGCATCAGCTTTGCATGTGTCAGCTCTTCTAACCACCGAGCAGATGGGCTGTCACAGATTAGTCAGAGATAGAGAGGGAAGGGGGTGAGGAGGCCTGACATGGTCTTTACATACCCAGAAGTTATGTGGGTTAGCAGTGAGCAGGGTGTGTGGTTGTTCAGGGACACAATCATGTAGGGAGCAGCACAGTCTCAATGAAAGCATAGCTCCCTTCTCTTGGATCATGGGTTAGAGATACCATCTGGTAAACTGCAATCTCCTTGTCCTAGCAATCCTGTAGGGGTGGGGAAGGCTTGACCCATTCTCATTTCCTGCCTTCTGTCTTCTACCAAAGTTAATTTGCTCAAATGGCGCTGCCAGGTATGAACCATCACATGTATTCCTGCAGTATGCTTTGCATCACCTTAGGAAGTGAGGTGAAGGATTTAGAAAGAAATCTGAGAAGGATCAGTTAAAAAAAACCTCTTTAGTTTCCTTGTCCTAATAGGTCCCTTTTTTTGCAGAACTACTCATGTTACAGGTTGGATGCTTCATGGGGTGGGATTTGCCTGATAAGACATCTCTGGTCAAATATTTTTCCTTGCTCAATTTAGAATCCATGGGTGGGAGTTTGTTTTGGAAATATCTCTACTCTCTCCTGTGAGCATTGTATTAGCAGCTGGTCTGGAAGCGTGGATTTCAGCATTGTTTTGTATGGAGGAAGCAAACACACCATCTTGGACTGTGACTGCCTCTGAGCATATATAATGGTACTAAGAAGAGTTGGGTCTGGTCTGAATCTAGTCCAGCAGTCTTCAACCTTTTGGCCTCAGGATCAGGCCCACAAGCCCAGATTCAGATTGCACTGCCTCCACCTGGTTCCATGTGCTGCCTCTATCAGCCCATTGATGCCTCAGGACCCTGTGTTGTCCCTGCCTGGCCCCACACACCAGGATGGGGGCTCCAGACCCCAAGCTGCCTCTTCCAGGCTTTGCATACCAGAATTGGGGCCCCTGAGGCTCATGCCACCTCTGCCAGGTCCCACGTCTAGGGGTCAGGCTCTGGGGCTGGTACCTCTGCCCAGATTCATGAGCAGGGACTGGGCCCCAAAGTTCACACTGCCTCCATCAGGCTCTGTGTGCAGGGATTGGGGCCCCATGTTGCTTCCACCCAGTCCTGCACGCCAGGATTGGGTTCTGGGGCCCCACACTGCCTCCACCTGGCTGAGTGCTGAGGTTGGGCCCTGGTCTGCCCTGTAGGCCAGATTACAGGTGCTAGGGGCTGGTATTTAAGCACCCCGATCTAGTGCGTACTAAACCAGTGCCACAGTGTAGTGCCAGGAAAGAGTGCAGCCTAACGGATAACACATTACCAGGGATCCGCGTTTTCCATTCACTGTGTAAAAATGTGGATTTTCTCCTTTAACAGAGAAAAACGCAGATTTTCTCACTTAAAAGAGAAAATCACAGATTTCTTCTTTAACAGAGAAAAATGTGGGAGTTCTAGCCTGCAATGGGCTGCTGTGGGGAGTAGGGGCCACCGAAGTGAGGTGCAGCAGTGGTGGGAGCATGGAGTTGTGCCCCCACTGCTGCCAGGTGGGCGGGGGCACCTTAGCTTTGTGGTCATGGCAGTACTCCTTCCTGTGCCGTGTACTGCTTCTGCTGAGCCACGGAGGCAGCTCCTGCCCCAGAGCTTGTCCAGCTCAGCTGCAGTCTGGTACCCTGTTTGTGACCACAGAAATCTTGGGGAGGGCACATGCCCCCAATGCCCCATGTTACTTGTGCCCCTCCCACCCCCCATGCATCACCTGTGCCCACACACCCCCTTCCCACACTGGGGGGCTGGGAGAAGGGGGCTGTAGTTTAGGAGTGAGGGACACAAGCAGGTCCAAGGGGGTGTGGAATGGGAGTGAGGGGCACTGGCAAAGCCAGGATGCTGTGGGTTGGGAGTGAGGAGAATCGGCAGGGCTGGGAGAACTGTGGCTCGGGAGTGAAGAGCAACAGGGTGGGCAGGAGGAAGTCACTGACATATTGGGGCTGCTCAGCACCACAAAGCAGCAGGAGGGAACAGCCATAGCTGACCCGTGTCCTGATGAGCGAAGTGGGTAAGGGGAGCTTTGATTTTCTATTATTTTCTATGATAAAAAAAATCAAACACCAAAATATATAGGTATTTAGAATTTATTTTATTATAATGATTAAGGCACTAGTAGGCTTCCAAATTGCTTTAAAATTGCAAATATATCAATAAAACATTGTGTTCAACTGATTATAGTGGTGTTTCATTTTAATCATGGGAAAATGAAGATTTTGGGGGTTTAATCAGAAAATTTGGAATTTTTTTATCAGAGAATTTGGATTTTTTAAACAGAGAAAACCAGGATCCCTGCACATTACAAAAGAAGCTGTGGCCTCTGAAAACTGTCAGATCTAACATTACTTGTCACAAAAGTGAAGGTTTTAGCCCCAGTGTTATGGCCAAATTTGTATTGGGAAGTTACATTCTACAGTCTTTACTTCAGGTCTTCAACCGTTGTGCAAAATTGCTGTCAAATGTCTTCTCCATCTCATTTTTGAGGCATCTGTATTTCAGAATAGTTAATGTTTTATTCATATAGAGCTATAGGTTGATGCCACACTTCACTCATGTAGCACTATTTTCTTCCCTGCAGCACTATAACACTATGTTGAGCACAAAAGACAGGGCAACGATTGAGGGCTGGGACAAGTTGCGGATTAGTCATCAGAGGAGGAAAGATGGCTGGCAGAATTGATGCGGAGAAGAATTGCCTGGCAGGTGAGGACAGGGGGATGGGCTGAAGAAAGGGCTGGTCCTGGGGGTGGGTGGGCAGGGAAGAGGAAGAAGGAGCAGTGAAGAGAAGGGACTGGGAAGAGTGTAGAGCATTTGAGGACAGCAAAGGGAAAGCAACAGCAGAGGTGTAGGTGGGGGATTATGTAAAGACTTGCAAATGACTGAGAGCTTGAATTTGATGTGTGGAGGCAGGAAGCCAATACAACAATTTGGAGAGGTGACTACAGTATACGGAGAGAGGCTGAAGGTTGTGATAATAAAGGCAACATCAAACAAAGGTTTTGGTAGTGGGGCTTGAAAGGGAATAATGGATTTTGTGACATTAAAAAGGAAGAAGAAACAAAGATGTGGGAGGAGAAGACAGGTGAGAAAAGATCAGAGCACCAAGACTGCTGGACTCCCTACCAAAAGAGCCTCAGAAAAGAAAGTGGTCAGAGAAGATTAATTAGGGAAAAAGACACATGGCAGAAGGGAACAAAAGCTGCCTGGCCAGCTAAACAGGAGGTGGACCCAATCCAGCCCCTGGGACATGCTTGGCAGGTCCCCATCCAGTTGTGCAGAGGGGAATGGGAGACCAGCCTGGCTCCCAGCCAGCTGTGTAGGGAAGGGGGTTTGGACCAGCTTGGCAAGGGAGGTGGCAGCCTGCTTCCAGCCTGGTGGAGCAGGTGAGAGGGGTGTGGCTTACAGCCTGGGGGGGCATGGCCCAACCCCAGACCAGCCATTAAAGGGGAAAGGGCATGGCTTGCCCTGTGGAAGGAAGCAGGCATAGCCCAGCCCCAACCTGGCTGGGCAGATGGAAGGGGGCATGGCCCAGCCTCATGTGGGGAGAATGGGGCATGGCTCTGAGCCCCCACAAGGGCCTTGGCCTTTTAACAGCAGAGAGAGCAGCAGTCTGACTTGCCCCTGTGCCCCTCCTCCAACTTTCCTGCCCCGCAGGGACCCCGGCAACTTGCTGTCTGAGGCTCTGTGGGCCACATTTGGCCCCTGGGCTGGAGGCTAAGCACCCTGGGCCTAGAGTCTAGACCCCGAATGCTGGAGGCTGTGGTGAGAGAGGAGCAGTGTGGAAAGCCCTGGTAGCACCTAGTTCCCTCCCCCTTTCTGCACCCACTCCCTGCCATGTGATGATGACCCAGAGCCTGAGAAGCAGAGCC
Source organism: Crocodylus porosus (assembly GCF_001723895.1). Lineage (NCBI taxonomy): Eukaryota > Metazoa > Chordata > Crocodylia > Crocodylidae > Crocodylus > Crocodylus porosus. The sequence continues at coordinate 54,475,879 of NW_017728931.1, forward strand.
TGGAAACGGTCATTGTTGTGTTCTCGGGGCTGCAGGGGGCTGCTCCCTCTGGGCTCTGCCTGCACCGTGAAACCCTGGGGCGCTCAATGCCTGCTTACGCCTCGGCATTGCCAGAGCCCAGGAGCAGCCCGTCCCTGGCCAAACGCCCCTTTGCTGTGCTCGGCTGAGCCGCAGGCCCCGGCCCCGCCAGCAGGGAGCGCTCGTGGCTTGCGCCCGGAGGTGGGAATTGTGGGAAGGCCTTGGAGGCAGCTCGCTCTAGCCCGGCTAGCAACTAAGCTCCCCTGGTGCCGCCATTGCCCCGCCCCACCTCTGCTGCCCCCCTCCTGAGTCCTGCCCCTTTAAATTCTCCTTCGCGCTGGTGAATAATTAGCGAGGAGGCCCCGCCCCTCATGAATATTCCAAATAAGGAGGCGGGGAGAAAAAAAGGGCGGTGGAGGGGCGAGGCTACGTATGCAAATCAAAGCTGCTGATCGCCGACGCGCCATCACACCACGAACCGGCGCGGCCGCTGATTGGTCGAAGGGGCCCTGGTCTCATTGACAACGCGCCGCGGGAGAGCTGGCGCGTTGGTGGGGGAGGGACGGCCCGGTGGGGGGCGGGGCTGGGGCCAAGATGGCGGCGGAGCCTGCGGGAGCCGGGAGCAGGGACTGAGGCGGCGGGACAGTTAATGCCCGGGGTGAGCGGTCGGGGCGGGCCCGCGCGCGGTGGTCGCCATGGAGAGCGGCGAGTTGGGCATGGAGACCATGGAGACCCTCACGGAGCTGGGGGACGAGCTCACCTTGGGCGACATCGACGGTGAGCGCCAGGGTCACGCGTGGGGTGGGGGCCGCCCTGGGTGAGGGCCCGCGCGTGGGAGGATGCCCTGTCGTGGGTGCGGTGCTTTAGTGTGCCCCCAGGCTTGGCCTTCGCACACAGGTGGGGTTGGCTGGGCCAGACCCTTCTCCTGCCTCACGTGGGCTAGGCAGAGGGTCCTGGGTGGGTGCAGGGTGCTGGGGTGCTACTGCCTTCCTCTGCCCTGGGCTTGGCCGTCTCACGCAGGTGGGGTTTGCTGGGCGAGACTTGGCTGCGTGGGTGCTATAGGGCTTCCCGCTAGGCGGCTCTGCCACTCCTGGCCCATATCCACCAGGCAGGGTTGCGTGTTTGCGCTGTGCCTGCTGTGGGTGTGCTCCTCGCATGGACTGTTGCATCCCAGAAGCCTTTATTTCTGTTGGCATCCCTGACTGAAAGGTGTGTGCTGCCTTCCTGTGTCCCTGGCTGCTGTGCAAGGGAGTGCCCCTAGGAACAGGATCTCTGTCAGCTTACACCAGGCTTTTTTTCCTTTTCTTTCTGGCTTTTTGAGAGTTTGGTATATGGATGTTTCTGGCTAACAACAGAACTGCTCGCAAGGGATGGGGCAGTTGTCAACAATTCTCTGTTTCATCATAGCCATTGGTTTCTTGGGGGGCCCTTTTGTGGGATTGACTTTGGGAATAAGTGCAGCGTGAATGCCTGTGTGGGGTATGGGAATAGTAGTGCCCTTTCAGACATTTGGGGTTGGGACACCTGCCTTTGTCTTGGCAGCAGTAAACACTGTGCTGCTTATTCTCATTGCCCAGACTCCTACTTCTTTCCTACTAATAACTTGAAGTGTCATGGCCTATAAATAGCTGGTTTTAACATCGAAGAAATTAGAAAGGAGATGGGCAAGTTAAGTTGCATCTTCCCCTTAGTTCTCTGCTGTCTGAAGTCAGCAGTAAGTTGCTTGAAATGATGTGCTTCCTCCTGCCTTTTCAAGCCCTGGTATAAATGACTCAGACATCTGGACTTTCACTGATTTCTACGAGCAGGTATTCCACAGAATCCTAAATATGCCTTACCAAAAGGAGACGTTTCCCAGATGCTTTATTTTTTCCCCCGCTTTGCTCAGTTTTCTTCTGGTGTTCCCTGTTAGCGAACACCTGATCTGGACTGAATATAAATGTTGGCCTGCAGAAGAAACAAGAGACTTGCTAACATGGTCTGCTCTTGTACAGGTGCCTCTTCTGGCTTTGCTCAACAGTTGATTGTGTAGTACACAAAGGGAGGAGCACATATGTTTTACAGCATCCTCCCTGGTGGATCAGTACAACATTGAGTCACACACTGAGTTATTGCTGCTAACTTGTAATGTTGCCTTAGGCAATTCTTTTGCTATTTTACAATCTGTAAAATGGGGCTAGGTGGTGTAATAGCTTATTATACAAAAGGGTGCTGAAGCTTAATATTAGTAGGTTATATTGGTGCTGCTCATTGAATAAAGCATTATAGGTGGTGGTCTTTTCAGAGAATAAATAATAGGTGCTCTTTCTGTCACCTGGTGTGTAACAGCCATTTGATGTTGGTAGATTGAACCAAGAGGCAGACTTTTTCTGATCAGTTATTGGTCAGCAGTGGTACTAGTTGATGCAACCAATATGGTATAGTTCAGAGCAACTCATCCTTGGCAGAGGGAAAGGAAGCATGGGAGTATTTTGTTTGGCTCAGCCCTAAGTTACATTTTCAGATGGGGTGAAGCAAGAACAATGTCCTGGTGTTTTGCAGTCCAGCATGAGCTTGTCAAATAACTTTGATTTTTTTTTTTAATTTCTTTTTTTTTCAAGTCTTCCTCGTCTCACTGCCAGGGCAGCAGCAGCCCTGCCACACCATACTCCTCTCTGCTCTTTCAGGCTTGAGTATTCTCTGCAGTCCATTCTTCACAAATGCGTGCATTTGTACAGTAGTTTACACTAGCTTGTTAGTGCGGAACATACATGGCAAGGTAAATTATTGTGATTGTGCAGTGTCCGGATGCTGAATACTCTAACAAGTTAGTACGTTGCGAGTTCAGGTTGCAGAGTAGGACCTGGAATGAGGCCAGGGCATGTTGTGTGAGAGCACTGATCAGTCCTACTGACTGTATAAAATGTAGGTCTGTCCATACAAAATGTCCACGTGCAGCTTACTGCAGTGCTACACAGTTTAAAAAGAAAAACATTATGTTGGCTATAAAAACATTGCAAAAAGATGCATTTGAGATCCAGATTGTACAAGACATCAAAAATGTTTTTCCTACCCTGGAAAAGTGAATCTGGCACAGAACATGTACATTTAGAATGCTTTTTTCCACCTGAATCAACCCTTTCAACCGCTTATGTCTGTTCCTTTCCTTGGTATTTTAACCCAATTTTCTCATGGTGATATTAAGAGGGGAAAAAAACTGTGTACACACATTTTTCAGCCATCTCCTGGGGATGGAGTTAGTGTTGTCTATTGCCCAGCATTCATCATTGTAAAGTTCATAGACACTGCTGGCTAAAACCATAGATGGATTTAATTTCAAAACACCTTGACATTTTCCTGATGCAGGGTTGTTTAGAAGAGCGTTTCATAATAACTTGTTTGGTTCCTGTTTTAGTGGTTCAGGCCTTCGCAACCCATAGCAGTGCATCTCATTTTCTTGCAATTGTGGGTTTGTCATGTAGTTGACACCTGGCAGCCTTCTGTTATTATACAGACTGCCTGAGATTTTATTTTTCACGTTCTTTGCCTTGTATTTTAGAAAACATTTTTGTTGTATAAACAGCTGAACTTCCTGAAGTTCACCCCCTTTTTTTTTTTCTTTGCTCAAATTCAGGTTAGGCAATGCTCTGTCACGTGTCTTTAAAAACACTAGTTGAATATAGGTTCCTAAATAAGAACTACTCTTCATAACAAAACCTTATCCAACTTGGATCTGTATTCTACTTCCAGGAAGGGACTATGAGGGATCCTTAGCCCCTATAATGCATCTTGGTGTATCAGATTAAAGTTTAGGACTGTAAAGTGTCTTTTATTTCCTGGTTCTAGTTGATCCCAGTTTATGAGGATTAACAGCTTTGGTAACTGTATCCTGTTTGGCACCAGGCATGATGTTCATGCTTAAATGTTTAATCATCTTGAAATATTTCCATTTGTTTCAACAGCATTTTGTGAATGGTGCCTGGGAAGTAAAAATGTTTCCTTCATTCGTTTGGCCAAAAGTTGAGGTCAGAAGTGTAGTAGCTGTTCTCCTTTGGGATAAGTAGCATTCGTTAATAGGTAATCTGTGCTTCTTGCAGCTGGTACAGTGTCAGTTATTCTCAAAGTTATAAATAGGTTGAGAGGACACCACTGTTTAAAATGTGGGTATGCCAGATTCAAGTGTCTCTCTAACACAGAATGCCCTTGCTTTTGGGGGTTTATCCCATCTTCATTCAGACTGGTGATGCTGGGGAGGGGGGATGAGGAAAAATAGTATGGCAAGACATCTCTTCGCTTTCGCTCATTTCCTGAGTGGAAAAATACCAGAGCAATTCTCAAGTAGCAAAGAACTCTGAAAGACCGCAAGCGATCAGAATGCTTTTGACTCTGTACTGTTGTTTGAAATCTCTGGATTTATCTTGTGAATCACATGTAGGTGTTCATATACCTAACAGCGCTAATATTGTGCAGCACCCCATGGTACCTTAAAAGGATCTCGCAGCATTCTGGTTGAGTATCACTGCTGTACAGCATCTTATTGCCTTAGACAATGGCTGTGATAAATGTTAGGTTTTTAATACCTTTGGTAATACTTCTGGAAGTTGCTTTAGTTTTTTTGTGTGGGAGTTGTAGAACTGACTGTCATCACATAGCACAGGTTGTAACAGACTGTTAATGTAGCTCCCTCCTGAGTATCGGTGTTGTTCCAAACACTGTTCAACTTCTCATCTCTTGCTCTCTAAGTGTTTGCCAGTTAGTGACTGGAGTCTTTCTGTTGTTGTTCTGGACCGTGCTGGAACTCTCCCTTTTCCCTGTGGTTATGCACATAGCTTTGGAGTTGTGACTGAAGTGTGATAGAAGAATGTAGCAGCAGGAAGATAACGTTTTAAATCCTTTCTTTTTTTTTTTCACAGAGATGCTGCAGTTTGTCAGCAACCAGGTTGGAGAGTTCCCAGATCTGTTTTCTGAACAGTTATGTGCCACGTTCCAGGGTAATGGTGGAAATGGTGGTAGTGGAATTGCAGACCATCAGCTGCAGAAGTCATATAGCCAGGTGCAGCTGCAGTCCTTCCCACCCACTGCTTCCTCTCCACAGCTCCCAGCTGTGCAAGTCAAAGTGCCCCAGGCAACGGCACCTGCCCCTCAACGGTCTGCCCCTCTCCTTCAGCCTCGGCCGCAGCTCCAACCCCAGCTCCAGCAGCAGACTGTGATGATTACGCCAACCTTCAGCACTGCTCCACAAACCAGGATCATTCAGCAGCCGCTAATATACCAGAATGCAGCCACAAGTTTTCAAGGTAACGTTTGGGGGAGCTCAAATAAAGGGGACAGTTTCAGTGACAAGATTGTTCATGCAGTTTTAAATGTGTTAATTTCCCTGCCCACCTCCAGCTTCACTGTACATCTGTATTTCCACCCCCTCCCCACATTCATGCACACATGCTTGAACTCACCAGTTGTGGACTCCTGTATGCAGTGCCAGTTGGCTGAGGGAGGCACAGGAAACGGAAGTGGGAAGGGAAGCCCAGAACCCCTGCTGCAGTTGGAACAATAGAGGGAATGGCAGCTGGGTGGAAGCCCGACTGCCCCAGATCAACCTCTTCTGTGCCACCAGTTGGACAACCCTGGGTTAGACATACATTTTGCTAGGATGATTCAAATGGGAATGATCCTGCCTTAAGCAGAGGCTTGGATTACATTATGTCCTGAGGTCTCTTCTGGCTCTGCTTTTCTATGGTTATGAGTCTAAAATAGGGAAACTCTAGTAAATGGGTTTGTAAGTCCTTTGCAGGAGAACCGACTAAAAGATCAAGGCTTACTCTCCTTAGACATGGTCCCACAGTCCTCCAAACTGGCTCCTTCAGGGGATTTTGTAGGTGGCATTTTTAGGATTGAAGGTGACGGTTAGGCTTTTGTAATACTCCCAATCTTGGGTGCAATGAACAGACCCAGGATTGAACTCCTGTGATTTGTGTTGTGTTGTGTTGTCACTGGATTTTTAAATATTTGCTTTCTGCTGTGACTGAACCTATAGCAATAAAATAAGGGAATAAGACATGAGTTTTGGATGCTGTGTACTGGAAGGGAATGCTCCTGTTGAGCTAAGGCACTTCTAAGGAGCTCTAATGGAAAAATGACATTCAGATGTTCTCGTGAAGGTCTGACCAGAAATGCTAGCATAACTCAAGTGAACGTTCATGTTGAAGACTTGTGCTGCTAGATTGAAGGGTTCTCAGTTTCCGTCCCTCTTTTGTAATGATGATTTGTAGAGCGATGGTTTCTAGCTGAATGCTGTCATACCCTGTCAACTGAGCCGTTCTCTTTTGAGCAGGCGATGGCTGATGGCAGTGGGGGCTTTACTATCTCTCTTGGGTTTAGAGCCCCTAGGTGGAGAACCTTGTTATCAGCCTGCCCCTCATTTCCTCCTTTCTTCCTTTCAGTTCTTCAGCCTCAAGTTCAGAGCCTGGTGACATCCTCTCAAGTTCAGCCAGTGACCATCCAGCAGCAGGTGCAGACAGTGCAGGCCCAGAGGGTATTAACGCAGGCCGCCAATGGCACTATCCAGACGCTGACCCCAGCTACAGTTCAGACCGTAACTGCTCCGCAGGTCCAGCAAGTTCCAGTAAGTAAAAATATGACTAAATAGAGAAGAGTGTCCAGTCTGCTCAGTAGGTCCAGTAGAAAGGATGCAGCTGTAGGCTGTGAGGCATCCTCAGGTTCCTGGTGGGGAGAGAATTACTAGGAAAGATGAGTCCCTTGAGAATTCCAGGTGTGGTGTGGAGGTAGGTCGTAAGGATGACAGGCTCTGTTGCTTGATTGCTGTTGGCCTTGCAGTTTCTTTGGGATGGTGTGTGTGAAAAGTGGCTCTTTTAAAGATAAATATAATATAGGTGTAGATATCTTCATTTAAAAGACAAGGGTTTTTTTTAATGCTATCTTATTGGACCAACTATATAGTTGGCACCAGATACCCTTGTGCCCAAAAGCTTGTCTAAGATCTTTCCAACTAGAGGTAGTCCAATAAAAGATACCTTCCCAAAAAATCTCTGCCCCTTACATATTTTCTAGACTATCATGGCTGCAGTGTTACCTCTTAATAAGAGAGACCCTACATCCTTTGGAATGTGCGTTTTAATTCACAGTGTGATTGTGACAGTGAGCAAACACTGAAGTTGAGAGCACACTTGAAAGGCAGAGTATCTTTTGGTTGAGAACATTTTCATCAGCTCACCTTTGCCATACAGAAGGTTTTCTGTTATCTTCCTGCTGCTTCAGTGTCTTCTAAATCAGAGATATGTCAGTTTTTTTCCTCTCTATTATATGAAATACTTGAGGAATGTGGGATATGCTCTATATGAAGGATGTTAATTCGGAATACGATCATATGTGACATGCCACTTCTAGTCTCAGTTAGAACTGGGAATGGTGGAGGCAGCTGGAAAAAAGTAATAACAGGCACTGGGGTAAATGGTAGTAGAACTTTATGGGCTGGGTTTCAATTAGATTTGGGATAACTAGTCTCTTTCAACCCAGGTGGTAAAACTTGTCCTTAATGTTTGGGCTGTACATGAGAAGTGTTCAAACTGGGTGGCTGCCTGGCAATGTTGGATACTGATTGCTCATCCCAGTAATATGAAGACAAATTATAGGGGCAGCTGGAGGTGTGCTAGGAAAAGATTTGTCTCTCACATTTATTTTTGCATAATTACTCATAGAAGTTGGACTGGAAGGACATGGGTTTGAATGAAAACACCACCACCCTCATCTGTAATCATCTTTTCCACTTCCTGTGTGGCCACTGAGCTTTCTATCTGAGGGGTACCAGGAGCTCCCTGGGGGTAAAGGCAGCTAGAGCGTGGTGTCATGTCACCTACTTTTTGTGTGAAGGTTAAAGAAACAGAGGAGCCCTGCCTGTGCTGCCTGTAAACAGGACACTTCTACCTTTACTCATAGAAATTGAAAACCAGAGACCCTTTTAGTCCTCTCTTTCCCTTCTTCCCACTTTGTGTCTGGGCCACCTCATTTCAGGGATTGGCTTCTGGTGTGGACAGAGAGAATCCTGGTGATGCCATGCAAGGGAACTAGGTGTACTAACGCAGCTCTTTTATCATCTTCTTAGGCCTAACATGAAGACTATTGTAGCAGCCTTCTAGCTACTAGTTATTGCATGTTTCTTGTTCCTTGTCTGCTATCCTCTTGTATTCTGTGAATGTGTTTTTCTTCCTTTAGGTCCTGGTCCAGCCTCAGATCATAAAGACCGACTCTCTTGTCTTGACAACTCTGAAAGCAGATGGTAACCCTGTAATGGCTGCGGTTCAGAATCCAGCCCTCACAACGCTGACCACTCCTATTCAGACAACAGCTCTGCAGGTACCGGTATGGACCTTCCCTTTAGTTTCCTCTGACCTGATTGTGGCTCCCTCCCTTGCATGTTGAGAACATTTGTCCTTTAGTACCATTCAAGGATGAGAATGAGCATGATGTTGCTCTGAGTATTCCTGGACTGATATCCTGTCTTTACCAAGGCTAAACACAGTTTAGAATTTTTTTGGAAGCCTGTTTTGCTCAGAGAGCAAAGACCAAGGGCGCGTTCTTAAATATTTTTTTCCTTGCGTTTAATAGTTGAGGAACAGGACTCGATACTTTTCTGCCATTTTAACTCTTTTGGAATAAGGAAGTGCTCAGAATTAAAAGCCATTAATTAAAAACATTAAAATAGCTGCGCTCCCCCACCCCACAAAACCTACAGTTTATGGAATTTATTGCCGTTGAGGCAAATAGTCTAGTAAATTTAGCAAACATTTAAGCATTTGCCTGCAGTGCCTCTGCAGTGGCACTATATGTGAGTTGCAGGAAATGTCAAATCTGCTGCAGGCTATGAGCATATCATTGATTTGAAGAGTGGATCTCGTTCTCCAGCACATTCTGGTGGTTCATAATGTACAGGGAGTTTTGGAAGAATTACTGCCCCCTCTGGAAGCATTCATAGTTGAAGAAGGGTCTCAGCAGGGATGCTATATAGCATTCTGGGGTATTGTAGGCTCCTTGAGGGTGCTGTGTGGTATAAGGAGATAAGCACCCTCTTCCCTGCCCAGCCCCTATGGAAGGAGGTAAGTGAGGACTTGTTTTGGGGTCAGGTCACATCACTTATCCCTACCAGCCCCCATGTGAAGACCCAAGTGTGTGCTTGTGTTCCCTGCCCCTCTGCCCCCTGTGTAAGGAGCTAAGCAAAGGCCTGTTTGTGGGGGCTCCATTGTGAGGAGGTAAGCACATGATTGTCCTTGTCTCACTGGGGAGCTAAGAGCTCATTCCTTCTTCCTGGTCCCCTCCCCTCTCTTCCAGGAGTTAAGTGCTGCAGTAAATAAAGTAGCTATTGACCTGGGGTGCTGCTCAATTCACAGCAGTTAGGGAGGGATGGTGGGAGTCTCAACATTAGAACCACTGGTCTAGGTTTAAGCTTTGTTTTGCTCTGGCTTCCAGGTTGATTTGCCTGTTGGGTAGTTGTGACCAAATTGACTAACATTTTCAGAATGCTGACTGTGGCTGCTGCTGCTTTCTTTTCTTTGGAGGAGTTACTGCCCTTGGTGGCAAAAAATGCTATCTGAGCAACAGAAGGATTTCAAAAGGCAAAAATCTGGGCCATACCTTTTTTGCTCTAGGAACTATGGCCTCTCTTCCCACAAGGTGCTTTGTAAGAGCTGTGCATAGAAACATGGGATATAGGAAACAAAGGTATGTCCTGGTCCATAGGATCTAGTCCCCTGCTATCACAGACAGCTGTGATGCATCATCCCTTGCTTGCACATACTAAGTTCTATCTTAAAGCTGGTTTAAGATTTATTTTTGTTCCTGCTGCTTTTACCAACTGGCTGTTCCAGAACCTCACTCACTGCTTCAGCTTCCTGCCTAATTTTAGTCATGGCTGGTTCATACCTGTTTTTGCACCACTATTGGCCTTTAGCTTAAATAGCTTTTTCCCTTTACTGGAGTTTATTTATGCCTCATCCAGTTTGAATTAATCTTTCTTGAACATGGCTGACCAGCATTATATATTCAAGATGAGGGTTTATTAGAGCCTTTTACAGTGGCTTAAATATTCCTTTCCCTGCTGGAAATCTCTTTTCTGGGATGTCTGAGGACACCACTAATTTTTCCTAGCCAGCTCATATTTGTGGCTTTCAGTCATTCTGGGAAGAACTACTGCACACAGGTCTCTTCCACCTCTGTTGAGAAACTGCCAGTTTGTAACTGGTATTTGTATTAGGCCCTATGTATGTGACCTTGCAATTTGTACCATTAAGTTTCATTTTGTTTTTATTATTCAAGTCTTCAAGGCCATTCAGTCCTTTCTGTGGGACACTGCAGTTCTCTTCTGCATTGACAGTGCCTCCTGGTTTTGTGTTAACAGAACTCCTTAGCACATTTCCTCTTTCAGTACCAGAATTATTAATGAAAACATTAAATGAAACCTGTCCCCAAATGTGTCTAGTATCAGAGTACTTTATTAGAAACTTTCCTACATCTAAATGTCCATTAGGCAGGTTTCCTTTGTACCTGTGTTCAACTTTCTCATCCTTAATTGAAGCATGAGGAAAGAATTTGGTCTAGTTTTGGGGCCACAGCTAAGTAATCTTTAATCCCAAGACTCTGAACAGAGCACTTTTTCTGAGCTCTTCTGAACACTTTTATGGTCAAAGACCTGAAGAATGTTTTACTGTTTGTTCCAGTTTCCTTTGCAAACTTTAACTCAGTCTGACTTCTGGTATTTGTCCCTACACTTGGCCTCCAGGGAACAGCTTTCCTAGCTGAGAATTCCCTTTTCCCATTGTTTCTATACACTTTCCACCTGCTCCTGCTGTCTTAGAGGTGGGTTTTTTTCATCCAATTTGGCTTGGAGCCTTTCCATACCTGGTGTTCCCCCTTGCTTAGGATACCAGTTCCAGGTAGCTTTTACATCACTGCACTCAAGACTGTCTTCTACTCCCCCCTGCACAGCATGTGTGGTCTTGCCCTTACCCTCTCTTTCCTGTGCCATGCTGCACTGCCTGACTTCCCTGGGTGGGAGGGCAGGAAGTAGAAGCTGAAGGAGGGAATTCTGGCTGCTGTTGCAGGTGAAGCTATGGAGGCAGTGACGGTCAGGCAGGAACTTGTGTGTGGGGGGGTACAGTTTAACCCATGTGGCCCATGGGCCGCCAGGTGGACAGCCCTGTCTTAGCTTCAAGAACTTGAAGAAAACTTGACATTTCTTTAAGTCTTCAGTTCATTTGACTTTGCTGTTTAGTTCCTTTTTATTTGTTAAATTGCTGTTTTTAAATGAAAAAAAAATTCCTATAGGCTTACTTTAGTTCTTTTTTTAACCAAAACTGAATCATCTTGGGATTGCTCCCCCCAAAGATATGTTTTGTGGCCTGATTCTCTGTAACATCCTTGCTGCTTCTGAAGTCTCAAATAGGATCACCTGCTATTGATACAGTGCCTATTTGTCATGCAAGGATGGCTGAGACCCAACAGATAATACAGAGGGTTCTGGGAGTTGGAATGAATCTGGTTTTCTGCTTCAGTTTTGAAAATGAAAGTGGCTTAACAGTGCTGTGAAGTGCTGGGGTCAGCAAACCTGAAGACTTAAGTTCTTTTACCATACAAGTACTGGCCTAGGCAGTAGTACTGCTTACCCCTTCTGCAGTGCTCTGCAGTGTGTTTTATCTGGGGGGTTTGGAGGGAATGGAACAGGATGTAGTGAGGGCAGGGGCCCATCTTAGAAGTGAGAGGTGCATTGTGCTTAATTTGTGTAGCCCTTTCCCCTTAATTTTAGGTTTAATTTTTCACATTCCTTATGTTTACATAGTTTCAAGGTTCGGAAGGGACCTGAGCAGAGATCATCTAGTCCGACCCCCTGCCATGGCAGGAAAGAATACTGGGGTCCGACGACCCCAGCAAGATGTTCATCTAACCTCCTCTTAAACACCCCCAGGGTAGAAGCCTGCACCACTTCTCTTGGAAGTTGGTTCCAGACCCTAGCCGCCCTGACCGTGAAGTAGCGCCTCCTGATATCTAACCTAAACCT
>NW_017728931.1:54488534-54500810 GCF_001723895.1 Crocodylus porosus
CTCTGGGTGCGGCCCTCCAGCCAGTTGGCAACCCAATTGACTGCATGGGTATTTACATCACAGCCCCCCAGTTTCTTAATGAGAACAGGGTGAGAGATGGTGTCAAAAGCCTTCCGGAAGTCCAGGAAGACTATATCCACTGCTACCCCTGCATTGTGGTTCATAACTCCTGTCTTCCTCAACTGTAACCAGTAATTCGATGCATGTTCTGTTTTCTTAGACCTTAGTTGGCAGTAATGGGACCATTTTGACCACAATGCCCATGATGATGGGACAGGAAAAGATGCCTATCAAACAGGTGCCAGGTGGTGTCAAGCAACCAGAGCCACCCAAAGAAGGAGAGAGGAGGACAACCCATAACATTATTGAGAAGCGGTATCGGTCGTCTATAAATGACAAGATCATTGAACTGAAGGACCTGGTCATGGGCACAGATGCTAAGGTAAAGAGATGAAACCAGAGGGCAGCAACTGCCCTGAAGGGCACAGAGCCTCTCAGGTGCACATAGCTCTCTTAGGCTAAGTAGCTGGGCAGGGTGGTAACCTGTTCACAACAGTGCCTTCTAATGTCAATCTTTCCCAAGTAGACAAGGGAGAGGTATGCTGGAGGACTTGATGGGACTAGGTAAGTGGCACCCTGCCCTCCAACTTCACCGCTGACTCAGTGTTTCGCTGGTGTGCCAGGGATACTGGGTCTATACATGTGTTTGGGGGGGGGGCAGGGGGGCTCTTTAATTAGAGAGGCTTTGAGATGCTGTAATTAAAGTGCCCTCAGCATCATGTGTATTCAGCATTATGCGCTTCAAAATGGCGGCAGGGATGCTTTAACTGGAGCTTGTTTGAGCTTTAGTTAAAGCACCTGCACTGCCGTTTTGAAATGTGGAACACTGAATACACGTGATGCAGAGGCTGCTGGGGTGTGCCAGTTAACACGCTCCAGCCGACTCGCAGCAAACTTGGTTAATTGAGTCTACTCCAATGCAAGCTAATTAGCACATGTCAGAGCAGAGATCTGTTACGTGTATAGGTGCCCACTGTTGCTGGAAAATAAGATGCAAAGCACTGCTGGAGTTTAAAGATCCCTTGGATGTTTTATATGACAGGGTATATAACAACTCTGGTCAAATCCCAGCTTGGATAATTCCGCCCTGTTTCTGTCATTTCCCCATTAAGACATAGGTTTTTTGCTTCCATTGCTAACTGTTCTCTGCTGTTAAATAGCTGCTTGAACGTGGCTATATTTTAGTGAAGGGCAGATGAAATCTATAAATAGCCTCTGAAGAGCTTGAGGGTGAATGTAGCTATAGAAATGGAAAGCTATTTTTGTATTAATCCAGGCAGTTGGGTTCTGTGTTGCTTTGATTGATGTGGAATACTATTTGTTCAGATATTGAAAGGGCTTATTGTTACCTACAACCTGAGTTCAGGATTGTGCTGTTTGCCAACCTTGCTCTTGTGGATCAGGCAAAACTTGCCATTCCTTTCAGTGGTAGTGAGGTCTTCACCTAATCATTCAGAAAACAGGAAATTGGGGTTCCTTAGTGTTTTGGACTTTGGTGTGCTGCAGAACCCAGGCTTGTTCTTAAGGGAGAGAGATTTTCATTTTCAAGGTGAGGATGGATTCAGGGTCTGAGGTAGGGAGGGTCATGGGAATTGTGCTGGATCACAGAGTGAGCCAGTGGCAGAGAGAAAAATGGTCCTATGAAAAACCCATAGGAGCTTTGTCCTTTGAAGAGAGCTGATTTTCCAGCTACTCTACTCTAATAGATCTTACTTTGTTTCTACTTTTTTAATATTAAATGTGTTTTTTATAGTTCTGTTTCTGTATACAGTGACTTGGCTCCTACTTACAAAGTTGTGAATCTTTTGGGGCACTGTTTCTGCTAAAGATAGAGCTTGTACTTTCAGCAGCTGTGTTGCTGTTCTTGGAGAGCCCTTTCCACATCCTGTATATTCTTGTGGGGGAGAGGATAGGAGTGCTACAGGCAGATGGGCAGCTTGTTAAGTGTAAAGGAGTATACAGGAGTGATCCACTGTGCCAGTTGCCAAAAGAGGGAGATTTGGATTCATTTTTAGCTTTTACAAAGGGGACAAGGCAACAAGCAATACTTCAAATATACTGTAAAAGAAGCAAGATATGTTTGTGCAAGAGGGGGAAGAGCGAGCTTTAAAACGATTAAATCCACCATGGACTCCAGGGCAGTGTTTTCTGGCTGAGTGTGAAGGATCTAGGATTAGCAAAGTGCCCTTCACTTCACTGTATTTCCTCTCAGTTTGTTTTGCTTACATTCCTTATTTTAGGCCAGCATTTGACTTCCACCCAAACGCTTACCCATACTGAGTCCTCATTTTAGCCAAGTTGATTGCTTTTATGAGCTGTTTACCATGCATGTTAATTCCTTGCAGATGCACAAATCCGGAGTACTGAGGAAGGCCATTGATTACATCAAATACCTACAGCAAGTCAACCACAAGCTGAGACAGGAGAACATGGTTCTGAAGCTGGCTAACCAAAAGAACAGTAAGTTGTTTGAGCCAGATAGAACTTGGGTAGACAGAAGGAGAGTGGGTTGCATCTTTCAGTTTCACTGTTAGTGTGGATGGGCATATTTAAATTGCATCAGTGATGGACCATGAACTGAGGGGAGGTAAGGGGGTAAAGCAGAGCAGGCCTGACAGAGGGGGAAAAATAAAATATATGCGTAGCAAATGGAATTTGTGATCTTTGCAGAGCTGTTGAAGGGCATTGACTTGAGCAGTCTGGTGGACACCGATGTGGACCTGAAGATGGATGACTTCAACCAGAACATTCTCATGATGTCTCCCCCAGCATCTGACTCGGGGTCCCAGGCTGGCTTCTCCCCCTATTCCATTGATTCAGAGCCAGGAAGCCCACTCCTGGATGATGCAAAGGTATTGTAGTTTGCAGCCTTAAACAGAAATGGGAGAGGTAATTTACTTTAGGAGTATGTAATGGCCCGGGTGACCGCTGCTGGTTATTCAGGAGCAGCACTAATGGAGCTCTGAGGATCAGAGCTGTGGTGATTTGATGTTGTGTAAGGCAGGGAAGAAAAATGTATAGGGAGGAAGCAGATGTACACAAAAGGATCAAAGATCTTCCTTCTGCCAGGGTTGGGGTGGGTTAATTTGTACCAAGCCCATGAGTAATACCTCTAGCATTAAGCACATCCCTAGCTGTTGCCTACCAAAGCCCTTCATTTGATCTCACAGCAGAAATGGGCCTTCTGAGGACTTGATAAGGGTTAGGGTTTTTGGGGAAGCCAAGTGATGGCCTCAAATGGGGAATCCAAGTGAAGCAAACTGAGAGGGATCAGAGTGAAGTTAAGGCCACTTTTGCTAATCTAGGTCCTTCTTACTCAGCCAGGAGAGGCTGACCTGGAGTCCTTGGTGGATTTAATCAAGTGTTTTAAAGCCCACTCTTCCCCCTGTTGTACATAAACTGTAAAAGAAGAAAGAGATGTATTTGAAGTGTTGCTTGTTGCCTGTTCCCCTTTGTAAAGGTTAAAGACGAACCTGACTCTCCCCCGGTGGCCCTTGGCATGGTGGATCGCTCCCGTATACTTCTTTGTGCCCTCACATTCCTCTGCC
Organism: Crocodylus porosus; assembly: GCF_001723895.1. Taxonomy (NCBI): domain Eukaryota; kingdom Metazoa; phylum Chordata; order Crocodylia; family Crocodylidae; genus Crocodylus; species Crocodylus porosus. The sequence goes on from NW_017728931.1 coordinate 54,492,143, forward strand.
TCTCTTTCAACCCACTGACATCCCTCCTGGAGGGTCGAAGGACAGCTGAGTCTGACAGCCCTGTGTATCATGGCTCTGGAAGGAGTGTGCTGACCATCGAGTCAGGTAACCACTTAACTGATCTTGACTGTGCGTTGAGCCTCTTTTTCCCTTAGTACATTGTGAAGGGGGCTACAACACTGCAGTAAAGGATGTGAGAGAGAGACTCAAATGCTCTGACATGACTAGTAACTAGAAACGGAGGTAACAAAATCAGACACTTGTCCATGGTCCTCTATCGTTAGAGCTTGCCAGGGAGTTTTGAAGAAGGCATAAATATATGTAAACTTTCAAAAACAGTGCATTTTACATCTCTGGAAAAATAAGCACTTTTAGTTATGAAAACATGAGATTTGTGAGTCAGTGCAGAAATCCAGGCTTCTATAGGAATAATAGCTCAGCCAGGCAGCCCAGCCTGTGTGGTTTCTAGAGTGTGTTTAGTGTCTTGTTAAATGTGCAATTTTACATGCTTTTTGTAAGATGAGGGTAGGGACCCCTGTAGAAACCTCTTTTCCTGGCTTGCAGTTATGTAGCCTTGATGTTGCTTTGTGCCTTTAATTCTTGAATGCCATTTTTTTTTTCTGTCCTCAAGCATGAATTTGTGAATCATGGAAAATGCCATTTGTTGGTGAAGCTGAAGCCAGATGCACCCTCACATCAGTTCTAGTTTAACTTGGAAGAGTGAGATTTTTTTTTTCACTGCAAGAGCCTAAATCAGAATTTGGCTGAGAAAAATCAATGCTTAATAGCACTTCCCAGTTAGGGCTGAGTCTTTCCAAGACTTGATGCATTGCTGGTTAACTGGAGGGGATTGGGGAGGACACATGTCTAGGACACAGTGAGTTTTTGTTGCTGCTCTTTGTCACGCGTGGTGTCCAGGCTGACTCCCCTGTGTGTTTTCCTGCCAGATTCAGGTGGCTGGTTCGGCTGGATGATGCCTACTTTGATCTTGTGGCTGGTGAATGGTGTCATTGTCCTGAGTGTCTTTATAAAGCTCCTTGTGCACGGGGAACCAGTGACCCGACTGCACTCCCGATCGTCTGTAACCTTTTGGCGCCATCGCAAGCAGGCTGACCTGGACTTGGCAAGGGTAAAGCAACTCCTTGTGGCATAGAGTAAATTCTCGTCCTTCCCTCAAGACTCGTCTGGCGATGCAGATGGATGGGTCCAAAAGCTTTCTTGCCTGGCGCTGAGTGCGGGGGAAAGTAGTATTTATAAGGGTTCATGTTCCTGCTTTGTTACAAATGGAAATCATTTAAAGAAACTGGTACCAGATTGATCTGCCTGGAACATTAGTGTTCATGGTCAGTAAAGCAGGTGTGAGCCTAGATGGCAGTACCGTAAGCCTCCATTGGCTCCTGTTCCTGTGATCTGTCCTGCTCTGCCCTACTACCTATAGGAGAAACAAAAAGAGGGTATTGTGTTTGTTCCATGTAGCACTTGGCCTCTGCTGGGACTGATAACAAAGGGGACAGTTGTGCTGCTTTTTTAGCACAGGTGCTTCTCTCCAGGAACTAGACTAAAGCCTGCCCTCTCGCTTTTTAGAAGCCACTGAAGACCTCTCTTTACAACTTTATGGTGGAAGCAATGTACCGTTTCTAATTGAGAAAATTCAACATTTCTAGCCTGTTTGTCACAGCTGCATTTTCTCCCTAAGGTCCTGTCTCACAGCATCCATTTCAATAGGTGGGAGACTGTGTCTAGCATTCAAAAATGTTAAGGCTGGATGCTCATTTGGTATAAATTTGGCACTGAAATTAAAAAAAATACACTGAGCTCCAAAAGATACAACAAGGTCAGGGGATTGCAGTCTCCAGGGCTGTTAGTACAGTAGCACTCACTAGCCTTAACAGTTTTCCTTTTCCCTTTGTCCCTGGGGTTTGCAGGGGGATTTTGCTGCTGCTGCTTCAAATCTGCAGATCTGCCTGTCAGTGCTGGGCCGTGCATTGCCGACTTCCCGCTTGGACTTGGCCTGTGGCCTGTCCTGGAACGTGATTCGCTACAGTCTCCAGAAGCTGGGATTGGTGCGATGGTTGCTGAAGAGGACTTCTCGGCAACAGCGGGCAAGGGAGGCCACAGCAGGCTTTGAGGATGAGGCCAAGACCAGTGCTCGGGATGCAGCTCTAGCTTATCACAAGCTCCATCAGCTCCACATCACTGGTAAGGCTGGAGTTGCAGAATGACTATATCCTAATACTGCAGAATGAGGAAGCTCAGAATTGCATTCCTTACTGATGTGGGGAGAGCATCTTAGCCTTTACCCCACCCCCAAATCTGTTACTAGCCCTGGGGAGCAGGTCACATCCACACTTAATTTTGCAAGCTGATGACAGAAGGAGGGTGATGCAGAGAAAAGGTCCTGTGAGAGCAACAACTCCTGTGGCAAAGGTAGCTGTGCTCCTGGACTGCTGTGATTGTTGTGGAGCTTGGAAGCCAAGGCACGGCTTGAATTTATAGGTGATGCTAGTGAACCTGGTTAAAGGCCCTGTCTAGATCATGGAGTGGAGATGTGCTTATCTCCTGACCCAGTTGTACCACAGCATAACCAGATCTCCCTTTTCCACTGTTGGCGTGGATGGTCTTCAGAACTCAAGATGCATCTTGTAAGAGTAAGCTATTAGCTGGTGTCCTGGACATATATGAGATGGGTTGCATTTGCCTAAAGGGTCATGTTCTTTCTGTGTAAAAGGTGTTACACCTCTTCAGCTGAACTATTGTATTACCAGCCCTCTGTTAAACAGCTGCTGCATTCCACCCTGTAAGATTTCATAGTAAGTGATCCATATGTATTGGGCTTGACAGATTGGTGCTTTCTGAGGTGTAGGATGCTTTACAAAGCCATTGTCCTCAGTTGCTACAGGATCTAAGATGTTATTGAAAAATAACTTGCTCGATGGTTTTGCTTGCATGGTTGTAGAGAGAACTTGGCCAGAGTAGCCTCATGCTATACTGTCCTGCCAAGTGTCCTGAAGACAGCTTGATGCCTCCTCAGCTGCTAGGTTTATCCCAAGCAGCAGTGAATTGAGGAAAAATTCACAAGTCCTGTTGGTTCTCACTGCTACTAGTGTGGATCCTGAGATGAGGACCACATGTGAATGTGTGAAGTGAAAGCAGGTATCATAGCTAATCACTGGAATGTGAACCTTAACATCCTTGTGATGAGTGGAGCTTTACTGCTTCCTTTAGTAAAACTGTTTGCAGTTTAACAAGTCCCTAATGCTTCCTGACATTCAGCTTTAACTTCCATCTTCCCAGTCTAATTGAAGTAGTTTTGATTTATGCCCCCTTCAAGACCAGGGGTCAGTAACCTCCGTCTTCAAGTGCCATGCTCTGGCATGTGTGCCATTTGCTTGGCAAGTGCATGTTGAGGCAGATGGCAGGGGAGCCATAAAGGGCCTGTCTCAGCCCTTTCCCCACTGTTCACCCCAAGGCGTGCGTGCACCTGCTATTGGCAATGAGCTGGGCCAGGGCTCTGCAGACCCCAGTGCAGCTGCTTGTAGCCTCCGTGCTGCGTGCTGCAAGCAGCTCAGGCTTGCCCAGAGCCCAGGTCAGCTGTGGCAGGCTGCGGTCAGCTGTGGCTGGCTGCAGTCAGCTGCACCAGGGTCCAAGGAGCCCCAGCCTGGCGCGTTGCCAGCGGCAGGTGCATTCATGCCTTGAGGTCAGTGGCAGAGAAGGGGCCAGGACTGCACTACCACAGCAAGGATCAGGCCCCTCATGGCTCCCCCACCATCCTGCCCCTGGTATGCCAACATCTTGTAAGTTGATGTTACGGGTTTTTGGCACTGCCCAAAAACATTGCTGATCCATGTCCTAGACTGTGTTCCCTTCTTTATCCCACTATACAAATATCTGTGCGTTTCCAGACTCTAAAGAAGGCTGGTTATTCTGGTGATGAATATGCAGCAAAACAACTGTCTTGTTTTTTCCATGGCTCTTCTGGCTTCTGTAGAGCTGGGAGGGAGAGACAGGGGAACCATGGAGATGCCTGCAAGGTGTGATCCAGTCTATTGAGAGTTCAGATTGTAACAGGCATTTTTAATTGTAGTTGTCACATCTGTGTTGCATATGTTTGTGCAGAAGGTGAATTCTTTCTATTTCACTCCTGATACAGGTAAACTTACATCCAGTTCGGCTTACTCAGGTCTGCACATGGCCCTGTGTGCTGTGAATCTTGCAGAGTGCGCAGAAGAGAAGATCCCGGCCAACACCATGGCAGAGATCCACCTCACTGCTGCCGTTGGCCTGAAGACTCGCTGTGGTGGCAAACTGGGTTTCCTGGCAGTGAGTGTGTCTCCTTTTCTTTCCTACAGCACTTCCCAGCAGCACTTGGATCAGGGAAGACCTCCAGATCTAGCAGTTGTGGTTCAGCTGGGGGGGCATGTGTAGTGGTCGTTGAACTAATTGGAGCTCCATTCCAATTAGTCCAATGAGTGGGCTTGTAAAGAGCCTTTTTCCTGCACAGGCTGTCACTGTGTGGGACTTGGCATGACGCTTGTATTCCCCTTGTTCCCTTGGCATCGTTCTCACCCTTGGCCTCTCTGTTCTCTGTAGAGTTATTTCTTAAGTCAAGCCCAGAGCCTTTGCATATTGGAGCGGAGCGCCATTCCTGACTCCCTGCGCTGGTTGTGTCATCCGCTAGGACAGAAGTTTTTTGTGGAACGGAGTTGGACCGTGAAGTCAGCTGCAAAGGAGAGTCTGTACTGTACCCAGCGGAACCCTGGTAAGAGACATCCCATCTCTAGGTGCATGACCTAGCACCTCTGGAGAGGGGAATATCTTCCCTTTAACACCAGGGACAGCTTACGGTCCCAGATGTGTCTAATTCCTGGACATCTAATAATGAGGTTCCTCCTGTAGAAACCTGCCTCCATTTGTGACAGCTGAGAGACACTTGGGCTGGGGAGAAGTTTCTTTTGCTTGCTAGCACTGTGCCTGGCTTCAGTGTGCTGTCCCAACTCCATCTTTCTATACTGTCAGAGGGACATGTACCTTCAAGAACTGAGGATATGAAACTCAGAAGGAAGACCATGGTTTCTTTCTATTAAACTGTTGCATCTATTCTGTTACATGGTCAGTGGTATTAACAGTGGGGATCGATTGGGCTGAGGCAGCAAAGGGATCACTAATAGTGAACAAACCAGTGGGTGTGGAGAGGTACTTGGAGTTAGGTCCCTGCACAGTTCGTGAAGAAGCTCTGTTTGGGTGGCTTGTGTATTTCCCCTGTTGTGAAACTGCTTCCACTTCCTGGGTAGATTCCTACTGCAGCATGGCTAGGCTTGTGAGGAGAGCAAGGCTTTTGTTTTCTTTTCTCCAGCTGACCCTATTGCACAGGTCCACCAGGCATTCTGTGAGAACCTGCTGGAGAGAGCTGTGGATGCCCTTGTGAAACCTCAGGCTGGGAAAGGGACTGCGGGGCAGGAGGAGGAGGAGCCCTGGTAAGATTCAGTGCTGTGGTTACTGTTGTTGCAGATGGGGGCAGGGGCCTGGGGGCATTAATGACTGTCAGTCACTTGCCCCAAGTGCTATGAGGGACACATTCAGTTTACATCTTTTAAATCAAGCTTGCCAAAATAAGGAAACTCCCAGGACTGGTGCTCCTGTTGTCAGCAAGGACTGAATTGGTGGGGGTGGGCTTCAGGTCAAAAGTTCATCTGCTTGAATTTGAGGAGGAAATCTTGACTGCAGTGGTCTCAAACAGCAATAGATGAAAACTTGGTTGGCAGTTAGGAAGAATGATTAAGCTTCAAAACAGGCTACCCAGAGAGGATGTGGAATCTCCTTCCTTGGACATAAGGAGCTTGTTAGACAGACACTTGTCTGAAATCAAGTCTTGACTTGTCACCTGAGTCAAGCATGATCCTGCCTCAAGCAGGAGGCTGGACTACATGATCACCCGAGATCCCTTCCAACCCTACTTTCCTGTTGTTGCATCATTCTTGTATTTGCTTTGTCTATATCTGAGTAAAGTGTCTTAAGTTAATATCAAGCCAAGATATAGATGCAGAAACAGAAGAGCATTTGGTTCAAGTTTAAGACCTTGGTCTGTAGAGGCTTCTTCCTCTATCTGAGCGAAATGAAATAAAACCAGATAATTGCCTTTCTTGTGCTCTGAGCTGCAGCTTGTTTTGGGATTGAGCTGTGGATATGCCTGTTCTAGACCTATCAGAAGAATCTCATATAAATCCATATTAATTTTTGCAGAGGCCCCATGGAAAGTAGGTAGGAAGATGCTTCTTCCCCCCCAGACCATTTAAAAAATCGTTTGTTTTTTTTTTTTTAAACTAGTTTTCATTTAGATGTTTAGCTACCTATGTAGTAGTTTTAGGTAGGTGACCAGCAATTTGATGCAGCATATTGAATTATGAGATACTTCTGTGCTGATCAGGGGAAAAGGTTGCAAGATATTGTATACGTTGCACAGATTGTCTAGCTATCTGTGGAAAAGTGTCCCTGTTTCTATAATTGGGAGAGGATCTTTTCAATGCTAGGTCTCCATATTCTTTGTAGCAGGCACAAAAATTACATAAATAGCATTTACTGGTTTCTCTGGCCAAGGCTGTCTTGGACAGGCTTTGTGACTTTGTTCTGTAAGCCACACATGGAAAGAAGCTTAAAATTGACTTGTGAGAATTTTTGCATCTTCTGTCAGCAGGTGTAAGATTCAGAGACTGCTGCTAGTCTTCTCACATATCATTTGTAAAATGAAGAGTGCTAATTAAAAAGTTAATGAACATTCCCTTTCCTTCTGACATTGCTCATTCCATGCGTTAATCCTCTTTTCAGTTTGCTCAAACTAGTCCTTTCTATAATGTTGTTTGGCTTTTTTAGGCTTCTTTGTAGCTCTGATTATTATTATTATTTCCCCTCCTTCCCCCTGTTTTCTGACCTTTGGGGTAGTTCTGGTAGAGTCATGGCTGCTGCTATGCTAGGATGGCATGGTTGATAGTCCAGAGCTCACAAGTTTGAGGCCACAATAGAAGCACTCATGGCGTGGTCCTGTCAGATTTCAGTGAATCTCTGAATTCTGCTAAATACTTTGTTACAAGGATGCAAAAAAGGAAAGGGAAGCAGGTAGCACTTTCCATAGGCTGAGCACCAGGATCCATGTAAGTGTAAGAGCTTCTAGGACCTTCCTGTTCCAAGCAAGTCCTGCATGTGGCTACTACTGAGCCAGCCTATGCTTTGCTGGGTTAAGGGGTAGTTGCTCCACTGTAAAGTAATAACTTGGGCTGCTCATCCAGAGCTGCCTCTTTATTTGTAACCTAATGGAGTCTGTCTTGTTTGACTTTCAGTGAGTTTACCAGTGCTATGGAATACTTGAAATTACTCAACTCTTTTGTGGACTCTATAGGAAGTGGGGCCCCACCTTTTGCCAGCGGTTCTGTGTTGAAGTCAACCTTGGGTAAGTCTCGTAGACCTGAACCTTGTTGAGCACTGGGAAGTAACTCTTATAGGGAGGGTCCCACATTCCTATAGCACCTTTCGTCTTAGGGGTTTGCAGACAAGGGAGGTGTTCTCTTCCAGCTGTATTGCCATGTGGCACCTTCTTAGATTAGACATACCAGTCTAACGGCTCATAACAGGGTTCAGTGGCAGTTCAGGACAGGAAGTGAAGGAACTTATGAGTGGTAATTTAGGCAGGTGGGTTAGGCTGCAGTGGCTGTTTATCTTTCAGTAGTGTCCAGAATGTATTGGGTACTTCACGGACATGTGTAGGAAGACTGCTGTTGCACCTAGCGGTTGCAGGATGAGGCAGAGAGGCACAGCATATAACAAAAATGTCTGCAGGAGGCACCTTGCTGTTTCAGAAGAGGGTGTTAGCATATGGAAGACAGCCTGCTTCAGAAGACTTTGTGCCTTCCAGAAAAAGAAGTGTTTAGGATTATAATTAGTTGAGTTGGAAATGGGTCGGGAGAGCAGATGCCACACCCTCAGGGTTTGCCTGGGATTGGATGGGACTCCATCCAGGGAACATTAGGTAACTGAGGAAGTGATGGTGGTGATTAAGTAAAATGTGTTTTGAGTCTGTGGGAGCTGATGAGCAAGCATGGTGTGTGTTGTGGGAGCTGCTTGTTTCATAGTTAGTAGGGTCAGAAGGGACCTGAGCAGCTCATTAAGTCCGACCCCCTGCCATGGCAGGAAAGAGTACTGGGATCGAACGACCCCAGGAAGGTGATTGTCAAGCCTTGTCTTAAAGACCCCCAGGGTAGGAGCCAGCACCACTTCATTTGGAAGTTAGTTCCAGATCCTAGCTGCCCTGATCGTGAAGTAGCGCCTCCTGCTGTCTAATCTGAATTTACCCTCTGCCAGCTTGTGACCGTTATTTCTAGTCACTCCTGGTGGTGCTTGGGGAAACAGGGACTCCCCCAATGCCTGCTGGTGCCCTCTGACTAGTCTGTAACATGCCACAAGATCCCCCCTCAGCCTTCTCTTGTGGAGGCTGAACAAGTTCAGGTCCCTTAGCCTGTCCTCGTAAGGCCTGCCCTGCTGCCCCCTGATCATGCGAGTGGCCCTCCTCTGGACCCTCTCTATGTTGTCCACATCCCTCTCGAAGTGTGGCCCCCAGAACTGGACGCAATACTCCAGCTGCGGCCTGACCAGTGCCGCATAGAGGGGGAGGATCACCTCC
>NW_017728931.1:54502208-54515933 GCF_001723895.1 Crocodylus porosus
GGTGAGCCATGGGGGCTTTTGTGCCCTCCTGCTCCCTTTTGATCCGTGTTAGGATTACCTCCCTTTGGGCTTGGAGGATCGTCTCCTTAAGGAGTGACCACTCTTCTTGGACACCTGGCTCCCCTCCCCTCTGGGACCCCAGTGCTTCCCTGACTATTCTTCTTAGCTCATTGAAGTCCTCCCTCCTGAAATCTAGGGCTGCTGCCTTGCTGCAGGCCTTTGCTACCTTGCGCTGGATGGTGAATTCCAGCAGGCGATGATCACTGTCGCCCAGGTGGCCGAGCACCTGCAGCCGCCTCACCAGCTTGTCACCCGTGGCCAGCACCAGGTCCAACAAGGTGTTCTTGGGTTGAGATGATAATGCTGAGATTCTGCCTTCTGCCCTCTAAAGATCTTGACTTTTTTTAAGGAGATGGGGATTAGCTGTAGCTAAATTAAAAAGACCTTCAATTTCCCTTGCAGTTTCAGTTTGATACAGTGGCTTTTGCTACTTGTGCCAGTGTTGCTGTGTGCTGTCTGGGTGTCCTAGCAACTTACTCTGAGGACACCTGCATTTAAGTGCTGGGTGAAATAATCTTTTATTTATATACTGACCCCAACAAGTCCTTCAGAATTAGTCTTGGCAGTAGGCACTAAGAGCTCAGGCCACAGCCTTTCATCTACTTGGTGTAGCCTGTTGTGTTCTTCTCCAGTTCCAATCTGGTGTTCTGTTTTCCTAGGCCCTGACGTGGTGTGCAGATGGTGGTCAGCAGCAATTGCCATGGCGATCAGTTGGCACAGAGGGGATGATGCAGCTGTGCGGTCACACTTCACGGAGGTGGAGCGCATGCCCAAAGCGCTGGAGACATCGGAGTGCGTGGGCCTCACTCCTTCTCTGAACCACCAGACCTTTCAGGAAATTAGCTTATTTAGAACCCTTCCTCCAAAACCCCCAAATACCTCATGCCCCTAAAAACCTTGGGCAGAAGCAGGTGTTCCTTAGAGCAGGTATCTGCTAGTCTAGAACAGATATGTGGGCCAGGGCTTGTGTGCAGTGGCTTGGCCAGTGTGTTAGGATCTGGAGGGAATGTCATACCCAAACATGGGCTAGGGAGAAGATTGCGATGCTAAGCTTGGTCCTGTCCTTTGAGTCCTTTGGGCGTTGATAATCTCCTTTCATTCAGTGGATACGAATGTGCCCTATGAGTAATGCAGCTGCATCTAGTATGATTCAGTGTGATGAAAACCCCATCTAGTTTTGTTGGCATAGGCTTTTGTAGATGGAAGCTCAGTGTTTAGGGAGCTACTCGCGTTTGTACAGACGCAAGCTTTGTCATGGAGAGTGCTGCCATGCCCTTAGCTTTGCCAGTGCAGCATCCTTTCCATGTATGTGCCTGGCTTCTTCAGGTTGACAGTCTGCTTCTGTCAGGTCATGGTCTCTTGGGGATCTGGACAGAGGGAGAGGGAGGAAAGGCTGAGACAGCACATTTCCCATAGGATTAGAAGCCTGTTCAGTGGGACTCCCTGAAGGTGCAAGGCTAGCCATGTCAAAGTCATGAGATCTTGTAGAGCAAGTGCTGAGGCTAACCCTTCTCACAGCATGGCAGTCATTCAGTTTGAAAGCCTTGTCCTATTTCTCTTTCAGAAATGCCCTGGTGAAAGCTGTCTTCTACCTGTGCAAAGCCATGCAGGCCTCCCTGTCTGGGAAGGTGGATGGGCAGCAGAGCTCATTCGCTCATAGTGAGAGGGCCAGCAGCCACTTGTGGAACAGCCTTAACATGAGCAGCGGTGTCTCCAGCGCTGGCCTCAACAATGTAAGGGCCAAGATGCTGAGTGATGATGACTATTAGGTTATGCTTCCTTCCTGCTTTCCTACATGAAAATACCTGGTAGTTTTTACTAGGGCTTGTGGTCTTCTGTCATTTCCTTATTTGGCTGGGCTCCAGGCTAGAGAAGGACTCCATTCCTCCTCTACATTCAGTTCTCCCAAGTTTGTGGCTGGAAGAGGACTGAACTTCCTTAGCTTCCCTAACTTCTGCCTGATGACGTGCTGTGCTCATATGCCCGTTTTCCCAAGCCTGGTCTCAGCTGGGTGCTTGCCTGTGCCTGTTTTCCTGTTTTGCCACTTGTCTCTCTTGGCCCCATCTCCTCATTCAGTTGCTCCCATAGAAGCCTCATCTCTGTCCCATTCTGGATAAGGCCACTGATAACTGTAAAGAAGGGGCTTTACATCAACAACTCTGGTCTCTCTGAGCCAGGCACTTGCAGTGGTCTGAACTTCACAGACTCCCCTCTGTGACAGAAGTGAGACTGCTAAACTTCTCTGCCCATATGCATATGTGTGTCTTTTTCAGGACAGCATAGAGTTGGGGCTTTCCTGCAGGGCATGTAGGACACTGGGCCCTGGATCCCTCTGTTACTCCTGGGTGACCGCTGTAGTGCATTGTAGTTGCATTGCATGTTCTGGTAGTATCTGCAATGTTCCTGCAGTGCAGTACAGAGGCACTCTTCATGTCTGCAGTGCAGGTAGGATCTCTTGATTACCTAGAATAATGCCCTTTCTCCTTCCCTGCCTCCTCATCCATGCCATGTTTGGAAGCAGCCTCGTATGGAGCACAGGGGAATTTTGCAGCAGATGAGGCTATGACAAGGCATCATCTTCCTGCAGGTGGTAGAGCTCTCTTGGGGTGTAAGCCATATTCACTTTGGCTGGTAGAGCTCAAGCTCAGTGAGCTAGGGCTGGTGAGGCCTTCAGAGATGACTCAGGTGCTGCAGATTCTATTCACTGTGCCAGCTTGGCATGAAATTCAAATACATGGTCTATAGTGTCACCTTGGGAGGACAGCCTGGCTTAGCTGGGTTGGGTGGCTGTTCTTTCTGCACACAAACTTGCCTGTCAGCAGAGGGCTGCAGAGATGTCTCTGGAGAATATCTTCCATTTAGGTGGTTGATAAAACCAAGTGTTAATTGTGGTTATGTCTCTTCCGTAGCTTGTTGGAGTGATAAATTGGGACCTGCCCATACCACCAAAGGGTGCTTCAGGTGGTGGCTTGCTTCAGGCACAGGTGTCATACAGCCTGTAGCTTTAAGGGTGCTAGGTGAGCTGATGCTGCTTACATCAGCTCGCCATTAATTATCTGAGATCAGATGGTTCTAGCACAGTGGTGCTCACCCTTTCGGCCCTGTGGGCCAGATGAGAGGTCTGGGAACGTTCTCTGGGCCAAATTGGACCCCATGCACCAGAATCTGGCCCTGACATCCGGTGCTGCCATCACTTACTGGGATCAGACTCTGGGTGGGGGAGGGGGGCAGGCTGCTGCCTCCACCCAGTCCCACATGCTGGGATTGGGCTCTGGGGCGCCACACCACCTTGGACTGGTCCCGAATGCCAGGATTACAGTGCCTCTGCCTAGTCTTATGTGCCATCCCTGGGCCCCACATGGGCAAGGGAGCACTGGGCCTGATCCAGCACAGAGAACCACGTGGGCCAGAGGAAAGGACCAGGTTTGGCCTGTGGGCCAGGGTTTGAGCATCCCTGCTCTAGCAGGCTGGTAAAATACAGAGTCTTGCCTTTGAGTGCTTAGCGCCATGTGAAGGTAGTTTGGATCTTTGGCTTTATCTACAGGCCTTGACTTCATACCACATGACACTATGGTGAAAAATCCTGGCCCTGTGCAAAGCAGATAGGGCACATCAGACAGATTACAAGTCACTCTCTGACAAATCTCAAAACATGGTGGCTAACGGGAGTGGGATGTTAGTGACCTTGCTGTTGCTCCACCCCAGGGCTGTATTTGATCAAGGATCTATCAGTGTAAATTATTCCTGGTGAAGTCTGCAGATGGTGCAAGGGGAACAGGTGACTTGTACGCAAGGGTTCGAGTTCTCTGATGAGAGAGTTACCATCCACAAAACCTGTTCTAATGTGGCCAAATGCAAAGTAATGTATCTGTGAGCCGAGAGCACAGGCTCTGCCTGCAAGTTGATGGATGATGGCTTGGGGATCAGAAAAGGGCTTGAGATAATCATAGAAAATGAGGGTGGGAAGGGACCTCAGGAGGTCACATCTAGTCCAACCTCCTTCTCAAAGCAGGACCATCCCCATCTAGATCATTTTGGGGGTGAAGAGCTCACTGGCCAAGTTTGTGGATGACACTAGGTTATAGGGGAGCGTGGTCTTGCTTGAAAATAGGCTGCAGATACAGGTGGATCTAGACAGACTGGCAAGTTGGGCGGATTGGAACCAGATGAAGTTCAACATTGAGAAGTGTGAAGTGCTCCACCTGGGGATGATCAATCCCCAACATACTTCCCGGCTTGTTGGCGTCAAACTGTGTAACACCATAACTAAAGAGACCTAGGGGTAATAATGGACCATAGTATGAACATGAGCCATCAGTGTGCAGCTGTAGCTAGCAAGGCAAGCAATACTCTGGCATGCATCAATCGGTGCATCTCAAGCAAAACCAAGAAAGTGATTCTTCCGCTTTACTTAGCATTGGTGAGACCGCAGCTGGAGTACTGTGTCCATTTCTGGGTGCCGCATTGCAACTAGGATGTGGAAACTCTTGAGAGAGTCCAGAGAAGAGCCACCTATATGATCGGAGACTTGCAAGGCAAGCTGTACGAGGAAAGGCTGGGGGACTTGGGTCTCTTCAGCCTAAAAAAGAGAAGACTGAGAGAGGACTTGGTAACAGCTTACTGCTATATTGGGGACTACATCAAGGGCTTGATGAAAAACTGTTCACCAGGGCGCCCTTGGGGAAGACGAGGAGTAATGGCCACAAACTCTTGGAAGGCCGTTTCAGGCTTAACTGTGAAGTTTTTCCTACTGTTAAGGTGTCCAGACTGGAATCAACTCCCTCCAGAAGTGGTGCAGTCTCACCTACTCTGGAAATCTTCAAGAAGAGATTGACCCCAGTTGTCTTTCCTGTCTGGTATATGGGGGCTGGACTCAATGAAGGTCCCTTCCAGCCCCTTACAATCTATGAATCTACAGTGGGTTTGGGTCTTTATCTGCTTCCTGTCACGAGGTGTCTGCATTGCAGACCTGGGGGATGGATGGTCCTGCATGTTCAGCTTCAGCAGAGGTTCCTAAGGGGGAGGGAGCTCCCTCCTCTAGGAATGGTAAGTCTAGGCAGGGCTGTGCAAGCAAGGCCTGCCCCTGCTGTGCTGGCATTGAGGCTAGGGAATGGGCTTGATTCTTCCAGAGCTATCAGTTGCTCCACTGAGGAAAGGTACGGTTAGTGAAATGGTCCTGCTCAGGTGAGTAGGTCTTGGCAGAGGCCCTGCATCATCTTGCCATGGGCCAGGGCCCATACCAGTGGACAGGCTGTCACTAGATCACATTCCTTACCTACTGTTTTTTGGGGGGCTCCTTCCAGATGATCCAATTGCTAGCCTGCGACTTGTTGCTCTCTCTACGCACCAGCCTGTGGCAGAAGCAGGCCAACTCCAGCCAGACCCTGGGGGAGACTTACCATGCCTCGGCCTCAGAGCTGACAGGGTTCCAGCGCGACCTTGGCAGCTTGCGCAAGCTGGCTCATGGCTTCAGGCCTGCCTACCGCAAGGTAAGGTCCTGCTTCTTCCTTGCCGTTGATCTTGGGGGGAAGTAGTGCAGTGCTTGATGTTAGCATGCGCTGTGCAACACAACTTCAGGGTGCATGCCCCAGGGTGCTGGTGGAAGCTTTAATGCTTGAGGTTTTAAGGTCTGATGTGGATGAGAGGACTGGGGATGGTATGTGGAGCTCTTGTGTCTCCAGCCACTAACAGTCTTTCCCTTGGTGGTGAGAGAGTAAGAGAGCCCTTCCCCCTCTGATAGGGTTGATAATCTGTGTGAAATATTCTGGCTTTACCAGGTAGTCTGAGGCAGTGGCTAGAGAAAATGGGGTGGGACTTATTTTCCCCAGGGTTGTACCTCTGCATCCACTTCCTTTTTCCTTAGCGAGTCCCCAGAACTGTAACCAGTCTAATCTGGATACACATACTGGCAGCACTGCTTTAATAGCACTAATGACAGGGCTTCCTCTGGTCCTTGGGTTTCATGTCTGGCTCTTGCTGAAGTGGTAGCTGAGCTGAGGAGCATGCCTAGGGGTGGGAAGGGATTGGGCTTCCTGGTTTCGGCCCTTTTTTGCAGTCCCTGTGTACTCCTGCCTATTTCCAGCCAACCCCTTCCCCTCCTTCCCTTCAATCCACTAGCATAACAGCCTTGTTTTTTGTCTTGTCCCATGCCTTCTGCCCTGCCTTGCATTGGGACTGCAGAAGAGGACCCTGGCTGTGGGATGGGAAGCCAAGGGGTGGGATGGGTACGATGCCCTTGTTCTGCTGTTGGTAGGACTGTGTGATCTCTGGTCCATGGCTGGCTGGTGTTGCCTTCTTCTCTTGCTCCTCCCAGGTGTTTTTGCATGAGGCCACTGTGCGCCTCATGGCTGGTGCCAGCCCTACCCGCACCCACCAACTTCTAGAGCACAGCCTGCGGCGGCGCCCCCCCCAGACCAGTAAGCACGGTGAGTCACAGTCCTAATCTGCAGCCCCCTCATCTTGCGAACAGGCTTCCTGTTGGGAGAGGAGACTGTTGCAGCCATCTCTGCTATGTTTAGTAAGAAAGAGGCTATTTATTGGACAAGCCTTAATGTGAGGAACTGGTGCAAGCTGCCCAGCATGATGCACATCAGCAGTGACTGCTGAATGAAGCAAATGTGGTAATTACAGTTTGCTGACACTGGGGCCTCTTAGATTGTCCTGAAGCCAGCAGCTGTGAGGCTGTGGATACATGCATGGTTAACCTGTGGCAGGTGAAGCTGTCCTGATTTTTTTTAAGAAAGCTGCAAGTGTGTGATGGCACCTTGAAAAAGCCCTTCCTCAACTGTGGCACGTTTACCTTTCAGTTAATCCGCTGCAGTTCTTCACACTTGCAAATGCCTGACTCCCAGTGCATGCCACCTGCACATGTGCACAGCTGTTACCTGCAAGTTGTTTCAGTTAATGCCTCAGGTGGCTTCTCATGTTGAGAACTCCTGGCTTGAGTGGGTTCTTGTGAGGCCTCTGTAGCTGCCTGCAGAAGGTCCTGCCACAGTTAGCTGAAATGGTTTAGCAACTGAAACCAGTAACAAGAATGGCATTATCACAGGGCAGGGCTTGGAACACTTCAAAGCGATATAGACTATATAACCCTAGGTCTTTCAGCTCTTCCTCCAAAGCCCTGTTTCTTAGGCCCCTAATCATTTTTGTTGCTCTGCACTGAACTCTTTCTTCTAAGGAGGAAGTCAGGGAATTCAGAAGGAAGGCTGATATTTGAGACTTTGGGTATTGTGCTGATCTCAAAGATCCTTCAGGACTAGATAAGGAAATGTTTTTGCTTATCCCTGGCATTAGTGCTAGAAAGTGTTAAAACCATAAAGGAAGCACGGGCCTTTTTTTTTTTTTTTCCTTTCCCCCCAAGACCTGGTCAATGTTTTCTTCAGAAGCAGGCTGTTCACTCTGAAATCCTGGGCACATTCTTAAGAAGCTGACACCACCTCCTAACTTAAAACACACTCTTGGTGTCCTGCTAAGAGAGCTCTTGTCCCTCCTCTCCTGTGTAACATATGAACCTTGGCAGCTATTTCACCGGCTCAGAGGAGCCTTACAGTGAGGACTGGTGTGTACCCTGCCTTCTATTTCAGAGGGCTGAGGGCTTCTTTGGACCAAGGGGTTATAGGTATTCGGAGCTTCATTGCAGTATTTTTTTTGCACAGGTGAGCTGGACATCCTGCCTGGACAGAGAGAGCGAGCTACAGCAATCCTCCTGGCCTGCCGCCACCTTCCACTGTCCTTCCTTTCTTCCCCTGGCCAGCGTGCAGTTCTGCTGGCCGAGGCAGCCCGCACATTGGAGAAGGTGGGGGACAAGCGCTCCTGCAATGACTGCCAGCAGATGATCGTCAAACTGAGTGGGGGCACTGCGATTGCCGCCTCCTAATCCCAGCAGGCAGGGCTCTATCACGCAGGGGCTCTAAGAGACACAGGCAGCCTTGAGAACAGTCCCTCTGGACTCGCCCCTTATACCTCTTTGTAGAGCAAACAGTTCTAGGTTAGGACTGTGCAAGTGGAATCACGCTGGGCAGGGGAGGGCTTTATAACTTAGCCCAGGCATTAACCCTGCAAGCCACTGTCAGCCACCCAGCACTGCCATGTGGCTTGCTTGTGTAATCAGTCGGGCCAGTGATGGTTGCAGCCCTCCCCTCGTCCCTGGCCACCCCAATGGTCCTAGCTGAGTGCTGGTGTTCATCCTTGCTGAGAAGAAGCCTGCAGCCCCAGTGGCACTTCTTGGGTCTACTGAGGGGCTGTTTCCCTTCTTCCCTTCCCAAAAATCTGCAGAAAGGACCCTCTGGTGAGGGTGGGGCACCTAGGGATCTGCCCTGAACTTATTCCAAGGTGATACCAGCATCCAAGACAACTCTCTACCTACAGGTTAGCTTGAGGAGAGCCCTTTGCCTCTCCTCAAGGGGTGTTTCCTGAGACTGTGTTTTTATTAGAGCCTTTTTCTATAAATGCATTTCTGGAAGAGCTCTGGGAGAGGCATGTGAGGCTAGCACCAGCCAAGGACAGCTCTCTGCAGTTTTTATACGGTTGTGTATTTTGTTTGTTTTATAGCAACATCTGTGACTTTACAAGATGTAGGGAGCTGTCTGTTGCAGTAGGCCTCTCTCCTCGTCCTCTCTGCCTTCTGTCCCTCTTCCTTCAGGCTAGAGCTGCCCCCCCGCCTCCTTTGCATGGGGTGCCCGGACTCTGGAGTCAGTCTGGCATCAGCTGCAGTGAATGCAGAGGCTGTGCCTAGGAAGAAAGGAAGAAGGGTTATAGAGTACGTGGAGACATGACCTGAGGGGGAAGGAGTAGAACTGCCTGGGTGCAGATTAAAATTTTTATTTTAATATATCAAGATTTTATATTTCATTAAATTCAAGGCTTGGGTCTTGGGGGTGTGTATGGAGACACCCTGCTTTCCCATGTCCATGTCCCCATGGATGCTGGCTAGTCGGTAGCCAGAATTCATGAGGGTTAGGAATTCACATTTAACTTGGTGCCTGCTGCAGTAGTAGCAAATCGTGACATTCAAAGAGCCCCGGGGATAGACAGTAGTCACCCAGGCTACCCTTTCTCCCCATTCCTCCCACTGCTTTTGTCCAAAAACTTGCCTGACATATTGTGTCATGAGAGTTGAGAGAAAGCAAATGCTTCATGGGAATGTATTGCTGCATCTGTGTGCATGCACTGTATGTACATGTATAGCTAGAACTACACAGGTGCTTGATGCAGTCCTCTTCCCCTCAGATGTTTGCAGACCTTTGTTATGCATCCTGATGCCTCCTTGCAGAAGCCAGAACTCTGAGTTTGGTAAAATACTTCTAGATCTATTGAGAGGCAACAGTTTTTATGGGTGATTATCTCTTATTGGATCAGCTGTATAGTTGGGTGGGTTACAGGCAAGCTCTTGGATACCAGGGGCCTGAGGAAGGGTACGTGGTACCTAGAAGCTTTCCTGCATCCCTCTCAACTATGCAGTTGGTCCAATAAAAGATACCACCCACAAAGCCCTTGCCTCTTGCATTTTTCCTGGACCATCACGGCTACAATATCACCCTAGAACATTGTCACTTCTAGACCTACCCTGTTTTGTATCACCAGACTCTTCTCGGAGCAGGAGCAAGCTTTGGGGACTGTAACAGAAAGGTTGTCATCTGATACATGGGGGTTCCTCTGACCTTGGTTCTAGTGTGCTTTGGGAGTGAGGGAGTTTAGGACACCACAGCTCCTTACTGCTCTGGGAAACACTGTTCCTTGCACCAGATGTTACTATTCCTGATGGCAATTCCTCACCCCCAGAGCAAGCCATGCACTTACTTAAGAGTGCTGCAGCATGTTCCTTGGACAGCAGCAGATTCTGGAGGCTGCAGCAAACGCCACCCGTCTCCTGCTCTTAATGGAGAGCTTCTCATGGGAGAAACATATAATGGTAATAATTATTTTTTTAAATGAAAACTACTGTGGTTGCCTCAGCATATGTGTGTTCCTCTCTGTGGGGGCAGACATTCTAAGGTCATTCTTCTAGTTCTCCCTTTTTATGTCAGAAGCCCACAGTTCAAGGGTGGCCTTCAGGCCTCCAGTGTGTGGGTGTGCCTCTATACATAAATATACATGATACTCTAAAGGCAGTGAGCTACTGCTGCTGCTTTTCATTCCCATCCTGAGCATGGCCTGATGTGATTAACTTACCTGGGGGGCTCAGCTTTAGAATGGGTGATACTTTTTATTACTTGATAGGACAGCTCCTTGGCTGGTCAGGCAGGACAGGGATACCATTTGTTATGGGAGAGGTTAATGTGTTCTCAGTCCTCCAGTATGGAATTACACCAGCGCTCTTATTTTCATGCATGCCACTGCCACAAAGATGCCTTGGCCTTGGACCCATTTTAACACCTATGGAATTCTCTTTATCTCTGCATGTAGCATCCTCCTGTGTCACTTCAAACTGTGGCTAGCCTGTGTGCAATCCTTGGAAAGCTTTGCACAACTAGGGAGATGGCAGCAGCAGGGAGGGAGGGAGTTCAGCATCCATTGCCACTGGCAGTAAGTAGAGCCAGAGCAAGAGACGGAACACGAGGGAAGTGGGCGATCTGTGCCCATTGCTCCTCAAGCAGATGAACAAAATACTAGACAATGCACTGTAGGGGATCATCAACTGAAAGAGGCGAGTTGGAGGTGGTGTGATTTAATTAGATGTGTTGAGGGCAGTAGTTGTTTCTAGAGGCCTGTTGCAAGTGGCTTGTGCCAGGTTACTCTTGTGATGTGTGTTCTTTCCCATAGCTGGCATTTCTCCCTTTGATGCAAGGTGCCTCTTTCTATATGCCTGTTTTTATACACTGTTATTTATGGATCTGCTGTCTATCCCTACACTTTTTTATGTGTATATACTGTAGCTTTTTTTTTTTGTTGGGGCTTTGTTTTGTGTCCTATATGAGAGGCTTATTTATCCAAATGGAGTTAGGAGTAGGGACGCTTTGCTGTTTTAAAAAAAAATGTAGCTGGTGATAGGCTAAGG
Organism: Crocodylus porosus; assembly: GCF_001723895.1. Taxonomy (NCBI): domain Eukaryota; kingdom Metazoa; phylum Chordata; order Crocodylia; family Crocodylidae; genus Crocodylus; species Crocodylus porosus. The sequence goes on from NW_017728931.1 coordinate 54,513,265, forward strand.
GGAATGCTTCTGCTGCTGTTGAGATGTGTCCAATAATGTACTCTGTCCAAGAGCTAGGGAGCAAGCTACGTAATAAAGGCAAATGGTGTCACCAGATCCTGTGTCAAGTGTGTCTATTAAGAGCCTTTTCAGCGCACCTACTGTTTTTGAGCCACTATTTTGGAATAGCCTTTTATTAAATTGAGTGGAAGGCTTTGGACAGTAGGGGATGTCCAGACCCACTGGGGCTTTTCAGAGGGTCTGTTTCTAGAAATACCTACAAACACCAAATCTTTTCTTGGGCATCTTAAGTTTGCAAAATAAGACTAGAAAGTTGCTTGGGAAGGACTTATACTTTCCATCGGGCAAATGACTAGTATCTCCTGCCAGGTTAGTATTTGTACTTCCCTGTGTGAGACAGTCCAAGGTGCTGTTGATGGTTATGGTTAGAACTTAAGTTTTTCAGGGAAAAGCGTAAAGCCCTGCAATAGACAATTATTGAATGTCCTTCTTGAAGCCTATGCCATCAGTTATTCTTGCTCATTTGATCATTCACTGTTTCTTTTGTAGCTGATCATGAAGGATGCCCATCAGGATCTTCTTGGAAATCTAGATAAATAATAGCAAATAGCTTTCATTTACCTATTATTTGGTCAAGGTGCTTGAAGAACTCTAGTAGATGAGACTGGATCTTCCTTTATGGTCTGTTATTTGAACCAATATGTTGTGTATTATTAATTTTTTTAACCAGTTATCTTACCAGAGAACTCATGTCTGAAACTCCTAGCAGTCACCTCAGTGCATTTTCTAAAGATCAGTATAGCATTTTCTGGAGCTCCATGGCTTCATGTTAAAATTCCTTTAGATTCAGTGAGTCCTTGTGGTTTTTTGGGGGTTTTTTTGTTTGTTGTTGTTGTTGTTCTCAAGTCTACTCCTTGTTCCAGCTCCTGCAGATACAGTTCCACAGCATCCTCTCTGCTGAAGACCGATGTAAAGAGACAGTATAACTTGTCTTGGTCTCATTACATTTATGGTATGCCATTTAGAGGCTTCCTGTTTTGGTGTCTATACAGCAGCTGTTTTGTTGTTTCAGTGTCTTCTGTTGTTGTAAATTTCCTCCAACCCAGTGGTTTTTCAACCAGGGGACTGCAAGATCTTTTTAAGGGTCCTGCACAATATTAGCACAGTTGTTAGGCATGCAAACATCTATATATGATTCACAGGATAAACCCAGAGGTTTCACAGGAACCCACTGTGTCAAAAACATTGACCTGTTGTGGTGTTTCTTGGTTCTTTGCAACAGCAGAATTATGCTATTTTCCTCAGTCAAAACATGAATGAAAGTTTAAGAGCTGGTATTTTCTGACGGGTGTTTCAAGTCTAAAAAAAGGTCAAGCACCACTGCTCTAACCCTTCACTTTAGAGGTTGTCTCATGGTTTGTTCTCCAGTTGGCTTCACTTTAGGACTACACTTGTATTTTCTGAAGGATCCTTTGGCTTAAAAACCCCCCTCAGACCTCCTGGTGTGTCCCCTCTTGTATGCCCTCTTAAACTTCTCGGCAACTGTTGGGCAAATTGCGTCTTTAAACCCTGTTTGGATGTTATTTTGACCTGCTATAAGCTGATGGCTGAAAATCCCCATTATTTCAATTTGTATTTGATCCAATTCCCTTTTTGCTCTTTCTCAGTGTGATCAAGAGCAATATAATACTTTTGGGGCATGTCTACTCTGTAGACTTGTCCTGCCAAGTAGCAGTCACCTAAAATAGGTCATGTCATATCATGCCTGTGGGCTATCACCAGTGTTGCCAGGTATGCAATAATTGTTGCATTTAGACAGTAAATTCATTTCTTTGTATGAGAGATAATTGCCAAGAAGCGAACATGTCTGAGAGTTCAGGAAGAGCAAAAGAATGCTTTCTTTGGAACAGAGTGTTTAGTATCTTATCAATTTTCCATCTTCAGGTAATCTTAAATTGGCTTGGTGCTGTCTGTTGTGAACAGACATGCTTGGAAGCAGGTTGCATGTGATAGTGCCTCTAAAGGCAAGTATATATAGCAGCAGAGGGCAGTGATTTGGAAGTGGATTTTGATTGAGATGTGTTAATGTTTTTAAGGGGTGAGCGTGAGTGAAGAGAATGGCATATCTTTTTTTATAGCAATATAGGCATACTGGTATGTTAAAGGGGAAATGATCGTTTGCATATTTGTAAAACTGAGAGGTGTTTGATAATGAAGTATTTAATGCCAACAGTGGCTGCTTCCCAAGCCAGAAGGTATATAACTGTTTTGTAAGGCCTTGTAGCTGGACTCTGCCAAGTCTGTGCTAATTGGCCTGCCTGCAGTGCTGTGCAAATACAGCTCTGCTGGCACCAGTTCAGGTAGCAGGTGTAGGTGTGTGTGTGAGTGCTTTATTGGTGCCGTAAGTTTGCAGCTGTAGATGTGCCCTGAGCATAGTTGCACTCTCATAGCTTGGGATTTGGGTCCATGCAGGTTCTATAGAAAGCAGCCCTGCCTTTATGCTGTGGAGACTGGGCTCTTCAGAAGCTGTGTAAATGGGAAAGAATGGGAAGGGCAGGGGAAAAAACCACTAACAAGTTTTTTGAAGCTTGATGGTAGTCCCTGTTTTTTCAACTTTGCCTGCAGGTTTGATTTAGGTCTGGATTGGTTCCAGCATGGCCTTGCTTTAC
>NW_017728931.1:54520298-54531669 GCF_001723895.1 Crocodylus porosus
GTGCTCAGGGCAGCAGCAGGCTGGCAGCTGGTACCTGCGGGGGAATCCTCCCAAAGCGGGCTTTAAGTCCTGCTTGAGAGGTGTGGACACATGCGCTGTGCCAGCAGGGACTGGCTGGGAGGAGTGGAGAGGGAGCAGGCTGGTTGGGGCAAACTGTGCCCTCCTCCCCTCTCCTCCGTCTAGGAATCAGCTGCCCGTGGGCCATACTGCAGCCCCACAAGGGAGCTGTGCAACACGCACCCTTTCCAGGAAACAGGGCCTGTTCTCCAGCAGTCCCCCCAAGGTAGACATGGCCGGGGGGGTGGGATGGGAAGAAAGGGTCTACACCAGCCTCTGCTATCAATTCCCTTCAAGCTTTCTGGTCCAAGTGCATCACATCATGGCAGCTACAGTTTCCCTCTGCATTTAGGTGGTCTGACTGGACCCCCTTGGGGTGCTGTGAGATGCCCAGTGAGCGGCACATGGATTTGCAGTGAAGTTAGTCACACTGGTCTCCTGCCCCAGGTTTTCACCTAACTGTAGGGAAGCCGCCTCTGAGGAGAGCCAGGAAGTCACCAATAAGGTGCCGTGGATGGTATATCCCAGAGTTTGGCAGAGAGGCTGAGGTGCTGAGCAGCCGGGATCTCAGGTTTGATAGGGACCTGGCTGTGGACAGGCGGGCAAGTGATCTCATGACTGCGAGGCCTAAGCAAGCACCTGTGCAGCCGTGACGTGGGCGGTGGACTTGATGGTCCTCCACTGTCCCTGGCAGAAGCCAAACTTTGGTCCTAAGATGCCTGTGCTATAATTGGTATTACTGCAGTGGTGCGCCAGCCTGGCAGGGTGGCTGTGAGGCAGGTTTGTGGGGAGAGGGGGAGCTGGGCTGTGTCTGGTTTGGGGCCTGAGCTGGTACCGGGCTGCCTATGGGACACGGTGGGCTGGTTCTGGCAGAGAGCATGGACAGGCTTGTGCCAGGCCCAGGGATGTACAGTCCCTCCTGACCCACTTTGTACCCCACGTAGCCTGCGTAGTTTTATAAATGGCACAGAGCAGAGGCTGCCTCCCACCACAAAGCTAATGATGTCTCCTGAGCCCAGGGAGTTCGTCATCTTTCTTCCCCTTCTGCCACGAGCAGTTCCCATCCCTGGGAACAGCTCTGGCAAGCAGGAAGACGGTGTCCCTTTGTGCCTGTCTCTGGTGCCGGGCAGCAGCATTGCCCCTTTGCACCTGGAGCCCTGCACCCCTTCGTACCAGTACTCTGCTGCGTGGCCCTCACCTGTGGCCCGGGGCTGGTCAGACTGCCAGGAGCCTCGCAAAGGAAGCCGCTTGGGCAGATGGGCAGCATCAAGTGAGGAAAAGGCTTTTCTTCTTGCCACACCTGTTTCTAGGGCCTGCAGGTAAACAGTGCCAGGGTGAGTGCTTCCCATCAGGGCAGTTGCCCCAGGGCTGAGAGAGGTGCAGGGTGGGACAAGAGGAGTGGATTACTGCCATGCCTGCCTTGTCCTCATCACCGTTTGAAGCTCAGCGTTGCTGCGGCCAACCCAAGCGGTGGCCGTGGTAGGGCTAGGGCCGAGGCCAGGCTCCTTCCTAGGGCACCAGAGGGGGGCCCTGGCAGCCTCTTCTCCTCCCATGGCGGTCTGGAGGGGCTGCAGACACAGGCAGGAAGGTGTCTTAAATGCACATTTCCTCCTGCTTGACTTGCAACCAGAGCAAGAATTGATCCGCCCGCCAGAGGCCTTCGGTGACGCTGGGGTGGTTGTAGGGCAGTCTGCTCTGAACATAACATTGGCAGGGTGGCAGGAGCATGGGGAGTGTCAGCAAGCCTGTGCCAGGGGGATGTGACATGTCCCCCTGTGTGAAGTTGGGGCCCGCTTTGTGCATGGGGGAGGTGGAGTCGGGGCTGATACCTCGCCGCGCTTGCCTGTTGGGACGCTGAGCTCTCAAAGGGCTGCCGCAGCGCACTTGGCTGGTACCATCCTGGCACAGAAGGCAGGAAGGCCTTGAGGCTGTGTGAGCCCTTTTCCTTCAACCTTTCCACCCCCCTCACCACATGTGGCATGTGAAGGGTTTGTGATGCAGAGGGCACATGGCAGGTGTCTGCCTTGCCCCGTGACACAACCTGCCTAAGCATTTGAGCTCAGCTTTCAGCACCTGCAAGCCACGGCGTGGGCTGGTGCTTGTGCTCCTCCGTGATGCCGTCATGCCACTGCTTTGTGCCCCAGTGACACTGAGGTGGCCTCAGGGTGCTGGGATGTAGCTGTTCCCTTGAGCTGAGATGCTGTGAAGGACTGAAAGGAGAGCAGCCATGGGGGGTGGGGTGGGGAGGAACCAGCGGCACCTCCCTGTGGGCTCAGGAAGGCAAGGGGAGGGCATGACCGTGTTGTGAAGCCTTGGTAGGGCTGAGCAGCTACATAAGAGTCTTCACCTAGGTTCCCCCCTCCCCGGGGCCCACCCCCAGCATCCAGCACGGGTGCCCAGTGGCTCTAGAGCTGGTGTGTCCCCTCTATCTGCAGGGCTGGGTTTTCCTGTTCTCGTCACCCCGCTGTGGTTGGACCTGAGCGTGCCCCTCAGCCAGACTGCTCCATCGATGCTTCTCTTCCCTCCATCCCACCCGGCTCAATGCCCTCCCAGGGGCTGTCAGGCCCCCAGTGTTGTAGGCGCACAAGTACAGCAGTGAGATGCGTGCCCAGTCTGGCAGTGGGTGGTGGTGGGGCACTTTTATTATTATTTTTTTCTTAGAACTGAAGAAAAATGTACAAATAACACTGACCCAGGCCTTGCAGGGCCTCTGGCATCAACCACCCATTGTCTGCACACCTGCCATGCCCCCCTGCCCCTCTCCCCGCCATTGCCACAGAGTCACATGTGTCCATGTGTTGTCTGCCCCTCTCCAGTCCTTGCTTGCTCAAGTCCTGTCACAGCCTGCAGCCTTCCTCATTCTCTGGGGCATAGTACCTGCATTTGTATGATTTCAGGGGCGTCCAAAGTCTCAAAGAAACCGAGGCTAGAGTGAAGATGTGAGGGGAGGGAGCCTTTCCCTTTTTGGGCACTGGTTTGATGCCTTCCCTGCATGGGAGCAACTGAAAGTCATTGCCATCAGATTTCTGTTTGGGGGAGAAGGCAGGGTGAAATGAGTCGATGGCTTCATTCCAGCTCCTCTGGGGATGGATGGAGGGATAGGTAGCTGCTTGCAAGATACCCCTGAAAATACAAGTGCTCATGGAAGACCTAGTGTTGTGAGGGTAGGAGATGGAGAAGGTGACCAGCCTGCCCAGGCTTGGCTTGGCCTGTGTGTGCTGCCCTGTCTAGGAAGACCACATTGATGCTCTGCCATGGGTACCACTCACTGGGCAAGAAAGGGCCAGGAAGCAAATACTGTACAGCCCAGTCCAAGAACAGCTGGCCCAGCCCATGGCATTAGCGAGACCCCAGTTGCGCAGGAGAAGCTTTTCTGAGGAAGACAATGCGTAGTGTAAGGCATTCACACTATGCTGTAGGTGGTTGGTGGTTTGCATTGAATTCTAGCTCATCAGAGCCCTGCTGCCAGGCAGCACCTATTGAAGAGTAGGCAGCAGAGCTGGCAGGTGTTTCAGCTTGTGCACAGTCCTAAAGGGCTGAGCACTGCTGCCAAATCAGCAGTGGAGATGGGGAGAAAGCAAGCCAGGACCCAGGCCTTTCCTTTTCTTTTCCCCTCTCTAATGCTAATTCACTGTTTCTGACAGTTCTCTGAGGAGGGCGGGCTGGGGGGAGGTGAGGTGGATAAGAGGTAATTCATTGTTGACTGTGTGCATTACAGAGCTTCTGCTAGGGGCTGAGCCACAGAAACCACTGTTGAAGTGACTGCTGCTTTGAGCTAGAGGACTGACCTCTTAGCTCAAGCAGTAGTAGCTCCTGGTTTTAATGGTGATGCCCAGGTTCTCATGGGGTAAGGGCTCCTGAATCAACCCCACAACTCATATGTGTGGCTTGGAGCTGCTGTTGGCCAATCTTCCTGCTGTGTCCGTACAAAGAGCACATGTCAAGAGATGGCGGAGTAGATACCATTCTCTTCAGCATACCTTGTCCACACATGGGAACACACATTGACCCAGTACAAATAAAGCTCTGTCGAACAGGAGTGGGGTCAAGGAAAGGCGACTAAAATCAACAAGTGCAGGAAACAAATGATCAATGCAACAAAAAGTCCCAGACTCTTGAAGGGATGAGGGAAGCAGTTTCCAAGTGCCTAATTCCTCACTTGGCAGCGATTCTTGGGTGGGTGAGCCAGTGTCAGTGTAGCCCACTTCTGTCTCTCCACAAGGCAGGAGAGAGCTTAGAGTAGGTTTGCTCTGCTTCTCCCCTGCATCAGCAGCATAACACAGTAATTCCTGGCCTCAGGGGGCACGACCCCTCAAGGGCCAGGCTGCGTTCTACATGAGAGCCTCCATGTTGTCCTGGCAGGCATCTCCTTACGCAGGAGGTTTCTAAAAAGAGCCGGCCTGTTGATACCTCACGTACCTCCACACAGGGTGATGGAGAGATCCAGGGGGAAGAAGGCGAAAGCAGTGGGAATAGCAGAAGAGTGCCAAGAAGCAGGCTTGAGATGAAAAAGAGTGAGGCTCAGAGAGCCCTGCTGGATGGGCTGGGCTGAGTGGCGGCCACTTTCTGGCAGCATAGGACTGTTTACAGGTAGATGGTGGTCCCTGTCTGCCACTGTTCCCGGTGAGACTAGTTTCCCAACTGTTCAGTAAAGCCAGCCCTCCACAACAATATCAACTGAAGCAGCCAAAACCCCAGCTGCCACTTTGACATGGCACTGCTGGGGCTTGATGAGCAGTGCCATGCCCTTTTCTGGGGTTTCCTCTGGAAATGGGGAGCCACGTGGATGGCAGGAGAGGTGCATGAGAGCAAAGCTTCAGCTTCTGAGCGTCATGTCAGTGTCCTGCAGAGGCAGGGCCCCACAAGCAGCAGCATGTAGTGAAGAAGAAAGAACATGACACTGCAACTTCTCAGGAACAAGAAATGGCTGAGGGTGAGGAGCAAGCCTGATGAGTAATTGCATTCAGCATAGCATAGGTGGGTTGGGGGCAGCACATGTCCTGGAGTGCACCCCTAGCTCCACAGCAAAGCCAGACTATGACCCACTGAGCTGGGACCTGGTGGGAGATAGCTTCAGGGCCTGGTGCTACAAGTAGCTGGAGACAGAAAGGGTCCACAGAAAGTGTGACAGAGGGGAGATACACAACTTTTGCATCCTTTACACTGTGACATCTTGATGTTCTGCTGGATTTGCAAAGCCAGTGATCATGAAATTATTATGCCTTATCAAGAGAGCCTCTCACAGGAACTTAAAACTCATCACTATCACCTCCCTAAGCCAGTGGTCACTGTTTACACAGGCGGTACTATGCCTTGCTTTGTTCCGTACTTCAAGAATAGCTTCTTCCCCAACCATTTAAACCACACCTAAGGTCCAAGGGTGCAGGATGCAAAAGGAGATACAGACTTAGTTAAGCTATTATTAGAAACATTCAAAAACGGGAGGGGAAAAAAGCCCCCAAACCCAGTACAGGATGTTTGCTAGAGGAATAAAGGGCTCAGCAGGAGATAAAGGGAGACGTCTAAAATTCATCTCAAGCCCTTGACAGCTGCTTGTTTGTACAGTTTATTTATACTTTCGGTACTTGTGATTCTGTCGCCTGGTTTAAAAATGACATCAAGAGGAAGAGGGAGGGAACAGGGTAAGCAGGCAAACACCAGGGGACTTACTGGTTGTTGTTAGCTCCCATCTTCTAAGGGTTGTCCTTCCCCTAAGAGGTCTGTGCCTTCCTCTAGCAATGGTACAATGTGATTCCACGGGGAACCGCACTGGAGTCCCCTTGGCTTCCCCTCAGCACTGACCAGTCTGCTACACAAGTGACATGATGGACAGGTGAACTGGAAAAAAGAGCCGTGCATCAATCACAGGACAGCATGCATGCCTGTTTCACCATGCACGTTAACCAAGTACTCGGGGGGGGGGGTGCACGGTGTGTCGGTTCTGGTGGGTTCTCCCACAACCCTTCTCTTGTCTCCTGCTGCACAACCTAGCAATGCCAGCTGTGACAGGCAAGCAGCTCTGGTACCTTGCCATCAGGTGTTCTCGACTGGCTAACTGCCAGCCCCAGAGGCTGCTGGGGTATTAAAAAAAAAAGAGAAGATGAAGGTCCTTTTTAGACAGTGACCTCAGTCTTGCTATTGGTGGAGAGGTGCCGCTGGGGAGGGACATAGTGGGATGGCGTCTGGCTGAAGACCTCAGGCAGCTTCTCAATGCTGAACTGGCGCTTGGTGGCATAGACCTGTCGGCGGATGTCAGGGTGGTGATGGTGGTGGCTAGGGTCCCAGCCTCCCTTGAAGGCAGGGCTGGCTGCCAGGGTGTGCGCGTTGGTTTTCACCACTTTTGCCTTCTGCCCAGGTGTGGCCAAGCCGACCAGGGGGTAGCCATCCTGCAGGGTAGATGTGTCTTTCTGATGCAGCCCCATGGGTGGGAAGGACAGCGTGCCTGGTGGCGGCATGTCCGCGGCGGGAAATCGCTTGTAGAATTCCTCTGGGGCGCTTTCTGCAAAAGAGCCAGAAGATCCGATAAACCGGAGGACACCCAACCCTTCCTGGAACGACACGTTGTGATAGGCACGAAGGTAACCCCTCTGTCTGCCGGGATGACTTCTCCCCTTCCCCACCGCCTGACACGCTTGGTGCCAGCTCCCCATGGGGATGACTTTGGGAGGCTGGGTGCATCCCGGAGGCTGACTGCCTGGAAGAACAGGCTGTCGGAAACATGCAAAACTCCCAGCTTGTGATTGGCTCATACGAACGTTCCGGAACCTTGTTAGGTTCCTGCCTGTTGATAGGTTCAGAGGAGGCTTTGGAATGTTGGGGAATTTGGGATGCTGATTGGGTGGTGACCACATGACCTCTCTCTAAGTCGTCCCCTGTTCCATGAAAGCAGCAGCCTTCCCTCCTTAAACCGCCCCTGCCCTTTGTCATCCCTGTGGGGCCCAGGGTGCAGCGCTCCCCCAGTAACGTCGCGATTTCGAAGCACAATTACGTCTGACTCGCGAGCTCACGCTAGAAGTCCCAAATCCCGGGATTCTTTCTCGCGGCCCCAACCGGGCTGGGGCCAGCTGCAAATTCCTGACAGCCCCGGGGGGGCCAGGCTGTGGGGGTGCAGGGAGCTCTGCCAGGTCAGCACCGAGCCAAGGCCACAAGGGGTGGCGGGGGCTGCTCAGGGCACATCTGCGATGAGTCAGAGGAAGGGGGCTTAAAACGGAGCATCTCATGATTCACATACCAAATCTCTTGATTTTTAAGTGTTTCCTTTTGATTTTTGACATGGTGGGGTTGGCAATACTGCTCCCCACAAACCTGTGCTAAGCTCTGACTGAGCCCAACTACACTTGCACTTCCTCCCACAAAAGTGTGCGTAAGAGCCATAGCTGGAGGCTGCATTGTTCTCCATCCTGTCACCAGTGCTGTCCCATTTCCTCCCCATCTCATCCCACTCCCACTGGCATTTGTGAAATCACAGTTGCTGCTGTCACTGGGGTGTGGGATGTCAGCAATATGGTGATGTCATGCAGTGAATTGGGTCAAAGAAAGGGGGAGGGAAAGCAGCACTTGAGGAAGCACAGTTGGATGAAGCAGTTCCACCCTGGCTCCAGACTCGCGGGTGTGGCAGCACCTACCTACAGCCTTGAGCGTGGCATACTTGGTGTAGTCTGGAGCCTGGAGGGGCATGGTGCTCGTCATTGGCAGGCGGTTGCTGTGGGAGTGTGGCAGGCCAATCTGGGGGATTATAGGGGTGCTGACCACGGCATTATTCAAATGCATCTTGTCTAGGAATGGAAAGAGAGACAGCAAAAGAGAGGGGCATAAGAGTCTTGTATTAGGTTTAAGGCTAGTCTGACATCCCGTGTAATACAGGCCATTACATTTCACCCAGTTGCTCCTAACTGAGCCAACATGCTTTAGTGGTCCAGAAACACATCTATGATATGAAGACTTTGAGAGAGGGAGAATCCACCATTTCCCTTGGTGGTATGGTTCAGTGAATACCATCATCCCTGTTAATGCCTTCTTTCTCATTTTGTTTTGTCTGGCTGCAGCTTCCCAACCTTGGCCCTCCTCATACTTTTCTCCACCAGATTCATAAGATCTTTAGTACCTGTTTTTCTTCTCCCTGTGGACTCATTTATATGCTGAGATCATGTTACCCCTCCCTCTTCTGTCTGACAGACTTAACAGATTAAGCTCTCTCTCTGTTTCTTTCTCTTTCTGCCTGTCTGAAAGGCATTTTCCCCAGTCCTCAAACCAGTTTTGTGGGTCTTTTTTGTACTTTGGATTTTGCAACATCCTTTAAAAATGTTGATACCAGTACCAGACACGATGTCCTAGCATGGTCACACAAAGGCTCAGTGCAGAGGGAAAAATCACCTCCCTGATCCTCCTTCCTTATTTATACATTGCATTAGCCTTTCTTTCACAGCATCACACTAGAAAGTCATATTGAAATGCTTGCCTGCTACAACCCTAAACCCTCTCCAGAGTCACTGCTTTCTAGGAGATATTCCTCCTTTCTCTGTAGGTATCGCCTGTGTTCCTTGTTACTTGATAAATAACTTTGCGTGAGGCTGTATAAAATGTTTTTGAATTTTAACAAGATTGGGGCTTCCCAACCATCAGTTTTGGGTAGTCCTTTCTACCAAGACAGCCCACATCTGTGCCTCTGCCTCCTGAGCCATCAGCAACCTGTTCTTATAGACAATATCATGTTTATATGCTCAACGAGACGGATGCCCTGGAGAATCAAAACCCGGCTCCAGAAGGTTTCGTGAATAGGGCTTTGGTTCTACCCTGGCTGCAAGTCACAAGCGACAGAAAGCCCTCTGTGACCAAGAGAGAACTGGCAGGCCTCATGAAAGGACTTCCAGTTCTCAGTCCAAGTAGGGCACAGTCTCCCAGTACTGTAGCGACGACGTTTGGTGGCTGGGGGAAAGCCTGCAGCAGCAGCCTGCCCTTGCCCCATGCACAGATTTTGGGGGCACATGCCCCCCCCATGCTTGCCCAGGACTGCACTCAGCGGTGGGAGCTGCCCTCCCCCCATCCCCATGCCACCCCAAATTAGCTCCCTGTGGCTCTGTCCCAGGCCCCACTCCGGCTAGCCATCACCTGTTGGCACCGCTTTGCTTTGGTGCCTGGGGCAGTCACCCCGCTTGCCCCCACCCTTGCTACAGTATTGACCAGGCACCGGAGCAGCGGGGACAAGAGCTGCACAGCCCTCAGGCAATGTCTGTCATTCCTACAATAGCGCCAGGGCTGAAGCAGGCCGGTGGGCAGCATGTGAGGGAAGCTGGCACTGTGGCTGCCTGGTGCACAGTTGTTCTCCAGGCCTCTCAGGCCAGCGCCATTCCCCAGCCCTGGCTCCAGAGCAGTGTGTTCACTCTCCTCCTTGAGCGTGGGACGAGTGTCACTGGCAGATTGACCAGACCCTCCTTCCCAGCCCCAGGCAGCTCAGTGTTGAACTAAAAGGGCCACTGGGTTAACAAGCAATTTCCCCGGGTCACACAGACTGGGAGCGCTATGCCACTGGTGCCACCTGGCCTCTCCATCCTCCTGCTGTCCAGATGGTTAACTGTAGAGATAAATCTGCTGCTCGGTGGCACAGGAGAGACACCTCTCACCTCTGCCTGGAGGCATATTGCCTACGGGCACCTCCTAGGAGTCACTCAGGCTCCATGTATACTGCAGTCTCTTCAGTGTTTGCGCAGACAGCCAGGGCTGGCTTTTAACTAGCTTGCTCAGGGAGTGGTAGTTGTCTAGCCATCACCTTACCGAGCACAGTGTGGGGAGCAAAACCCTCCTGAGGCTCTACCCTTGTCTCCTTGCTTTGTTTTGCAGACCACACTGAGTTCTGCTTGGCCAAAGCCACACAGCTATTGATCCCTGGGCCAGCTGGGTTCAAGCTGTGTCTGGTGCGTCCATCCTACCCAGCAGGGACTGTTGTGCAGAAGGACATGAACCTTGCCACCAACCTCACCGCAGCACTGGGGCTTGCTCCAGTTTCTGGGAGGCAGCCTGACACAAGCGCTCCTGCTCTTAAATGACAAGAGGGAGGGAATGAGACCCTCCTGCCCCTTCTCCTCAAGTGATGGGTCCTACCCTTCTTGCTGCCTCATTGTGGTGTCTTCCCACCCTCCCTCCTCCATGCTGTGTTAGCCCCTCAGCTGGCATGGCTCTGGCAGCCTATCCGAGCCGGATAACTGCATTGAGTTCTGACCTGTGAGCCATGCATAGACGCAGGCTGCTGCCAGCGCAAGTGTCACTTCCTATCCTTCAGAGAAGCAAGCGGGGGCCTGCCTGCAGGCCAAGGCATCTCCCCTGAGGCTGTTGCATGGACAGCGGGGAGCATCCTGGGGAAGGAGCAGGGGCACACATGCCACCAATGCAGTCATCCAAAGCTGCCAGCCTGTAGCAGGGGCTGGCTCAAACAGAGGGAAGCAATGATGCTGCCCACCAGGCAGCTGCCTGCTCCAGCTCTTAGCGATGGTGGCTGTAGGACAGGCAGGGGCCTGACTGCCAGGGCTCTGCAGCCCCCTCAGTGGGCCCTCTTGGCTGCAGTGATGTCCATAGAGCAACAAAGAGAGTGGGCAGGGCAGGGAGATGCAGCTCTAGCTTCCAGGGTAGGAGGGGTCTATAAAGAGCAATTATAGGGGCCTAGGAAGAAAATCTGAGTCCTCCTGCAAAGGAAGAAACCCCCCATTTGAGACTAGGGCTTTGAAGAACAGGGAGCTACCTCACTCCCTAGGAGCCTCCTTGGCCCCCATGGTCCCGGCTGCAAGTGCCAGGAACTCTTTTCTGTAGTGCCTGGCATCAGGGATGAGCATTGCTCTCCTCAGGACCATTTTTGGGCTGGGGATGCCTTCTCCCCACTTCTCAACACAATACCCGACTCCCCTCCAAGCCCTTGAGCAGCACTTCATGCTCTACTTTCAATAAAATCACCCCAAAACACAGGAAACAAAGCCCTGGCGCTGAAACACGCTCTTCCCACACCTGTTCTGAGCTGACAGGCCTCTGAGCCACTGCCTGACCCTGACTGCTGTGCTCATGACATTGTGCCCTTCTCCCAAGCCCATTTGGAAAAGTAGAAAGATATCGGGGGCCTTCTGCTGTCTCCAGGCTGGTCGGAGATGAGCGCTTACCTGTGCCGTTCCTGGGGGATCCCCGTGTGAGGCCCTCACCGAGTTGGAGCTGGACACTGCCTATGTGGCCGTCTGCCATGTGGTCGGAGGGGTTGTGGCCCGGCTGCTTCAGCAAGTCTGTGAGAGTCCTGGAGAAGACACAAGGGAAATTTGCCAGCCAGTGTCATAGGGAC
>NW_017728931.1:54532314-54545212 GCF_001723895.1 Crocodylus porosus
AACTGAAGCTGGAGGGCAGGGGCCGTTTCTTAAAAGCAATAGTTATCAGACTTCAGAAAAGGCTCCCAGGGGAAGCAATGGCAACCCCCTCACTTGAGTCATTTCAAACTGAAGTGGAGAAAGCTCTGGAGAACAGACTGCAGAGAACGGTGATGTGCCAGTAGGGCTGAGGATGAACTAATCATGACCTTTCCTGAGTATCCTGCCCGTTTTTAATGATCACTTTATTAATAATGACATGAAACATTAAACAGCATTGCATAAGAACCGTCTCTAATTCCTTTAACATTCATGTTGGAAGACATCTCAGCAGTGTCATGGTGTCCAGGAGCTCCCAGAGCAAGGCACATACACAGAAACTGGTGCAGCTACAGACAGCGAGTCCCAGGATACGATATGGACGGCTCTATTTCCATCGAAATTAGCATAAAAAACCAGCTTATACTGCTAAAAATGGCCTTGTACTGGCTAGACAGTGAGTGGAGTAGAAAAGGGCTGTCCAGATAGATCTTCTCTGTCTCTAACCCCCACATGCCCCTCACCACTTCTTTTGGGCCATCTGACCTGTGGCTCCTCTTTGACAAAAATCATTCCCATTTTAAAGTCACTGACCTTTTTGCCATGGTCCACCCTCCAGCCAGGCTTCTGTGTAGAGATTTCAGGCTCCACAGGGAACCTGAACTACCTCAACCAGTAGTCTAGACACAATCTCTTTGTGGGGTTTCTCAGTCTTAGGCTACTATCCCATGCCCTTAGCCAAGCAACTACACCCCTGCCAAGCATGGCACTAGCTGGAATTTAGCAGATCCGCCTTACCCAGGACAAGGTTAGATATGTTCAGCTCCTTACCCAAAATGGTTGTCCTGACCCCAAATGCAGGATAGAGTCTAAGAAGGGAAGTCCTAAAACCAAATGGAGTCCCCAGTTTGATACAGACATATTCCACAGTATTACAGGTAACACAAATGGGACATCAGTTCACCACTGTTCATTAAGTCCAAGCTGTCTGGGAACTCCTGAAATCCAAGAGCTGGGGAAACCCATTAGTGGAGTATAGAACCATGAGCTTTACTAGCCATATCTCCACTGCACAGGAAGTTTTACAACTGTGCCCAAGGAGCTTATGTCCTGTCCAAGCATATACGCTACTCAACATAAAACCAGACACAGAGTCCTTGAAGCCAGTCCCCTTTTCAGTTGTCCCAGTCGGTCTGGAATATGGAAGGGCGGCCCTCAGGACATTCACATTTCATGCCAGCTTCTATCAGCCATCAATGAACTTTGACAACTAAACTTTAACAGAAGCCACAGAAGGCAATGCTAAAAAAGAGCATACCACTGGGCACTCATCCTGTACCATTCTCTGGGAGTTTATCAACCAAGATTTTTGCCTGTGTATTAATCTTGGAACGTGACAGGTCGATGATGGCTCTTCCAAGGGTATTTTTTCTGTTACTTCTCAGTCACCTTCTCTCGCTAGCCGGCTGTCCTTCTGCCATTTGGTTTTGGTCTCTAGTTGCATTTTGACTCACTTATCAATGCCAAAGGAGGGACGGTTTGCTGAGGAAGACTAACCTAACCACAAATCTACATGAGGTCTCCTTTGACTTGGCATCTTTCCATTGGCACAGCTGCTTACAACTTTCTTGGTCCTATCAGGCTTCTTTGTGGTTGGATCCACGTCTGTCATAACTGCTTTCATTTAGTCTTGCCTGACTTTTGTCTCTGGGTTCTCCTCTGCTTTAGAGCAGTCAGCAGTCTCTCTCGGTGGGGGTGGTTCACTTTCATTTTGCATCTGCAGACTGTTGGCAACAGCTACCTCCGTCCCACCCAGATGCTGAAATGTCTGGCCACGGGAAGCTTTAGCACAGCTCATGCACTGAGCCAGTCCCAAAGGGAAATCACTTGATGAATCTGAAATGGTTTTAATTTCCTCCCTTTGTTAAAACATTGTCACCTTTTTAAAGAACTTAAGAATTGCCATTTCCTGGGTCAAACTGGCATATACCCATCTTGCCCAGTATCCTGTGCCACACAGGGAAAGAGAACGGATGCTGAGAGACAGAGTGAACTGGGAATGGCCAGGGTTTTTTTTTCCACTGGTCCTCTCTCAGTTTCAGCATCCAGGATTTAAGGGCTAGGAAGTTCTGATTCGGAGGCTGTGCCCCTCAGTCCCAGACTCAATAGTTAGTGATGTTCCTTTCCTCCAAGAATTTGTCTATCCCCTTTTACAGCTAGAAGAGACCCATGGGTAACTTTCAATCAAGATCTCTCCACCTACAGGTAGGACAGGTTTCTCTTTTGTCCCAGGCAATGGGAAGACATAATTGTTCCCAAGGGCCATTCCACACTAGGTAGCTGTCATGCTCTGCACTCATCTTAGTAAATCAGCACTCAAACAGACCTGTTGCATCTGGAAGTTCAACATATTTGACCTACTTTTCCTTAGGTCTTTATGTGAGAGAGAAAAGGCACATGTAAAAAATTCAGCATTCTTTTTTTAAATAAAAACCAACATCCCCAAGACCCTACGAAGCAACGTAGGCAGCTGTTGGTAAGCAACAGTAAAACTGCAAAACCCAGCACCCATACAAGCAAAATTAAGCAGTTTGCAAAGCTCAGTGCTTACAAACAACCCACCAGGCACAAAACATTCTTGCAGCCTCACACTCCTGAACACCCCTGAAAAGTAAGCCGGGTGTGCAATTCAGAATTAGCTTAACCCTGTACCTTTGGATGGGCTGTCTGCTGCAAAGATTAAACCTACAACTTCATCACATGAGCATCTCCTGAACTAAAGCATCCAGCTGTTAGCCCATGGGCACAGCAGCTCTTTGCCTTATGTGGCCAAGCCACCATCACAGTGGGAGAATGCCACATCCAGGCCATTTTACCCTTCCAAAAATCCTGAGCATTATAAGACAGCACAATGCAACTCAACAGCAAGCCTAGAATGCCATGCCAATGAGCATCCCTAGTAGTTGTGAGACTCCCACCCCTGACAGGCTGGCATAAGCATGTCAGCTTTGTAGGAAAACCAGCAACAACAAGCCAATCTCAGTAGGCCCTACATGGATAAGTCAGCGTGCATGGCCTCTTACCTGGCCAGAGCTCTATGAGAGCAAACCGGCATACATGGCCTGGTGGCCTAGTGCGCTTGAGTGAATGGAAAATGATCAGCCTGCATATGCATTGAAAGTAGTATATGTTTGGAAGAGTTGCTGAGCTGAAGAAGAAATTGGAGCCATGGCTCCAATAATTCAGTTGACCCAAAGTCAAAACCAGCACCTGGCTTTTGGGGAGCTTTGGATCTCCCCAAAGAGTCACACTGGACTCTGCTGTTTGTGTCCATCTCTGAAAGGAAACATGGGCAATTCTTTTCTAAGCTATCAGCCAGAAGAGCAAGAGCAGAGGAATCTGGGTAAAGGAGACAGTATGGTCATCAAAGGACTGGAGCAGCAAATGAGTGACAGTCAGGGTGACATTGCCCAAAGCTGACAAGGATTCTTTGCCTCCATGCTCAGAGGGGAAGATGAAGGTCACAGGCTGCTGACCAAGAAGGCGGGGTGGCAGGCGAGTCAGTGGATCACTGGACAAGTAAGTAGCGTGGAGGCCCTCTGAGCAGGGACACACAGTACTTCAGGCCTGAGTGATGGATTGCCCTGGCCTGCAGGGTGCTGCAGAATTCAGGCAAGGCAGAGACTGGGGGACTGGGGGAAGGACTGGACTGAGGCATTGGGAAAGCCAGGTTTCTGCCAGACTTCTGGCGGTTCTTTTCTATTCTGGTGGTGCGTAGAGGACCATTGCACCAGATACCTCACAATCACTCTGTAAGAAATGGTCTCTGCTCTGCAGAGTTTATAATTCAAGGGCTGGGAAAGGAAACTGAGAAGAAGCAATTTGCCCAAGGCCACAGAGTAAATCAGTGGCAGAGCTGGAAATGAAACCGCTGTCTGCTAAGTCAGCACAGGGCCAGGTCCATTGGATCTCCCTGCCTGTCAAATCATATGGGCATCTCCTGGCCAATTAGGTAGGAACCACTGCTCTAGTTCAGGGTAGGCACCCTTAGGTGGATGGAGCAAGGGAGACAAGATGGCTGGCACTGAGCCATGACCCTGTCTATAAGTCTAAAGCAGGATCATTGAACCTGTTTGGCCCTCCTGGGCTGAATATGGACTGCAGGGCTCCTTGTGGGCTGCATTTGGACCATCCTTTGGCTGTTGAATCAGCCCAGGTTGCTGTGGGGGATTAACACCATTATCAAGTTCTCAGCCCCTTCAGGAGCCCATGGCCTAGGCTGTAGTGACATTCCCGATCTAAAGCCTTCCTATGCCAGGAAATGTTACCCAGCATCAGCATAACAGGGTGACCAGGATTCCTGCAATGACTTTCATAGGAGCCCCTCTGTCCTGTTTTTTTCTTTGGCATTAGGAGTAATTCATTTTCTGGCAGGCTTTCAAATATTCCTCAGTTTGGAAGGAGCAATCTAAATCCCCACCCCCCGGACCTGGTTAGGGCTCCTTTCACCAATAAAGGAGGAAGAGCCCCTCCCCACCTGAGCTTTGCTCTTCCCCCTCCCCTCAGACTTGGCCAATTAACAGGATTTTACCTCTCTAGCGCCTTTGCCCACCCCACCCCACTTGGGTCTATCATCACCGCAAATGCCACTGGATAAATACACATCAGGAAATAGCATGCTGTCACTTCTGGCCTTTGGAAGGGAGAAACAGGAGCCACATTTAGAGCTCCCATCCTATACTTATGGAAGGAGAGATGGATGGAGAGAGACAGACAGACTGATGAAGCAGTGGGAGAAGAAAAGGAGGCGGAAAGGGCCCAATTCTGCTTTTGCACCAGTGTAAATCAGCAAGTCAGTGGGAGTCATAGCAGTCAGAGCCAGGGGAGACTCAGGCCCAGGCATGCGCAGGAGGAGCTCCAAGCACAGTGCTTCACAAACCATGCCCCAGTGCAGAGCACTCTTGGGCTAGGCTTTCTCCCACAGATGATTCCCAACAGCCAGTCCAGTCCAAACTGCACGTCTTCCTGACACCACAGTGCTGTGCAGTCAGAGGCAAACACAGGTTGAGGCCAGGAGGAGACAGGATGAAAATGGACTCCTTGTAATGTGATGGACGCAGCTGCCTGGTTTAGGGCTCTGAGACCATGGCAGGCTTGGATGCTGGTGTCCTTGCTCTTTCTTGGCAACTCTTGACACTGAGTAGCCTGCCAGGACCACAAGCACACACGGCCCTGCTCAGCATTACACAGAGGCAAAAACCCCACATCTACTTCCCCTGCCTCTCCCTTCCCCAGATCTGGTCTGTCTCCCCAGACCTAAGCCACTTTAGGGAGTGGGACTGGCCGTCTCCTTGTTGTCTTCAACCCCCAGGCTTTTCCCTCAGCTTTTTAGCTCACTCAGCAGTTGGTTCTTCCCTGCTGGGTCTCTGTTGCCTCTGCTACCACGGTGTCAGCCTCAGGGTGGGATCATGGTGGGATCTACCCTAAAGAACTGTCTGTCGCAGACCCACACACACAGAGTTGTGGGGCAGAGTTTAAGAGATGCAGTGGATCAGAAAAGCCCTAAGACATCTGGACAGGACTATGATTACCACTGCTTAAGAACTGATGGAAAACTTGCTTTTGCCTCAGGACCTGCACTGGCTGTTCTCGGGGTGCTCCATGAGCTGCTGCTCCAGCAGATACCTAGCCCAGTTGTCCTTTGCAGTAAGCAGCTGGTCTGTGCCATAGAGGGTCCAAGATGCTGCTGGAGCTCACTATATAGACAGCTGTGCTATTCCATGAGTCCATGAGAATGTGGTGTAGAGCATGGGTGTCAAATTCACCTTGCGCCCTGGGCTGGATCTGGACTGCAGGGCTCCTCGCAGGCTGGATCCAGCCTGGACTATGCAGTGATGGCAGTGGCTCTGGCTGTGGCATGGAGCATGTGGTGCAGCTCTGGCTCCCACCTCACGTTCCATGCTGCAGCGGCAGCTCTAGCTCTGGCACAGGGCACACGGTGGTAGTGGTGGTTGCAGGGCAGCCGTGGTGATGGGCAAAGTGGCTGAAGAGTGACAGGGCCGTATCAACCCTTGCTAGCCTGCCTGCTGCCAATTGCCATGTCCAGTGGTGCCCAAAGTCCCTGGTCTTCCCTAGTCTTCCCCCAGCCACTCTTCCCTGGTCACTTTCAATTTTTGGAGGCCCATTGGTAGCCCTGTGGTCCAGATAGAGCAGATCCACTGGCCAGATCCAGCCAGTCACTCCTATATTTGCCTCCCTCGGTGTAGAGCTTGGCCAATGCTCCCAGATCATAGAAAACTGGGCATGTGGCATGCTGACTGTGACCAGGAGAAGGGCATATGCTGCCTGCTTCCCCAAAGAAATGCAATTTAGAAAAGATCTCAAGAGTCAGGCTTCAAGACCCCTTCCACAGCTCTTGGCTAAGGACCTGGTTCCCCCCTCACAGCCTGACACCAATGGAGTCCCACCTCCTTCACCATATGCCCACCCACCTGGGTAAAACCAGAGCAAGGCTCTGTGCCTTCTGAAAGGGACTGGAGTTAAAGGGGAAGCCATGGAGAGCCACCACCTCTGGCCAGCAGTGGCTGTGGTGCGAGGTCACAGGAGACAGCCTCTTGCACCAAGCACAGAACTGCTAGGTTCATTGCTGGTTGCATGCAGCCTGTTGCGGCAGTGGTTGCTGTCCACATCCTTTTTACCAGGGATTGTCTCCAGCCATGGTTGCAGACAGTGCCATGGTGCCACTTAAGATCTCTTTGCACACAGACATACACAAACCAGACTTTGCTTTCCTTGTGCAGTCCAGACTCTGTTGTACCATTACCAACCATCTGAATCATCTGTCACTGCTAGGACACCTCATACACTCTCTCCTGGCCTGTACAATTTTCACATCAGCTATTACCTTCTCCCTCCAGTGTCTTTTGCTAGAGGCCCCTGTTCTGGGACTGGTTCCCAGACTAGACAGCTCTTGCTGTTGCGAATGAACTGCATGCTTCATCAGGCCACCTGAGTTTCTGCTCTGTGATGTGCATGCAGCTAGGCACCCTCCCCTCCGGTGCTGCACAGGAGTTTCCAGCCTATGTCAATGGGGTGAGCACCTACTGGTACTAGCACAACTGAAGAATTTCTCTCCCTTTTTTGGGGGACTAGCATGGTTTTAGAAAAAAACTGTAGGGAACTGGCTGGAATGTGTGTATGCTACTGGACCAAACTTTAGCCTGTTGACAGCCTGTCAGAGGCCCTTTGTCACTAGTAGAGATTCTCCTTTAGCTCTAGCTCTAGGAATGCTTTAGAAACCAGAGGATCCAGGTTCTGCCCTCACCTCCATTGCAAAAGTCCAAAGAGAATATGAAACTATAAAGAGTGCTAAGTGGCCAGAGATCAGCTGCAATGCTCTAGACACTGTTCAGCTGGATACGTGGCCCTACTTTTGATGCCCAGAAGCAGCACAAAGGAGAAAACAACTCTTTTCCCATTCCATTTGCTTCTGCCCCAAAACCTGGATCTTCTGGGGAAAAGATCTGTTTAGTGATGACCCACATATTTCAAAGAACAGTCTCGTGTGATCTCTGGGTGTGCTTTTGGGGAATGGGACCCCTACCAGGAGGTAGAATTAATTATCATTTTATTCTGTGAATGCTCTGATTTGCATTAGTGGAAAGAGAAATAAAAGCACACTCTCTGCTTTGGAATGGCAGAATTGAGGCTACGAGTCAAAATCAGGCTTCCCACCAGGACGGCTCACAACTTAAGCCAGAAATAGCAAGAAATGCTGGAGAACAAGCAGGACCCAAGATCATGTGCCTGGAGAAACATATGGTGGTTATTTACCTTCCATTCTCAGTACTGGCCTGTGAAGGCCTGATTCCCTCCAGCAGGCTAAGCATTTACATACCTGTTTATCACTGCTGGGTGTCACCGGCCAGAAATCTCTCTCTTTCCTACAAGACAACCCTGGTTGGCATTGTGCAGACATCAGGTACAGACTACAAGTGGAAAAATGGCCCCTGCCCTTTTATTATAAAGCTAAAGAGACCATCGAAGGCCAGGCACGGGAAAAGCATGTAGTTCAAATCCCACCAGCTGACGCGGCAGTGTCCAGCTCTTGGGGTCTCACTGAAGAAGCTCCTAGGGCTCAGATGGCATCTAAGTTTAAGGGTGCAGTTAAGGTATTTCGGTCAAGGAGCCATACAGTTACTGAACACAATATCCACCAGAAGGTGCTTGCTCTACCTCTTGGGGTTTCTAAAACAACCCTTCCCTTCGCACACACATAAGCATGCACACACGCTCCTTCCCCTATCCCAACCCCACAAAAAAAGCTCCTTTTCCACCTTAGAAACGGTAACAGGCTTTCTCCCTACGCGTGAGCAGAGCTGTGAAGGATGTGTTATGACAAGAGTAATTGTAGCACCCCTGGAGAAGGCCCATTTTCCATCCTCCCCATTGTCCCAGCCAGGGAAATGAGAGTGTACGGGTGTGTGCACTAACTAGCAACCCACTCAGCCACCCATCTGCCCGCGTGTGCACACCCCAACAGCTCAACAGTCTTCTCCCAAGGAGAAAAATAGCATCAGCAACTGAATGAAAGAGGAGTCGCAGTGGAGGGAGCTTGGCAGAGTTCGTATCGATTCTGTAGACCTGCCAGTGTTTCAGCAGACGACAGAGAAGGTGGAAGGGATGGGCACAGATACACAGAGACAGATATTTCCTTCCAGGGATGTGGATGGGTTGAGCTGAATCTGCACCCACCAAAATTTCAGGCTGCATGAACCAGTCAATCCATTGTAGCCACACCCAAGCCCCAGCGAGCTCCTGGCTTCTTCCTACTACTGAGGCCTTAGCCGTCCCTTAGAGACAGCTCTCGTTTCAACAGGCAGCCGATCCGTGGCATTAAGGAAGGTGTCCCAGTCCTCTCGGCCTGCAGGGCTCAGTCCCCAAGAATCATCTTTGCCTGTTCCCGTCACCTCTTTAGCTTCTTGCGTCCTCCACTCCCTTTGTCTCTTCCCTCTCCCAGCTCTGCACTGCAGCTGCCTTTGAAAGGGTTTTGAAATCACTTTTCCACCCACCCCATCCTGCTCAACACCCATCACCTCCAGCTGCTCTGCTGAGTCAGCCCTTGCGGAGGGAGGGGGGGGGGAGATGGGGAGGAGCCTGCCTGGCAGGGACTGGCAGGAGGCAGGGCTTCCACCCGTGCTGACTCACGGGCCACCAGTGATAGGGGCAGGGCTGGCCTTTGGGAAAATGGCGCCCTGGGTGAACTTATATTTTAGCAACCCCCCCACCCCACTGCCAAGCCAGTGGCACTGCTGAAGGCAGAGGCAGGCAGGCAGGGGTGTGGGGGTGGGGTAGTCTGGTGGGGAAGCAGAGTGGCATGGTGCACCAGCCAGGCTGGTGGGTGGGCACTGCTGCTCCTGTGCGGGGAGCAGGGCAGGTAGACTGGAGCAGGCATCACCCCACCTGCATGTGCCCAACCCAGTTCCTCCTGAGGCTGGAGGTTGGGGGCAGGTTGGGCTGCGCACCACTCCTCCTGCCTGGGGTGGGGATGGGACAGGCACAGGAGAAAGCACTGCTGTGAGTGTGTGCGCCTGTGTGTGTGTGGGGGGGGTGCGTGCGCCACGGCACCCTGGTGGTCACCCATGTTGCCCATCTCTACGGCTGGCTCTGGACAGGAGAGTAGGGGCTACTGTACTTTTGGACAGAAAACACCAGGCATTGAACTGCCACAAAAAATTACAAGCCAGAGAGCACAGGGTGCCAAGCCCTCTATCTCTTCCCTGCCCCCAAATGCAAAGGCTGAAGATGCCATCAGAGCCACCCATCTGGTGGTCCTACCTGTCCTGGTAGATCATTTCCTGGGGTGCTGGCTTTTTACCAAAGCCCTAATAAAACACCAACAACTAGATTTATTGCTGGATCTGGTTCCCTTGCCAGCAGTGCATGCTAGAACACATACCGTGCAGACTGGAAACTCATGGAAGCTCTGGGTCAACTCTGAGATGTCTCTCCTTGTTGGAGCCATCCCCTTTTCCCCATACCTCTCCACAGCCAGTTGCCTATACTTT
The DNA here is from genome assembly GCF_001723895.1 of Crocodylus porosus. NCBI lineage: Eukaryota > Metazoa > Chordata > Crocodylia > Crocodylidae > Crocodylus > Crocodylus porosus. The sequence continues at coordinate 54,542,400 of NW_017728931.1, forward strand.
GCCCTCATCTTTGTCTCCCACTTTGTTTCATATCACAAAGCTGCCCCAACAATTTGGCATAACTAGGGTTTTCTGCTGACAACAGCTCTTGCACTTAAATAGTAGGGGTGCAGCTGGTTTGGGCGGAGATGGCTTGGCACAACAGGGGCAGGTCCCAAGGCTTGAATAGTGGAAGGTGTTGCTCGTCAGGGAAGAGGAGCCCTGGCAGGGAGGGCTGTGAGAGGGCCCAAGGGCAGATTAGGAGGGGCTGCTGCAGGTCAGTAATGTGATGCATTGGCAGGGCTGTATGTGTGAGCCTTGCCCTCTGCCTGGCTCCAGCTGCTTGTATTAGCTGCTCATGTTGAGAAGCACTGAACTCACTGACACGTTTTATTTAATGCAACAGTAAAAAACAAGCAAAAAATATCTACCCGAGGAGAAAATATCTACCTGAGGAGAAAAGCTGCAAAATGTGAAACAAAAAAATTTGTGTCAACTGCATTGTGCCTATTCCTGTTCTCTCTTCCCCTCTCACAGCTCTGCCAGTGCCACTGAGTCCTGACCGGCAGTGTGCCTTGCCACTCTGGTCACGTCCTACATCCTCTGCCAATACCCCTCCCTTCCAGCATAGAGCACCCATTGTTTTTCTGTTCCCTTTGCCAATGTGCCTCATCTCTGCCTTCTAACATCCATCCCCTGCTGCTCCAATCTGGCGAGACAAGGCCCCGTTGGGTGTGTGGCATCTCTGAGGAACCATTGTGATCATGTAGGGATTTGCCCAGTAAACACAATATGCCAGTGAGCAAAGACGGCACTGAGATACATCAATGGTAAAAACATTGTCTACTTCAACTTTCTTTTTCACACCAATGTGCTTTGCAAGGAATGCTTGGGGAAATCACTTGTCCAGAGAGGAAATGTAGCTGAGTCTACTCTTCACACCACAGAGCTCTGTGCTACCACAACATGACTAGTTCTGGGTCCCAGCTAACAGATTTAAAGTTAGTCTCTACACAACATTTCACCCGTCAGCGTAGATGTGTTCTGGAATACCACAGCCATATGAACTCAGCAGAAATACAACTGCCTCCAAACTACAGGGTGGAAAATCAGGATAGTTCCTTCCACCAAATCCAAGTATGTGGCCTGGGGGGAAAATATGGCTGAGGTGGCATTTGTAGCTGCTATATTATTGCAAAAAGGGTGGCAAGGTCCCTCCTGCCTGACTCTGTAGGCCTGATTCTCAGGGTGGTGTGAACTAAAGTTGGTGGAGCGGTGCTGTGCTGCTTTAGGCCAGAGGAGAATCTAGCCTCCACACATGGCCAAAGCAGAATTGGGATGTCCTGCTCCAGAGACGACACAAACATCACACGTGCTGCCTAGGGACGATTCACCATGCAGCTCCAGAGAGCACTCTCTGAAAGGCTCATCACACTAGCTTCTTGTTATTGCCCATGAGAGCAGCTCAGGACCCTTGGCATTGACCCTCCTGTCCCATCCCAACATACTTGGTGCACAGAAGCCAAGATCATTTTGGGTAGCTCTGCCCTGGAGCTGCTCTCCTTGACTTTAGCTCTCTTGCTGCTCTCTCCCTCCCTGCCACAGTGGACCAGGTGGTCAGAGAAACAAAGCTGAGCAGGTTCCCTTAGGTCACCATATGAGCTGGATGCTGGCAACCCAATGAGCACATCACAAATGACACACTGTTGCCTTAACGGCATCTGAGTGGCCAAAGCAAACTGTGCCTCCCTGCCCATCCCCTCCTCTCACCGGCTCCACTGGTGTCATGAGCCAGGCTAGATCACATGGCCCCTATTCTGTCAGAGATGACAGTAATGGAGTGGTAGGGCACTGGCATTTCAAAGGGCTAGTACCTTGGGCGGCTTTGTCTTCCTGGGCTATTATGAGCATGTGAGTGCGTGGGCATGCACACACGCGCACGCACACACACACGCGCGCACACACACACACACACACACACACACACTGCATTTCACCGTGGACAAGCCCCCGTGCTCATTCTGCACACAAACCAACAACTACTGCAAATGCTACGGTACAAAGCACGTTGTGCACCTCGAGAGCTGTGGCTGGTACGTAATGCTGCGGCTGGAGGTGACAGAGCCCTGCCATAAACTGGGGGATTGAACCTTCCCTCCGTGCTTCTTGGGGGAACATTATCTCAGGGTGTGGGGGTGTGCTGAGTGCAAAGACTTCAAAACAAGCCACCTTGCAAAATGTCAGTGACTCCGTGTGTGTGTGTGTGTGTGTGTGTGTGTGTGTGTGTATGGGGGGGGGCATGCGCCAGCAAGGGGGAGAGAGAGTGAGGGACAGAAATGGGACAAGAAGTATGTTTATTTAAAGTCAGAAACAGAAATAATAAGACAGAAAGTGCAGCAAAGAGAGAGAGAGACGTGCAGCCATACCGCAGCTGAGAGAAGGAGGGAGGGAAGGGTGTGGGGCATGATGTTGGGGGAGATTCAGTAACCCTTCCTCTCCCTGCTGCCCCTTCACTTAGCTGGGAAGTGAAACCTCTTGCACTTGCTGAACAAAACAGAGGAGATGCAGAGAAAAACAGAAGAGTAGTTTGGTCCCATCAATGCCGACTGGCTCTATCTCTTCCATCTGTAATCCTAATCCCCCTCTCCCCAGCTCCCAGGTAATAGCAGACCCATCCAGTCTGAGGTTGTGGGGAAAGGGGTGTCTAAACTTTCTCCCCAGGGCAAGATCAACTTCATTCCCAACAGGGTTTGTAGCCCCACTTCTCTGAGACTTGTGGGTCAGTGTGTGTGACGAGCATGTGGTCACACACACACACACACACACACACACAC
>NW_017728931.1:54545579-54551291 GCF_001723895.1 Crocodylus porosus
TGGCATTTGACTCGGGCTTGCCATCTGGTAGAGAAGGAGACAATGCAACCAAAAGGAGGCTATGGAGGCTATCACCTTCCCACCGCAGAGGGCGAGAGATGGTGCGGGGATGCAGAGGGTAAGAGAGGGAAGGAATAAGGCCCCTTTTACCTGGACATAGTCATCTCCGTCTGAGGGCTCTGCGATTTCTCCAGGCCCAGCTTGGTGAAGATGCCTATCAGTACCATGATGGCCACGACACCACAGATAATATACACAATCATGTTGGTCTTGTCCCGAGTGGGGTCCTCATGGGTCTCATCCACCCGGGATGGCGGCTGGCCTGTATTGACCCAGTCAGGTGTGTCGTAATTGGAGCATCCGCTCTGGTCCAGCCGTCCATGCTTGAACTGGCAGCAGAAGCGGTACCCACAGGTCCCACAGCAAAACCGATAGATCCCTGAATTACAATTAAATGGAGGGTCCCACTGCCCCATGACATCATAGTAACCAAGGCATCGGTCACCTCCTGGCATGACCTCGGTTGGGGCCACAGCGGTGTCTTCCAAGGTAGGACCCAAGCTGGTGTTGGCTTTGCCCCCCTTTTGTCCTTCCAACTCAGGATCCTTGGTGTTAGGAGCCCTGGTCCAAACTCGCCCGGGGTCCAAGAGAACCAGACAACAGAATCCAAAGATGTACCCACGCTCCATCCGTGCGGCGCTCCCACTTGCCATCCAAGTCACCTCGTCCCTTGGGTGGGTCACTAGCAAGCTCCACGCCCGCTGCCTCCAGGGAGGAAAATGCCGTCTCCTCCAGGTGCACAGCAAGGAAATCGTTCATAAATTCCCAGTCAGACACGAGGATGCAAACTGCATCGCGCCGTCTGCCCCTCTGGAGGGAACAGACAAGTCACCCCCCCTCACCACACAGGTTTCCTCCGGGCAAACCTCACGGGTGGAACAAGCCACTGTTTGAGGAAAGGTCTCGGGGACCTGGGGGGGTGGGGGTCGGGGGGGAGAAAGGAGGGAGGAGAGAAAAAAGCTATTCAGGACAAAAATAAAATAACATAAAATAAAAAGTATCACAGGAAAGTCAGCCCCACATCAGGACAACCCTCCCAAAATTCAGAGCCAGAGCCCAGACGCAAGGAAGCACAGACACCTCCTCTTCTCCTCGTCCTTAGGAGAGAATTTTGTATCTTTGTAACGCCAGGAGCAAGGCTTGGCTGGAAACCCCGCAGACCATTCCCATCTCGGCTGCTTTAGGCTGGGAGAGGATCCTGAAGGCAGGCAGGCAGCCAGTGCATCTCTCTCTCTCTCCCCCTTCCTCAGAGACACCGAGCTTCTGAAAAAAAAAAACCCTTCACACTAGAGAGGGAGGGGAGGAGGGAGCAACAGAGAGAGAGAGAGACAGTGAGAGGGAGGGAGGGAGACAGAAAGAGAATGAAAAAGGAGAGAAATAGTCTTTATTCCTTACTAAAGCTAGGAGGGCTCCTGCTCTTCAACTGTCTGACAGTTTCCAAAGGAAATCAGAGAAGAAGCGTAGCCAAGTCCTCTAGCACATTTGCTGTCCTCTGTGCAGAGCCCTGGACGTCAGCCAGAGGTTGTCACTGGGCCAGAAAGGATGCAAGAGGACACTCACAGCTCCTTACTAGCTGTCCCCAGAGGCACCGGTGCACAAGTGGACGAGTGAGAGAGACACCCATGCATGTGCACCCCGCTGCTGTCAAAGTGACGGAAGAAAGGGGTTGGAAGTGCCTGGATCTCCCTGCAGCTAATCCTGACATTGAATCATAGCCTCATAGAAAACTATGTTTGGCAGGGACCTCAGGAGGTCATCTAGTCCGACCCCCTGCTCAAAGCAGGACCATCTCCAACTAGATCATCCAAGCCAAAGCTTTGTCTAGCCAGGTCTTAAAAACTTCCAAGGATGGAGATCCCACCGCCTCTCTGGGTAACTCGTTCCAGTGCTTTACTACCCTCCTTGTGAGAAAGTTTTCCCTTATATCTAATCTAAATTTCTCTTGTTGCAACTTGTGACCATTGCTCCTCATTCTTTCGTCTGCCACCACTGAGAACAGTCCAGCTCCCTCTTTTGAACCTCCCTTCAGGTAGTTGAAGGCTGCTATTAAATCCCCTTTCAGTCTTCTCTTTTCCAGACTAAATAAGCCCAGTTCCCACATCTTCCCCTGCCCTGCACAGGCTCTACTCTTCTTTGCTCTGGCAACTGCGGAGGGAGGTGGGCATGTGCCCCACCTTCCAGTTTGGAAACGGTGATCAGCCTACCTTCAGGTAGTTGAAGGCTGCTTTTAAATCTCCCCTTTCTGTAGTGGGGGGCCCAAGACTGCACACAGTTTGTCCAGTGTCTCCCACCCTCTCTTCCCCACCCCCCAGAGGAAAGTGTTGCCACCCACTGTTAAAAAGAAACACACTGGAGAAAGAGCACCAGCCCTACAGCACCACTTTTGCAGCCTGCCAGGTTTGGGGCTATTCCTAGAACACATTTCAGACACATCCCATTCAGGGCAATAGTCTCCCCCCACCATTTAGTTAGCTTGCACATGCCCTGGGGGGTTGGCATTCCTTCCAGGGGACTTGGAAGAACAAGCCATAAAGAGTGACAATAGCCCTCCATGGTCCTGACTCATTCAAAGTTTCCAGCTGAATGTTGTCTGAGTTGAACTCCAGGATCAACAAATCTCACCCTGCCCCCCTCGTACAGAAGGCATCCAAAAATGGATGTCTGCCAGGCGGCTCAGGAATCCATTTTTAGGCACCTCAATAAAAGGCTTTACTTCCAAGAGCACTGAGCTCCCAGCAGGATCTGATTCCCGAGGGAGCTACCAGCTGCTTAAAGACACGTATTTAGGCACCTACAACCAGATTTAGTCATCTCATTTTTAGTCACCTTGTTCTTGGAAATCTTGTTTTTGTTTAATAGGCTGAGGGCAACCTGTCACTGCTCTGGGGAGTCAGGGTTGTGGCATAGCGCCTTCCAGGGCAAAGCAAGAGGTTCAGGGCTCAGCCCTAGGTCACTAGAGACCAAATGCCCTTGCTATTGGGTTCTAGCCTGGCTCTTATACTATGCCCATGGCTCTGATTTGAATGTCAGTAAAGCTACAAGATTCGCTTCTTGCAACATCCTCTTCTTGATTCCTCTTTGTGGAAAGGAAGACCTGTGTGCACTGCTGTGGGGGAGGGCTGGTTTTTGCTTTCACATGCTACAGCAAAAGGCCCAGGGGGCACATATACTCCTTCCACTAGGAGCAGGGGGTGGCATGGTCTGAGGCAGGAGCAAACTGCCTAGTCCTGGATGAGTGTGCTGTCACCTTCTGGTGGTCCCTGGACAAATCCAGGCGTGTGCCAGTCTGTCTCCTTCTAGGGAGAGCCCAGGTGTCTCAGTGTAATCCTTAGGAAGTGATGACCCAGAACAAGGCACTGCCACACAGCGATGCCCCCAGCCAGTTCCATACGCCTTAGCCCTGGTGACAGTGTCCACATGCCATGCAGCATGGGCCCATTAACCCTTCCTAAAACCCTTTGCCAGCTCCAGCTAAATCCAGGATATTGACAGCCACCTTGTAGGTCACTGAGGAAATAGGGGATGAATTCAGCAGTGCACTTAAAACAGCATCGAAGCTACAGGAGCATCTGGCAGGCCACAGAGAAATATACAGGCGAGTGTATTGGCAGGACAAGGGATGTGTATTAGGAAAAGGCCTCTCTGTAGCCATTTCTTCTTCTATTTTGACCTTCCAGTTTTGCTCCTTTTACTTATTACTATTCTGGGACATGCTCTGGCCAGTGTGTAGCTTCCTCCATCACTACTTATTGCCAGAGGAGGAAGGAAAGCTTTGTGGTCAGAGACCTGGACTGCATCCTGAGAAGGCTGGACTGACTCTTACCTTTGCTATCGGTCTCTGGGGGTGAAATATTTACCCTTTTCTGCCTCAGTTCCTTGTCTGAAAAGTGAGGTTAATGCTTCCGCATTTCCTACTCCTGCATGCGCGTGTGTGTTGTCTATTTATATTGTCAGCTTCTCAGGGCAGGGGCTGTCTCTTGCTGTTTGTACAGTGCCCAGGACTAGGGAGCCCCAGGGTCCCCTACGCGCTGTGGTTGTATAAATAATTATAATAATAATATGAACAGAAAAGCAAAGGATTAAATGGGCCATGGAGACTCCGCTCCTCAATATTGAAGCCGAGCGGGGAGCTTGTCTTTACTGCCCTCATCCATCCTTGCAGATGAGGAGAGATCTGCACGGACAGGAACCTGGTTCTCTTCACCAGCGCCAAATTCACCATAAAATTGCCTGCCATAATTAGAAACTCAGTCCTTCCCAGAAACAGATCCTTCACCTGGGACATCCTGTACAGCAGCCAAATCACTCCCCCCCCCTTGTGCTGTGAGGAGAGAGAGAGAAAGAGGGAGAGAGAAAGAGGGAGCTTCCCCACTCAGCTCACCTGACACAATCTACTCATCCTGCGTAAACCGCACAAAGCAGCATGACATGGAAGAACAGTGCCATACCATGCACTGCACAGGAAAAGTATCCCACTGGCCAAGGAGGGACAAAATACACACTTACTGTCCCCTTCATGAATGATAATGACATCCCCCCGCCTCTCATATAAGGCCAAAGCTTCTGGAAACCAGGCACAGGAATGGCTCCCTCCGCAGAAGGGGTGGGACGCGGCCGTGTTTCTGCGCAGGAGGAATTCAGTGCATAAAATACATAGGGAGAAGGGGATTAGGATAAACACTTGCAGCTTTGAATATCTACTTCACATTAGTGCCACATCAGCCTGTTTTGGCAGCATACAGCAACACAGGCATGACAGAATAATACTCAGTCTCTTCTTGTTTTGAGTTGGTTGAAATTACGGAAAAACATTAGGTAGGCAGAATTTAACCCCGGCCAACGAACTGACTGAACTTGCTACACTTAAACTAAATGCTATGACATCTTTAATGACCATTAGAAAATGGGGCATCTTCTTTGACTCCTACCAGAGAAGGCCCAGCCGGCAGCTCTGGAACCACCACGAGGGATCACCGTTTCTTTGCTGCCTGTCTCGACAGCCAGACTGGCCGCTCTGCGGCAGGAGGGCCCCGAGTGGCATAGGTTGCCTCTGTGCATGGCATGCAACAGATTAGGGAGGGAAGAGGCGGCAGTAGCAGATAGGGCAGGAAGCAGAAGGCGGAGCAGCAGGTCTGGCAGGGAGCGCAGGGCAGAAAGCATAACGCAGATGGGAAACGTGGACAGGGAGCACAGAGCAGGGAGCAGAAAGCAGAGCAGAGAGAAGGAGGGAGCACTTGGGGCAGGTATGGGAGAAATTGGTGGCATGCCTGCCCAGAACGATTGGGCCCACTGCTCTATAGGAAGAGCCGCCCTTCCTGTAGCCTCCGGAGTTTTCTTTGGAAATCATACAGCCAAATAGTCACAAAACCCCAAATGACTTCTAGATACGTGTGTAGTATTACCAGGAGTTACCAGAGAACACCCTGGGCATACATTGCTCTGAACAGCCCCCTCGGAGGACAGACAGTTCAGGTTTTACAAGCAGAGCTGTGTTTGGTTCTGATACAGTTTTTCTTAACAGAAACTGTGCTAATCTCTCGGAAAGTTTGTTCGCTGTCTGAGTGCTGACTGCAATAATCTCTTAGCGTCAGGGCCGCAGTTACAGTCCCACACGCAACCAAAATCATCCCATGGCTCGGGCAGTGCACAAGC
>NW_017728931.1:54551816-54554789 GCF_001723895.1 Crocodylus porosus
TGATCTATTTACTGTTTGAAGGAAAACCAGTAATCTGTGCATCCAAGCCCTAAACCTTCTTGCAAATAAACTGCCCAGAATGAGAAAGCAACGCCCTGTTTATGAGCACAGACAGGAAGGTGTATAGGGCAGAAGCAGACTCTAGACATAACCCTTTGAGGCCACTGTGAAGATAATCGGTTTTGTGCCAGCACCACCAAGACTACAAGAGGGTAATGTGCTTGCAGACATGTGATCCTGTAGTTAAACAGAAACTAGGGAAGGATATACCAACTGCTGACACTATAAACAGATTGTTTATGGCAGGCCATAACAACATGGAGGTGTCACCTGAGGCCCTAGTCCTGGCCAGTTAACCTGAATCAGATAAGAAATCAGCAGAACTATGGGTGGTGACCAGGCTGGAGCCCTCAGTTATCCTCATAGCTGGAAACTTTCATTTCCAGAAAGAGAAAAGCATGAACTGCTGCCATTACAAACTAGCGAGGTGGGAGAACAAATAAAAAGGGACTACTTGCAGGCTGGGGACCCCACCAAACCATGGTATAATATCTCCTGCACACCCACTAAAGAAGCATTCTTTGTACCAACTTAGCCACTTATAAATTACCTGTTACTGCCGGAAGTCATCAGTTCAGATAAAGCTAAGAGAAACTTGAAGGCTAATGAAGGCTGTTAAACAGATATTATGGCAGCCACTTTAGAGCTATACCTCTTCTCCAGGAAGGACAGAAGGAGAATGCATTTGCAGAACCCTGAATATCAATGTTCCTGGTCATGCTACAGGCTCTGACAGCTTATTTGTGGTATCACCTGTGTCAGGTGCTGTTTAAATACATGTATCCAAGCCCTGGTTCTTCTCAGGTTTACACCAGTGTGAATCAACGGAGTCACACCTGCACAATATGGGCATGAATAGCAAGGCAGGTGGTTCGTGCATGTAGGTTGGTGTGGATGGAATGCCCTTCCTCAGGGTAGTTGCATTATGGATTGCTTTCAGAGTAAAATGTAGCATTTTCTCAACAGTATATGAACATGTAAAAGTTGGTACCTCATAGTGCTGCCAGGTGTGGGATGCCACATTGGAGAGTCCTTGTCCTGAGGACCTTATGAACTCAGTGGACCAGGTAATTGGGAAAAAGCATTAGTATCCTCATTGCACAGCTGGAGAACTGGGACAGAAAGGAACTGAGGATTTCCTCTGCCACTCATGGCACTCCCAGGCCATGGCTGATGCATGGTGTTTTTAGATGGCTTTCTTTCCTGCTCTGACTCCAATGGGCGTTCCCTTTGGCAACCACACACCGGAAAATGGGCTGACATGTCCCTGTATAGGCTATACGTAGCCCTGTGCAACATGAGACATGGGTACATTGCTTACAGACCTGGCCGTTTTCAAAGGGCCTGTGGCTAAGGGGCAAAAGCAGGCCTGAAGCCTGTCTTTGAGTGACGTACCATAATATAAATGGTTGCAGATGCTGTGGCTGGTTTGGTCAGCAGGTCAGAGAAACCCGTACATCTGTCTAACTGGACACAATCAGTAAGAACAAGGCAGCCTCATTAGACAGGGCTAGAACAGTTTCTGCTATGGGAAAAAAGGAGATAAGAAGCCCTCCCTATTGCCCTGTTACTTTCTCAGAGATATAACTAATATAACTAATTGGCACCATCTTGGCCCATAAAAAATCTAGTTTAATCTGGTTTGGGAAGTTTCAGTGAAACAAAAATAATTAAATAAAACTGATCAAGGATCATTTTTTTCAAATAGTAAGATTATTTACCAGCCATGTTTAACCTTCATACATTCCCATGGAGTAATTTCCTACCCCAGCTGCATATTTTGTGCAGTATCTTAAAGTTAATTAATTCTAAAAAAATTTCTTTTTAGGACATTGTCACTGGCACCACAGTGCACAATATCCTAAAAGAACAGCCAGCTTACATGAATGGTTTGCTCTCTGTGGATGAAGAACTGCCCAGAGCAACATGTTACCCCAGGCATGAATGTGTTTTTCCATATGGGGTAACAACTTACCCTAAGCCCATGTTAATGTTAATTTCTGTATAAATGACACGCCTTGGTTTGGTCACTTTGGGTGGATGCATCTGAAAGGACAGCATGCATTCATTCACACCTCATTCTTGTCCACTTCAGTTATCCACAGTAGCTGATAGATGGCCATCCTCCACTCTGCTTTTGCTTTTGATGGGGAACTCTCCTTATTTTCTTATGTTCCAAAGAAGTCCAAAGTTGTGCTGCTGCTGTCAAGCATGCACCATGAACTGTCAGTGGGTAGAGAGCAAAGAAAGCTGGACATTATCCATGACTACAATGAAAACAAGGGTGGAGTGGATAACCTTAACCACTTAATCTGTATGACCACCTGCAGATGGAAAATCAACAGGTGGCCAATGACACTATTTTTCAATATGCTGGATGTGGCTGCCATTGCCAGTCTCATCGTTTAGCTAGGCCACAAGGCAAACTGGAAGCAAAGAAGACGGCACTTTTTTTGCAGGAGCTGGAGAACAGTTCATTGACAGACAAAACAAAAAAGGATGGATACATTTAATCTGTCTAAGCCCATCAAGTCTGGTATGACTGCCCTAAATTACAAATTGCCATAGCACACCCCAGTAGAACCTTCTGCAAGTATGAGTGGACGTTGTGCTTTTTGTCCAAGGACAGATGACTGCAAAACCTGGAAACAATGCAAAGATTGTAAGCGATTTGCTTGTGTGCACCACAGTACATCACTGTTGCTTTGTGAGGAATGCAATATTTAGTTAAAACAGCTAGGAAATGTTTTTGGAAGTAATTGCTAGTTTCAAAACAGTGTGAATTGCAGACTTGGCAAATTGTTCATTCACGTTTTGAAACTCTAAAACAAGTATAAATTTTGTTCATAGTTCTAGTTAAATAATATTTGCGGTTCAAATAATTATAAGTACTCTTTCACACAATCTGTATGT
>NW_017728931.1:54554800-54595215 GCF_001723895.1 Crocodylus porosus
CGAGGTAAGACTAACCGGCCTATAGTTTCCCGGGTCCTCCTTCCTGCCTTTTTTGAAGATGGGGACCACGTTGGCCCTCTTCCAGTCCTCTGGTACCTCACCAGAGCACCACGAGTGCTCATAAAGTTGTGCCAGGGGACTTGCAATGACCCCGGCCAGTTTCTTTAGAACTCTAGCACTGCCCCATCTCACAAGAGATAGCATCAATATGTTACAGACGTTGAGGGGCCTGTAATGGAGGCAGGTAATGACCTTTAATGGATACAAGCAACACCTGGTATTTAAATATTGGCTAGGGATCTCCAGTTACCAGTGAGGCTCTGCTCAGGTTCCCATAATGACCCCCCTCCTGGGTTTTGTGTTTTTATAACTATGTGCAGTCTTCTCCTTTTTGCTGGAGTTTTAATGTGCTTAGTCTCCATCTCCCACCCCTAGTCCACTCTTTTGGTTCTGTCACATCCCTGCAAAATCATTTTGTTGTGTGTGCAGTACGGGATTTCTAGTCTGTTCAGAGTTATGTTATTAACTGTTTTAAGGAATAGCAAAAATAGGGTCAAATTCTGCTGTCAGGGGCGCCAGTGCTAATCCAAAGTGATTCCACTACTTTCAGTGGGCTTATTTCAGATTTATGTCCAGGTAACTGAAAACAAGGTCTAGCTGAGAGTGTCCATATTAGCTCTGTATACGGGGCTTAGTGCTGTGCTTTCACTGGGGAGCCTCACATTATTGTTATTTCTGTAGCACCATAAATTCCTGTCACACCAGCGGTGAGATGCTGTGAGTGCTCTTCTCCCTCCCATCCCACCTCTCCCTGCTGGGCGCTCACACAACACTGAACAAAAGGAGACTTTTATTGCTGTTTTATTGGATTTTGCAACTTACAAGGGGTTTATGGAAGTTTCTTATGCAGAAATCGTGATGTCAAGATTTTAGCAGGCCCGTCATGGAAGGAAGGTCAGGACTGGCCGCTTCACTCTGCCTGCTTCTGCGCAATGCAACACCCCTGAAGTAAAAGTGGGAGGGGGGCTCTTCAATCCAGACATTGTGTAATTGCCCTGAGGTTGTGTTATGCTACTGCAGCAGAAAGGTCAGTAGCCAGCATCCTGCACTGATTTGCATTTGTCTCGCTCCCCTTTCAAACACCATTGCCCCTCTTTTACCTCCAGTGACTGGCAACGCTTGAGCTGCACTTCAATTGCAATAGTGCTGGACTTCCCTCAGGCACTCCAATGCTTTGAGCTTCTTCCTCATGTCTCCCTCACCCCGGACACCATCGCTCAACATGGTATCTTTGGGTTGGCTGAGATTGCTAGTTATACTATTAAATATAAACAGAATATGCAACCCGCCTCTTCTGCCTCTGGTGTTTGCACACAGCTCCCAATGTCTTCGGTAAGAGCTGCACAGACATATCTCTGGGTGAGACTGCTGCTCTTGCGTTTGCCATATACATAAGTCAAAGTTACAGGGCTGGATTCTGATCTTGGATATGGGAGAACAAATCTAGGTTAAATCCTCTGGTTTGATGGCCATATTCTTGATTTCTCCAGCTGTAACTGAGATCAGAATCTGACCTTCTGAATTTTCCATATCCCGACAAGGTTTGCATGCTGTACTCTTAATGTGAAATGTACAGGATTTTCTGTCACTAATCTCATCCTTTATGGGTATACACAGGCTCCAGTAGGATATTTTACAGCCAGAACTCTAAATGCAACATGGGCTATAACAGTCCAGTAAGGTGCTGGACTGGGACATGGGAACAGAACAACCTGTGTGACCTTGGATTAATCATTAGAAATTCTGAGACCTGATGGCACCTTTTGGGGTAATACCAACCCTCTGTTTTCCTCTCCACAGGGAGCCTCCTCTTGGGAAACAAAGCTATGAGGACCACAACCAAATCCACAGAGAAATGAATCTTGCAAAGCTGACAACCCAAACCTTCCCTTTGAATCCACAAGTTGCAATTCAACTGGAAGAGAGTGAAAGGATGAAATGGAGGCCAGAACTGCTCAAAGTTTGGATGTAGCATTCCCCCAGGGCTTAGGGACCACATTTTCTATCCCTAGAAAGGAGGCACCCACTCATTCATCTGTCCCTTTTAAGGAGGGCCACAGTGCAGGCTGAGGATGTGCTCTGTGAATAACAAAGCCATCACATGCTTCAAACCAGGGAGTACTCAGTTCAGTGTGTGACAAGAGAACAGGATCCTTACCAAGTCTGAAAGGGGGAAGAGTTAGAGGCAAGATAGCAATGGTATAGGAAACCCTGAATGGTGAAGACTAGGCCAGAAGGATGCTCCAATTTCCCCTTTCTGTGTTAGGCCACAAGGTAGAGCGGCACTAGCGAGGCAAATCAAAAGCACTGTGGGTTGGATAACAAGGAATCCCATTTTACCTTTGGAACTCATTGCTGCTGGATATTCCCTGAGCAAATAACCCAGTGAGATGCTCAAAAGGGTCACATGCTTCTAGAAACACAAAGAGAATCTGCTTTGAAGATACAAATGAACCAGGTCTAACCTCTTGCTCCAGCTAATGGCAAGAAGTTTCATCCTCATCTTCTGGTACAACCTAGCAAACTCAAGTGCCCTGGGAGAGGGGCTGCTTCTGCCTAGTCACCAGCTGAGTTGAGACACTAAATTAGGGAGACCATTGGTCTGTAGCAGTGTTGCAAGGCAGATGGGGTGGCACAAGGAACTGGTGGAGAGAGCAGTCAGTCCTGCTTGGCTGAAGGAGTTAGGAATTGTTTGGGAGTCAGTGTGGTCCACACTCCTCCATGGGGTGCCACAGAGGGTTGTGCGGATGCCTCAGAGATGGCTTGGGGTGAGAGATGCACTCAGTCCCTTGAACCACTGAGTGCTCGTCCCCTTTGCTGAGACCATCAGAGGGGATCTCACAGCACCAAATGTGACAATGGAGGACAAGGGACAGATGACATGAGGAGAAGCTTGGGGTCAGAGACTGCTCTGCTCAAGCCCTCAGCTTCCTAAAAACTTGGTTTGGAATTCCTCCTTCTCAACCTCCTGCTTCTCTTTCTCTGAGAAGGGAAGATGCTCAGGAGAGGCTAAGTGGCAAGTGTAATGAGCCACCTAGCTCTGTAGCACACAGGGAAGAGGAGACGGTGACACTGGTTGCCCCTGAAGTGTTGGAGAACAGCAAGAGGCAGCAAAGCCCTGCTGGGCAGCGTGGAGCTCCCAGCAGGAAACTCTCTGTTCTGCAGCCCCAATGGTTCCTGCCAAGCTTGGGTGCCCGACTGCTTGCGTGTGTCACTTTTCCATCCGGATGCACAGAGCAGTGTGACAGATGCCTCAATCAGTTCCCCCCTCAGCATAATTGGCCATACGCACGTCCTGGAGCCCTCTGCCCCCTCACTCTGTGCCACACACACCCACATCCTCTTCTGTTTTGCTGCCCACCCAGGGCACTGTTTGTCCTTGGCTTGCAGAGGGCCATTCCCAGCTGGTAGAAGCACTTGCTGTTTTGTGTCTCACTTTCCTCTGGCTTTATGTATTGTAGAGGAGGGAAAAGGTCTTGCATGTAGGAAGCTAGGTGCAGATAGCCCTTCCCACCATTAGACTGTGGCCAATGCCCAGCAAATCATCTTAGATGATTTGCTAGGTGGTCTTTGGATGGGAGATTTGCTAGAGACACCATGATGCTACAGGTGGCAGCACCTGAAATTCACCAGCGTTCCCACAACAATGGTAATAGTAACAGTACATTGTCGTTTCTATGGCACCTCTTCCCTGAAGGTCCCAGAATGACTATAAAACGACATGCACATTTCTCATTCCTGTTTTACAGATGAAGAAACTGAGACATAGAAAGACCGACAGGTGACTTGCCCCTGTTCACACAGGAAATCTGGGGCAACCCTGGAATCAAAGTCCAGATGTCCTTGACCCTGACTCATGCACCTGGGCACAGGAATGGTTTAATGACACCGAAATTAAATACAGCAGCTTGGATCCAGATTGATAGGTGGCCATGTTTTGAGCTGGGGAAGCATGACCAGTGGAATAGTATGGGAATCAGTTTAATCACAGGCCTTCCTTGCTTCACAGCTTCATTAATGACCTGGCATATGGAAGTAAACACCACACTGATGACGTTCACAGATGATACTGAGTTAAGATGCATGGGGCATGCCAAATGCAAGCTGTGTAAGAGAAATAAGACAGTGGACTAATCAACTTGAAAAGTAGGCTGCTGTGGAGACCACCATGCAAGGCACCAGACTAGCATTCAGGGGACTGAGGGTCTACCCTTACCTCAGCTATTAACCTGCTATAACTCATTGCCTCAGGTAACACTGCATTTCTCTATGTCCCTTCTACCTTTTTGATTGGAGGCTTTGCTGAGCAGGGACTGACTCTGAATGGTGTGTAAAGTGGTGATTGCAATGGGATCCTGAAGTTGTTTGGATCACTGAAGCACTGCTGTGACACTATTAGATCACAGAGAAACCGCTGGGGAAAATAAAGTGATGCTCAGCTTGGAAAAATTCAAGACAATACACCTGGGGGAAAAGCATCCCAAAAATGTCATATTGTGTGAGGCAAGGCGAAACCTAGAAACACTCAAAGTAGTTTAGGAGTCTGTTGTTGTTTGCCCTTCGAATTTCAAGATGACCGTGACATTGCTTTTTGGTTTGGTTTCTGTGAACATGCGAATGGCTAATCAGGCCAATTTGTGCTTTGAACTGTCTATGGCAGTGTCTTTGCAGCACAGAAGTGTGCTGTCAAAAGTGAACACAATTTTGCCATGGCAATGAGCTGCAATAGGTACGAGGATGGGGAATGTCTTAACAGGTGTACTGCAGAAAATTTGTATTAAAGTAAGTGTGCCTTGGGCTGGAAGAGGTTGGTAACCACTGGTCTGTGGCATGCTGTGCAAGAGATGCCACTTCGGGTTGTCTGATCAACAGCAGACATGCTGCTGTTGCGAGATTGGTGCTGTTTGCATTCTGCTCTGCCTCAGCAGGTCTGCTCTGCTCATACGGATGAGGCTTCACCAGGTGGAGTGATTATGAGTGAGATCTTTCCAGGACTTTGGCTCAATGATGAAATGTTTCAGGGATGACTTGAGTGAGTTCTTGACATTTCTTCTAATCTCCCTGAGTGCACTTTCCCTCCATTAGCTCACCATAAAAGATCTTCTTTGGCAGTCGCTTATCTGACGTAGTGGTGACATGGCTTGCCCATCTCAACTGTGTCTACTCTGAGAGTGGACAGCACATTAGACCATAGGTTTTGAATAAACATAGCTGTGTAAAGGCAAAGACTATGCTGCTTTCCATGGGGAAAAGCATTATACACTGCCTGGCTTCATAACTCAGGGTCGTAGCACACCAGAAGTCATGAATTCGGATGTCATTGGAGCTTTGAGTCAGAGGCATATCTGGGATGTCTGAGGAAAAGCCAATCTTGAATCTGTATGGGGTTAGACTTGAGGACACATTGTGCTGGTATGGCTAAAAATTGTGTTCAGTTCTCAGCATCACACAACCTGAAAGATATTGATAAACAGGATGGAGATCAAGAATGATCAGTTTAAAATCTCCAGAATGGAGCAGAGGGAAAGTCTTCTGTGAACAGGGCTTTTCCCCCACACCCAAGCTAACTATATAAAGCGCTGCTGAGAGCTGAGAAGGACTATGATAATAGTCTGAAAATATCTGAAGGATGCAAACATGAAGGAGGGAGAGGAAGTTTTGAATGTGTGCTCACAGGGGTATAATAAAGAGAAACAGGATGAAATTATGAAAGGGAAAAAATAAGGAGAGCAGCAATAGAAATGTCCTGACAGGAAGAACTGTTTGGCTGTGAAAGAGTCTTAAACTGGAAGGAGCTAAACAAGTGAAAAATGCCCCAAAAGCAACAATCTCACTTCTGCTAGGATGGGCTGGAGGATCCAGGGACTGGGGCTCTCCCAAATTTGTATGAGTTACACATGCTAACAGCATGTGCTTGGACACCTGCCTTGCTCAAGTCAAGGAGCCCCTGCGTGCCATGGCTACGAGTGTACAGATGTAAATGTTAAGCCCACTGTGCATGTTCTTTTCGAATGCTGGCTAGGGCTAATATTGGGATTGTTAAACTTGGACCAAGAATGAGGGGAGTTCAAGATGAGCATGACACTTGTGCTGGCCAAAGCAGGCTAGGTTTTGTATAACATATTCTCCAATCCTTTATTCAATACAGCTTTAAAATAGTCTTCCAAAACATGTCATGGGAGTGTATTTCAAAACCCAGGAGATCCTGTCACTGGGAAACCTCCCCTGATATTCAATCTGATCTCAGTCACTGAGTTTCCCCTCATAATTATCTCCCCTGTGGACCATCCTGAACAAGTCTGCCTCCACACTGAAGCACACGCCCTCTGGGTATGTGGCTGGACACACCTGCTGTCAGCGAAGAAGCTCTGGGAACAGCTTTCAACTGTATGTATGAAGGCAATCACCTACCCAAAGGCTTTGGCTGTATACAACAGGCCCCCTCAAGAGGGGGTGTAGAGCACGAGGAGCGATCTGGGGAGCATAAAATGAAAGTGCTGCCTGGAAAAAACACTGTGGTTAATGAACTACAGCAGATCTCGTACAGCAGCTCCAGTCTGTTTCCTCCAAATGGCCACGGTGGGCCACTGTCAGCTTCTGTGGAAGGGTGGGAGAGGGAGAAACAGGAGTGCCTAGGGGGCTGGATAAATCTCCTCCCTCATCTTGAGCTCCCCACCACCCTCTTAAACCCTCTAGTACTAACTTCCATTCCCAAAGCACGTCACAAACACTCAGAAGACATCTCATTTGCCACTGCAAATGCTTGGATGGCAGGAGGGCAGCAGCCATTGTCCACAAGTAATGGCATACAGCAGTGTCCTAGGAGGAGGAGCAAAGGTCATCTGGCCAGTTGAAGCAGCAGCAGAGAGGAGTGGACCTTGGAAGCAGTCCTGAGTGTAGGAATTGGAGCAATCAACACACCAGACAAATAAAATCCACCCTACTGCAGCAGACACCAATTGTCCTAAATCAAATCACAGGGGGACTAGGAGGAGAGATTTTTCTTCTTCCTTCTCCATGATGGTGCTGGGGCCAGGGGGAGTCAGGCTTATTCAGCTGCTGCCCATGCTTCACCTGTTCTGGGGACAGAAAGGGCACATCAGCCTTCAGAGCTTTCCCCACTGTGAAGATTCGCTGGGGATTGTCCTCAGCTGGTAGAAACTGAAGGACTGTGATTTGGGTAGGTGGGGGTGGGTGTGCAGGGGACTGGGTGCATTTCTTGTAACAGGAAGCATAGGTTTCTTAATGCAGTTTTAAGATGTGTGATGGAAAGCTTATGATAAAGGATGTATATATATATATAACTCTCTATATATAGAAATATATTTTAATAAAAAAACAACCTGCCCTAGATCCACAGTACAGTGATGGTGTTTTATACCAACTGAGGATCTGGCTTATTCACTTCAAAGCAAAGCAGAAAAACAGAGCTTCAAACCGAGAAGCAGTCTATGGAAAACAGCCTGTGAAAGGATGAATTGGAAATTATATGGTAAGCTGCATCACCTGCTCCCTCTCCCCTGCTGCTACACCCAGTGCAGGGTTGATCCTAGTGATCTCTGCTGCCTTCTTGTTCCCCAATATCAGGATTCAGATTCCCTCATTTCCTGCTCATATGCCTCCTTTGCTTTTTTCCTGTGATCATTTTTGTTGGCCAGCTCTCTTCTGGATTCCTGCTTCAGAATGGTTTTGAGCCCAGTTCTCTTGAGGAACGCTTCACAAAAGCCACTTGGAAGGAGACCATCTCCTTGCTCTATGACCTGATGCCAGGATGCAGTGGATGAAATACATTGGCTGTGTTTTGCTACTAGGTCACCATCCTATAGCATGTGGAAATGGTGCTGCTGAGATGCACACAAAACAGAACAGTATTTGCAGCCTGAAGTGGTGACTAGGACCTCCCTGAGTGAAGCTGTACACAAACCCATGGTATGGGATGACCCCTGCCCCAATATATTTACATCTAAGCAGACCAGACAAAAGGGAGAAGGGAAACAGAAGGGAAAAAGTGCTATGCCCAAGATTACACAGTAAATCAGTGGTATGGCAAGGGTTGGTGGACAACTAATCGTCCTTTTAAGTGCTCGAGTCTGTATTATGGATGATACTGGCAGGATTAATAACACGGCAATTTTAAAACTTATTTACTTTCATCACTGACATGGTTTTGATTTGCTGCCCTTTTTCAGTGTTTGTCAACCCCAAGAGTTCAAAAAATCAGGAATCAGACTCCCAAACTCAGGCCCATTTGTTATACACCAGATCTGTAGGCTAAGTCCTCTCAGAAACTGCAAGCCCTTCCCTGTTTCTGGAAGAAGGGCACTAAGTGTGTAATAAGTGTGAAAGCAGGGATGGGAGAGGAGGTCAAAAGCTCCAAGGGAAGACATGGAGCAGAGCACACTGGCTAGTTCCCACTGGTTCTCAAGCAAGTCTCCCAAAATCAGGAAGCTAGCTTAAAAATCCCAAGAATTTGTTAAATGATAATTATTGCTTCTCTTTTTTTGCCTGACTAATTTCAAGCTTGTGCATCACACCTGTGTGATATTTTCAAGCTTTCTCTTTCTCAGAAACAGCAAAACTTAAAAAAAACCCCCAAACTGGTTGACAAGCCTGCAAGGAGATCATGGCAGCAGCAGGGTCTGAGCTGAGACAGCAGAACTCAGCAGCTTTGCTTCAGTTTCTGTGTTTAGTTGTCTTGTATCCCCTCCCTGGCTTCTCATGTTTTGTGCTATCATCTTTTAATGCTGGGTACTGGAGAAGAAAGTTGTGATTCAGCAAGAAAACAATTTCTGTTTGAAAGGAAATTCCTCTTGAAAAGAAGTGAAACTTTTTTTGTTTTGTGTTAAAAAGATGAAGAAAAAGCCCTCAGAATTGTACTTAAAGTAGACAGGGCCCCCCCCTAAGCTGTGTGTGCACGTAGAGGGAGAGAGAACAGGAAAGGGCAGGGTGGCTAGTGGGGAAAACTCACAACTAAATGAGATCAGAGCTCTATTCCTGGCTCTGCCTCAGGGTACCTGTGTGACCTCAGGCAAGTCACTTAGGGTGACACTTCCAGAAATGCTCACTGACTTGTGCCTCAGGTGCTTAATTTGAGACACCTCAAACTTCACTGGCAGAGGGGATGAGTGCATACAGTTGCTCAGCACCTCAAAGATAATCAGATCCTGAGTGCCTTCAGTTGGGCACTGGAGACAGAGGACACCTGGCCCTTTTAGATGTATTTTCAAATACACCTACTTTTAGACATACTTGAATATCTGGGTCTTGGCCACTTTTTTTGCCTCAGTTTCTCCACCTTTAAAACTGAGATCAGAGGGATGTAATTAATGTGCATACAATCTGTTGAGATCCTTGGCAGAAGGGATGATGGTCATGGGGTATTCTGCTGTTCTGCGGTGCCGAGATCCCACTGCGAGGAATGCATTAAGTCCTCCTCACATACACAGGATTTAGGGAGATTTTCTGTGATGTTTTTCCAGATCACTTTTCTATCTTAGCTAGGGGCCTTTCAGCCCATCTGCTTATGGAAACCCTTGCGTATCTCCCCCAGCCAGTTGGTGGCAGGGGTCAGTGGGTGAGGGGAGTGCATGAGTGTGTATGTGTGTGTGTGTCAGGAGAGGAGAGCTGCAAGGCGGGTGGTAGGAAATGGCATGCCTTGATGAGCAAAGTCAATTCATTTCTCTGCTGCCTTGTAAAGACAACAAGAAAGGGAAAAAAATAGTCTTAAAAATTAGCAACACCTGACCGGCCCCTCCACTGTCTTCCACATCATCGCTGGAGACATTTTCTCGTTGCCTCTTTTTTCTGATTGTTTTACCTCCGGGGGATGAGACAGCGCGGTGGACTGCAGTGAACTCACCTCCTCTCTAATGCAGCTCACGCTTGCTGCCAGTCCTCCCCTCTCTACTCACACAATAGAGTCCTGGTAGCTTTTGAACTGGAGGCTTAATCTGCCGGAGCTTTTTGGAGGCTCCTGAGACACTTTATTTTTGTGTTCTCTGGTTGGTTCCCTCAAATTAAAAAAAAAACAACCCGAAAGAATAAAACAACACTGAGAGGAGCTGAGAAGAGGAATTTATTACTTGCTGAGGGGGAAGGAGGCAGCATGTGGTTTTTGCGGTGTGAGGATGGAATAAGGGCATGAGACAAAACAAGCAATATCCCCTCAAGTGTGAAAGGGAGGTACAGTGCAAGAGCACTGGGTTGGGATGAGCTGTCAGCTAGTACAGCCTCTTTTTCCAGGAACTCGTGTCCAGAAGAGTGAAGAGTAAGGGGCTTTGTGAGATTCAGGGCTGCACCAAGCGCCGATGTTCTCCAGCAAGAATCGCTGTTAAGGGTAGTTTAGAACGGGGCTGGCCAAGCTGCAGCACAGGTACCACAAGTGGCATGGGCAGCCTCTGTGTGTGGCACATGGCAGACTGGGGAAGGGACAGGCAATGCAGTGGTAGATCAGGCAGGGAGCAGAAAACAGAGCATCAGATCAGGCAGGGAGCACAGGGCAGAAAACCAAAAGCAGAGTAGCAGCTTGGTCAGGGGGCACAGGGCAAGGTTTGGAAAGCTGAGCAGCAGATCAGGCAGTGGAAGGGGTTCAGAGTGACACTCTGGGACAGTGCAGGGCTAATTTGTGGCACACCTGCCAAAAAAGATGGCCCCCACTGGTCTAGCAGCACTGGCTATAAGGACTTTACAGCTGGGCTAGGCCTTATAGGGACTGCTGAGGGAACGTTGACTCTTGGGCCACTTTTCCAGACAAGAACCATGTGGGCACGTTCTCAACTAACCGCTGCATCCAGCTCTCTCCTGGCAGGAGGCGAAGTAGGCAATGGTGTAGTGAGCACCAATGGCAATGGTGCATGATGGTATGAAGCAAGCTGCTGATTGTTGCAAGGTCTGTAAGGGAGAGCATTACAAACTCTCCTTGGTTTATCAAGCATCTTATGAGAGCTGGTGATCTCCCTCGCCTCAGAGGTCAGAAGCAAAAATCTCAGCCTTCATTGAAAAAAGTAGGTTTTGAGTCTCCTTAGGGTTGCAGTGAGAAGCTTGCAAATGTGAAACCAGCATAGTATGAAGGCTTCAGCCCCATACTATGCTAGGGACAAACACAAGAACCCAAAACTTAAGGGGAAAAAATCTCATGGTTTCTAAGCCCCTCTCATGATTTTTGCAGGCCTTACTTACGAATTTCAAAGTGATTGGGGTTAGCAGAACTGAGTGAGTTCACAGCTCGGTCTAGATGCTTCCCCTTCCAGCCTGCGATGTTGTGCTGATTAAGTGGAAGCTTCTCTACTCCCTTCTCCCAATCCTTTATGAATGATTTTTCCATGCTGGTTAGCAGCAGCCTTTAGTCCTTGGGAGAGGGAAGGAGGGGGAGTGCAAACCTGCAAATTAACTGTCAAAAATGTAGTGCTTTAAATGATTTGGAATTTGTTTCATGTGTTATTTCCTACCGGGGTGTTTTGAAGGTTTTAAGTGTTACACTTCTCAGCAAAAATCAAAACCCTGACACAGAGGATAGCTAAACTGACTGAGAAAAGGGGAAAAGGAGATGCGGCCGGTGGTGGGACTAAGCTCTGCCAGCTTCTTTCCAGATGCCTTAACAGTGTACTGGGAGCCAGATCCTGACTGATTCCCTGGCAGCAGTGTCCACAGAGGACCTCACTGTGAAGGGGTCATTCATAATGCAGAGTCAAAAAGTGTCTGGCTGCAATGCTGCCACATCACACCCCCTTGTGTGCTGCTGGGTACAAACCTGGGAGCCCTTACCAGTGTTAGCCCGCTGGGCACCTAGGCTTGAGCAAACCTTTGACCCCGGAGTAGCTAAGTGGAAAGAAGAGCAGAATTTGGCCTTATGGCTGTGTGGGCCTAAGGATTCACTGTGGTAGAAAGCCATGAGTTGGCAGAGCTGTGAGTAGGACAGACAAACCAGGGCTGAAAAGGCAGGGTGGTACAGTTGTATAGGACTATGGGTATGTTCTGGCGGAGGAGTGAGCAGGGCAAGTCTGGGGCTGGAGTAGCAGAGGGGAGGCCACAGGCCATGATAAGGGGGTGGAGGGGAAAGGTGCAGTCCCAAAAGCATGGGGTGGACGTGCAGAGCTGCCTGTGGAGCCTGGTGCTGGGATGGGGGGATCACAGCGGCAGAGCAGCAGGGGAGCTGTAGGTTAGAGCTCTCAGAGGGACAGGAGGGGGCAGGACTGCTGGTGCAGCTTCTTCCTGTGCCCTGGCTGTCTTGACCCTGCTCCCCTGAGCACCACAAAGAAGAGACCACAGAAAGCCGCCTCCTTGGAGGGCTTGGGCAGGTTGTGTGCTCCATCAGGGTCTGTTATCTTCCACCTGCAGCCAGGGTGATGAATGTGCTGTGACACCAGCTGCCAGGACTAAGGAGAGCAGAGACAGCAGTGGGGAACGTACGCTGCCCCCAGCAGATGTCAGACCTGCCTGCCTCCCTGTCGCTGCCTTGTCCCCTGGCATTGTCAGTGATGGCATTGTCAGGGGGAAGCCAGTGCTGCTCCTTGGGATAAGGAGAGTATCCTGTGATGCTTGCTCGCATCTTCCCCTCCTCCCCCTCCCTGGGAACACCAGGCCCTGAGTCCCAGCCTCAGGTTATCCCCAGCCTTGCAATCTGTGGGGCTTACAGCCCAAGCCCTGTGCTGCCCCTCCCCCCACCCCAATTTTGCTGCAGGGGGAAGAGCCTGCCAATGAGCTGTTTCTTCCATGGCTGATACTCCTGCCAAAAAGGGAGATCGTTAATAACAGACCTTGCATTTGCTGGGGGTCTTCCAAACAGTAGATCCCCAGCTACCCACTTACTTTGTGGCTGGGAGACCCTTTAGCCGGCTGGGTCACTGGAAAGGAGGCTCAAAGCCATGGTGCTTTCAAAAGAAGCAAGGAAGTGGCTTCCTGCTTTGTGTCTCCAAAATGCAATACTGTATCTGTGTGTGTGTGTGTGTGTGTGTGTGTGTGCGCGCGTGTGTGTGTAACATGATGGTTCTCAAGCTATTTCATTTTGTGAAGCACTTCTGCAGCTACAGCCCCTCTCATGGACATCTCCCAACCAGCCAATCTGATCCAAACCTCATATCTTCCCTGGGGCAACTGTATTGCTTGGTTACATGAAAGCACAGCATGAGGACAGATTTAAGGAGACAAGATGAAAATGAACTCCCTGTAACATGATGGAGGCAGCTGCCTGGATGTGCCCCCTCCCAGATTTTGTTTCGGCGCTATTTGTTCCCTCTCCCTGGGTATAAATTGTCACATTTATTAGGGCAGAATCTCCCCCTGCTGCCTGCAGCTCCCCCTACATTCATCTCTCAAGGTCACATTGCAGTTTGGTTTCTCCAAATTGGGAATCATTTGCAAATGCAACCACTGTTGAATTTATACCAACAGAATACTGGACAGGGACAGATGGAAGCTCCTACTCTGTGGGCAGAAAGGGGGCTGGTGTTAGTTGGCAGACTGTCAAAGAGTCCCGGCGTGGGCCAGCACCAGGGTCACTGCTTGAAGACTGACAGATGCTTCAGCGTTTTGACAGAACTGGGTGCACGTGCTTCCTGGGAGAGCCCTGTGGCCTACTGCTTGAGAGGCACATGTTGAGATGTGGTTAAAGCATGCTTTTCTCATCCAAGCACACCAGTTCAGTAAAGCAGGCACTGGATGGTACTTGGATAGGAGGCTGGGTGCTATGGAATGGAGTAGCAATGGCTCAACAGATCGTTCTCTTTTCCTACTGACTCAGTGTTGGACCAGGAGCCCAGCATGATGTGAGGGTGGGGGATAAGGTGCTGACTCTCCAGATGGGATGCTACAATAAAGGGCTGACTAGTAGCAAGTATTAACATTGTGAATGCAATTTTACAGGAACAAGCCTGCAGCATCAGTTCAAATGTCCACCCAAGCCAAGGTGGCCCATTGGGCTAGCATGGTTAAAAAATGCCAGTTTTTGTAGCTAATGGTACCCAAATAGGAGATACAGATAGCATCATACCTCGCCCCTACTGTCTCCCCTCCTTGAATGACAAGGTACCCATTTACACATTGGCTGAGTGGAGTGGCTGGAATAAGGCTTGAAATCACACCTCTAGATCCTGGGTAAAGCATCTTCCTCCTCTGCTCAGGGTCAGACCAATGAATCGCCATACTGGGGGTCATGAAGGAATTTTACCCCATAGATTGGCATGGACTGTGGACGTTATTGCTTTCCTCTATAGAATGGGACATGGCCCTCTACCTGGGATTTCTTGAGTGTACATTAACAACCTTTTGTAGAAGCAGGATGCTGCCTACCATGGTTCCCCTGCTTTACTTGTGGCAGGTTAGGGTGTTATGTCTTGTGTTGTGTCAGGTTTGACTGTAATTTTATGAAGAGTTTAGATTTATGGATTTATGATTTGCATAGGGTGGTTTGGACAGGGATGATCCTGTCTCAGGCAGGGGGGTTGGACTAGAAGACCTCCGGAAGTCCTTTCCTGACCTGCTTCTTTGTGATCCCATGATCTGTGACTCGGTGCTGTAGCCACTCTGGCACCACAGCCCAGAGAAGTCCCTGCCGCTCTAGCCAAATTCAACTGCTGTAGGGTTAATTATGCTCTGCTTTGCTAAATTCCTCCTGAAGAGTCCTTTAGATTTTAATTTGCTTCCTGCCCCAAAGAGCTATGCAGTGCCGTCATGTCAGTTCCCATGCATTTCACTCCAGAAGTCGCTATGCTTCGCAGGCGGGTGATGTGATGCTCACAGACAGAGCATACATCTGGGCAGCAGCCATCCCTGTGGTGGCATTTCAGTTGAGGTATACCCAAGCCAACTTTAAAGCAGCTAGCTCAGGGACCACTAATCATGGTGCTCAATGCAGCAGCAAAAGCCACTCAAGAAGCTGAGTACAGTAGCCTGCACTACGCTACATGCTGCCACAGCTAGACAGTTACCAGTCCCTGAGCTTGCCAGTCCAAAGCTAATGAAGGTGTGTCTGTGTTATGTGGTGGTCACAGCTGGGATGACTGTGTAGCCATATCCCTAGTCTGCACAATCTGACAGTTAAGTGAGCGGAGACCCATTTGCATGAGTGATACTGTATTTCAGAAAGAGCAATACCACTTGGAGGTCATTAACGTCAAAAGCTGCAGCATGATGTTTCATCAGTTCTATTGTGCTCTGTCGTCTAACTAAGGTTTTGCATACATCTCAGGTGGGGTCCAGGCACAGCTCACAGAGCTTGAAAAGGGGCCAAGTAAGGACATGAATTGCTCCACCCCACAAGCTGTAAGGGCCTTGCAGGGACACTGAGCATCATCACCTTGCCTGGATGCTTCTATCCATGTGTCAGACAAAGCCAGTTATTGGGGAGCTCTTTCTTTTCCCCATTCTCCCCTTCCCTAAATCCTATTTCTGGCAGTGGGACACACTGCAGATGAGTTACATCTCACCTGTTCCTAAGGTTGAGAGGAGAACCTGGGACTTGTGCAAAGACTGTAAGCAGTAAAGTTAGTAGGTGAGCTGAAATTGTGCCTCTGCCTGGCCTAGCTGGGGGGTGTGTTGAGCTACCTCAGCTGGGACCTGCTCTCTGCCTACTGGATGCCATGTTCCCTCCCAGCAGTCACAGGGGACAGCCTATCCTGTCCTGACATGTGGCACCTCTGCAGCAGGCTGCACCAGGGACCAGGCTTTTAATTGGAAGTTAATTGCCATTGACACAGCCCAACCAGAGGAGATGTCTCTGGGGTCTCTAACAGTCTGGGTCTGTGGCAGCATGAGAGCAAATCCACTGTGACAAAGCAGAGGACGAGGAGGGAAAGTCAGTGCTATTGATAAATGTGCTTTGAGACAGGCAGAAAAAATGAGTGAGCGAGCTACAGCATCTTTATTCCCTCTTGACCCATTTAAAGCAGAGATCAGTAACTGAGGGAGAGAGTGGCAGTGTGAAAATGCTTCCCACAGCCTGTTCCCCACTTAGTCTGGTACGGGGAGGTTGGCGCACACACTGGGGGCTGAAGCATGGAGGCCATCAGAGGGAGCATCTGCTTAGATACTGCTCCCCAGTCCTTCTCCTTCATCCACTGGACACTCTCAAAGACCTTTCTCTCCTCCTCCTAGCTTTCTCCCTCCCTCTCCATATTCTGCACCCCCTCTCTGGCAGTCCACATGTTGATAGGGCTTCCTGTGCTTCATTTCATGCAGCAAGCCAACCCCTGCACCTTTTTGTTTGCCCTGTCAGTTCAGGGTTTTCTCCTGGCTGATTTCCTTGACCTACCAGAGGTGGAAGGCCCTGTCTAGGCAATGGAAGAGCCTATTGTTTTTTGTACATGAAAAGAAAATGAGAACTCCAATTTTCTGCTCTGTCATGGCCAAACTGTGAGTCAGCGCTTTCATCCCTCTGGTCTGTCCAGAAACCGCTGCTAGCCACA
Source organism: Crocodylus porosus (assembly GCF_001723895.1). NCBI lineage: Eukaryota > Metazoa > Chordata > Crocodylia > Crocodylidae > Crocodylus > Crocodylus porosus. The sequence continues at coordinate 54,571,261 of NW_017728931.1, forward strand.
ATACAGCCTTTCCCAGGAAGGCTGGACAGGTAAGAGTAAAGATACAGATTTTATTTAGGTTGTTTTTTTTTTAAATTTGTTTAACGAAGTCTGTTTTGTGGATCTGGCTATGGTGCCATAATCAGACCAGCACCCAATTTTAATGTTATTTCAAGTCAGGGAAGCCTTAGAGGATGTTAACCTGCTGGAGTTCCCTGAAAGGAAGAAGAAACAACATTTCCAGGCTAGTGGTCTGTCCCACCAATCTGTGATAAGGAGATTTGTCCACTGATTGAACAGCACATCAAGGAGTGGAGAGGATTTGCAAAGTATAGGGCAGCGATTGGAAATTTGCTTTGCCCAGATCTCATTGGTCCTGAGTTTTTCCTGTATGAAAAATTCTCAGGTACCAATTCCTGGCGGAGAGAGGGGGGAAATTTGGGGAAATTCTCTCCAGATGTTGAACCAGGATAGAAGGGATTGCCAGCCACAGAGGAGGGTCCTTTTTGCCTAGCCAGAGTGCTGTGAATAGAGAGCATTATTCCAGGTACTGCCATTCTCAAAAGGACCTTTTACTTAATGCAGCCACTGGGACTTATAACGCAGGCTGTCTGAAATATGTGCTCATGCTTGCTGAGCCTGTAATCTCATCTTTGATTCTTTAAAAAAAAAAGAATGCGTGCAAATGGATTATTAATCACGTTTAAGTATTTTCTCACACTTGAAATTCATCTAGGATTGCATGTGGTGGTGGTGATGGACTTGTAGGAAGGGGCCAGGGAAATGGTGTGACTTCTGCCCACAACTGAAGCTAAAGGCATCTTGTACATCACACACCCTCCAGAAAAATCACTGCATTGGTTACAACCTATAAACTTCTCCCTTTTGGGCTGCAATTTTCCCTGTCACATCATAACATGATAATGACGTGGAGGATGCTGCAGCTCCTGCTTCTGCTCTGGTGCCACTTCCTGCAGAGGTTACTCCTCAGGCCCCTTCCCAAGTGGGATACATGCCCAGTCCATGTCTGCTCTGAGGCATGCTCCAAAGTGATGGTGTGCTCTGAGGACCTCCACCCCACCTGCCACCAGCGTTTGTAGTACTGCCACTATTGCCTCTCCTTCCAGTCTAAAAATCAGACTATCCCTGCTTCAGGCTCTGCCATACAGGACTGTGGGCTTCGTACTCAGGCAGCAGTGAGCACCCAGTCGACTTGTTGTAGCAGCAGGTAGATGGGGAGTGCTGGATTTGCAGTTGCTGTACTCTGCCTTGTGTTAGGGATCCTTTATGTTTTGAATGCTCTCCTTTAGTGCTGGGCAGCTGTCTGATCAATCCCTATCTCTGCCAGCCTCTTTGAGATGTTATTGTAACAGTACATATTTCATATGCTTGTTCCAAAGCCATGTTTTGTTGTAGTCATATGGAGGTTAGCCAGAACCCTTGCCTGCTCCTCTGTGAACAGCATCTGTTTGACTACATTGATCTGTGCAGCAAATGGAGCAAGCTATGTGGGATGAAGGGTAAAGCACCAACCAGGTGTATATAAACTGGCAGATGGCTTCTGATGGATGGGAAGAAAGTAGGGAAGTTAATAGGTAGAAGGGCTGAAACACACATCCCTAGGGAATTGTGGGATGGGATTAGAGGTCTGTCAAAATCCATGTTGTCCACTCCTTGGGTTTTTGGTGCATCTTCTCTCCTTGAAGTGAAACCTGGGCTCTAAGCTGGGCTTCCTGCTGCATGTATGAGCCCCAGTTCAAAGCATATGTAAACTCAGGCATAAAGGATTTGTATGAAGTTGACTATGGGGTTTGGCTAAAACTTAGGTACAAACTTTGTCAACATCTCCAAAGACAGTGTTTTCCAAGAGCTTCTCAAAAGTGCAACATCACTGATCATTGAGTCACTAGTCCAACAGCGCTACACAGACACTGACCTAAAGAACCTTTGAGGTACATATTGTTATCTCCCTTCAGCAGATGGGAATGGTGGGACACAGAGGGTGCATCTACACATTAGCTTTACTGCAGAGATGACTAATGAGCTCCGCAGTAATGCATCACTATCTACATGTGCGCCAACCTTAGGGCTCAGTAAATTAATTAACTCTACCATAAGATAGTACTGTTGGGGACAGTACTATCTTAGAGCAGAGTCATTAAGTGCACTGCAATGCACATGTAGACAGTGACAGAGGCTGACTGGGGCACAAGGATGCTGAAGTATGGGGGCTGCCTGCCACCTAGCCCTGTGTTGTAGCACCCTTGTGCCCCAACCAGCCCCTTTGCTGCCCATCGCCACTATCCAGAGCCCAGGGCTGACCCCATGCCCCCTGTGAATCCAGGACTGCTCTGTCGTGGCTCAAAGTGCTGAAGTCTCAGGCACACGTGCAGATGCTTCACCCAGGAGCAGGTGACTCCAGCACAAACTGCACTGATGTTTATTGTGTTGCGATAATTGCATGTGTAGATGCACACAGATGGTTTAAGCGACTCGCCCCAGGTAGTAGAAGAGTCAGAATTAGGTCTCAGTCCTGAAGACCACACCATCTTCTATTACTGGTGGAAGCTGCTTGGCTAAGTTCAGCTGCACTCTTGTTCTAGCCCATGGGCCTAGAAGCGTACAGAAACCAGACTCTAGGTTTTACAGGAGCGACTGGCTGAATACTCTTCATGTCTGAAAGTGAAATGGTGTCCATAGCTGCCCTGGTTGCTTCCCCTTCCCCATTACCACAGGGAGAGTAGCAAAGGCAGATGGTGAATTGAGAAGCAGGTGGGAACCCTAAAGAAAGATACTCGGTACCACCTCTGAGGGACATACACCTAGGAGACTGTGTGACACTGAGAGGGATGGAAGGAAAAGCAGGACCGGGCATGAAACAGGTCAGCAGTGGAAAGGCATGGGTGGAAAGTTAGCCAGTGATTCTGTCACTCGGATGTGTTTGGAGGGGGACTGGTGGGATGTTTCAGGCAGCAGGAAGGAGGTCAGGAATAGGTACCAGTGGGGTGGTTGCAGATGGTCAGACACGGGGAAAGGGTTGTTGGAAAACGGAGGCATTTGGTGGCGCTGAGCACTTCAGTAGCACCCACGCTGCGCTAGATGCTGTACATAAAACAAAGGCACGACCTTCCTCCTATAGAAGCTTTAAACTGGGATGGAGAAGATGGGTCTTTTGCCTGGAAGGGCCTGTGGGAGGGCCTATGTCTGCCTCTAGCGGTTCATGAAGGGGTATGGAGGGGATACCACAAAGCTGAGCCCTGATAATTGGGCGATTCTCTTTCCCCCCCCATGCAAAACCATTCACTTCCCTTGTGGGACGCTGCAGGACAGGCTGGTGTGTGCCTGTTGGCTGCAGTGGGCCCCGTTGCTGTTACCAGGCAACAATCTCTCTTGTCAGTGAGCTGTCAGAGCCCTTTAGGCGGATACGGAGAGCCGCCACTGCTGCCGCTGCAGAGAGGGGCGCTTTTCATTTCATGTTCCAGTTGCCATTTTGGATCCTGAGCCCCTTCGGTGCTCAGAGGAGAGCATGGGTGGGCTGGAGAGAGCCGGCGGGAAGCATTTGCAGGGCAGCATGGGGCGGGGGCGCTGGGGAGGGGCTTGTCCCCAGTGCCCAGCACATCCTCCCAGTGGATGGGTGCCTTACTTCTTTCCAAGTCACTTGAACCGCTTTACGATGTTGCCTCTAGCGAGAGGAACATGCGCACACACGTGCACGGATATAAACAGCACCTCCCACCCCCGCCACGCACACGGACGCACACGCTGAGCACGTGGAATGCCACACGCTCCAAAACCAGCCAGCCGGAAACAATCACCAGGCAGCACTAAGGACTGCACTGCACTTCCTGCAGGCCTGACAGCACCCAGGAGGGAGCCGGCAGGACCCCAGGGGAAGGGCGATGCAGCTCCCGCTCCTGAGCACATACAGTCAGTTTCTTTCCTGCTCTGACAGGGCTGGGCTACAGTTGCCTGCCTGGGAGCAGGGGTTAAAAAAGCAAAATGCAGATAGCCCTTTGATGTGATGACAGGTGACCACTGCCTCTCTTCCCAGAGTCCCCGCAACTCAGCCTGACTCATGCATTGCTTGCTATGGAAATGCCCACAGCATTGGTGGTGCACTTGTCTCTCCTGTTTTCTTCCTGGAGCCCATTGCCAGTTCTTTTTTAGTGGGTGTTTTGTGGCAGCAGTGCACAAAGAGGGATGCAGCAGTTATCATTCTGGGCTCTTTTGGTTTCTTGCAAATGTAGGGGACTGGGAACAAAGGCCCTGGAAGTCCCTCCTTACTCCTGCATTCCAAAGATGGATATTTAATACTTGTCCCAGACAAGCACTGCATTAAGGTGGGGTGAGAGAATGGATGATTAATCTGGGGCAAATGACATGATCTTGTCCTTAACTCAGTGCTGCGTTATAAACCTCGGAAAATCAGAGTAGAGGTTACAGCTAAAAGCAACCTGAACAGGTTATGAGAAAGAAAGCACAGTCCAAGCACCCAACAACCTTAACTCTGCCCTCAGATGATGCTATAAATTAAGTAACCCTACTACATAGCAGTAGTTGTGATACCAGATTAAATTAAACTAAAGTTACTGATTGGCCTGATTTTTTCAGAGCTGTTCCAAATGTTGGGGCCATGTCTTAGTGTCTTCAGTAGTCCACTAAATATGCATTTTGTCCTGAACTTGGAAAATTGGTCCTGAATCAGCTAATACCCCAGAGACTGCGCCTATGTACCAACTATCTGTATCTGTATTTGTATGCTGTATTTACTATGAGGTCGAGATGATTGACCCAGGTGCAGTGCTATGTGAAACCAGGTACACTGCTTTCATTTGGTAAGCAGCCTTCAGGATACCTCCAGAACCAGAAGTGCTTGTGTGATGTTATGCCCCAGCTAATTAGCTCAGTCTGTCAGCAGGACTAATTATCCTGCTAATAGCACCGCACTGAAGTGGCCACGCTACAGTCCCTTGGTTCTGGTGAAGTGATTTCTGGTTGCAGAAGGATGTAGTGGGCTCTTGTTCTGTGAAGTGTCCCAGATTTTGGATACAAAAAATTGGTTGTTTTAGATGCAATTGATTTTTAAAGACTCATGAGGTTGTTCCTCATAGCGTCAGTACAGACCAGAGTTGTTCGTTTTCTTGTTTCTTTCAGATTATCAATAATTTAATATGTTATTTAATAACAGGAAACCCAAAGGCAGTGTTACCATGGGACACTTTTAACGATTCCACGATCTATAGCCTTAAAGCTGTTTTTTAAATTAGTTTAACTTTTAGGGTCAGATTCCCTGGTATGTTCTGTCTATATTACTCCCATCAGAGGCAATACAAAGTCACCAAAATATACTCTTCAATTATAATGGATTTACAACTTCTCTGCAGAGCAAAAACAGCATAAAGCAGCTGCAATGTATACCTCCATTCCCCTTTCCATTTTGTTTCCCTTGTTTCTATGGGCTCATCTTGCATACACACATGCACACAGACACATTCCTAGTCCTCCACCCCCAGCCACCCTCTTCTGTTCTCCTTAGTGAATACATCTGTAGCAATCAGCAATTTTTTGCAATGAAATATTTAGGAATAGTGGTTATTTTGTTGTTCTTTTTCTAACGGGATATTGCAGAGGTGCATGTATAACGTCACAGAACACTGCCCACTTCCAAAATGGCTGCCATCTTCTATTGTTCTGAGCAAGAATAGGCCACTTTTTACTCCCAGTTCACATATCCTCCTTCAAAATGACCCCTGGCTCCCATTTTTCTCAATAAGAGTAAAGTAAAGTTTTTCTCAGGGAAGACTGTGAACTTTGTTTTCAGGAGTTGAGGGGTGCCATGGGGAGCAGGTGAGCGGTGAATAGCAATGGCCATCTTTGGGGAGGAGAGCCTGTGTCCTCAATTCCACCGAGAGCAATAGGAGGGAGACAGCAGCCCATTTTGAACTAGGGCAGCTCTTTGTGGAATTTTCTGAAGAAGATTATTCCTCATCTGCTGCTGACAGAGAGCCTTTCAACAATGAATAACAACAAAAGATTACCAATAACCCTAACAAAAGTCTTCAAGTGTAGCCTGTGCACATGTTTTAAGGCAGAGGTATCAAACTCATTTGGCCCCTCAAGCCAGATAAGTGGTGTGGGGCTGGTCCACATTGAATCAGGTCCATGGATATCTGCCCCTGCCCACGTGCCTGGTCCTGAGTTGGTCTGGCCCATCGGCTAGAGTGGGAGGCATAGGCAGCATGGCATGGGACCTGGCCTAGGACCCAGCCAAACAAGCATTGTGGGCAGCACAGCCCAGGACTCAGCCCCAATGAGTACCAAGTATGGGATCTGCCCCTGGCAAGTGCTGCAGGCAGTGTGGCCTGGGCACATTTCCTGGGCACTGTGTGCAGGGGTGGCCTGACACAGAAAAAGGGGCAGCACCAAGGGCTGAATTATGGGGCTCTGCAAGTCAGATCTGGCCCATAGGCTGTATGCTTGACACCCCTGCTTTAAGGAAGTGTAAGGTCCTCCATATGACAAAAGCCCCTTTTGCAGTATTTGCCCCCTTTTGGGAATGCTTTCTCTTTTTTACCTTTTCTTCCTTCCTCTCTTTTTCTTTTATTATATTATTATTATTTTTATATAGGGTGTACTTGTAGTGAAAATAGAGCTTGTAGATGCTTTTACAAATGTACTTTAGAAGTAAGTTGTACCACGTAATGATGTTAGCAAGGGCAGGAATCTCTATATGGAGTGGGTCCCGAACGAATCATGGTTGATTGTGTAACACAGTAGCTAGTCTGGATAAACAAGTTAACAAGTGACAATTAACACCTACAAAACTACAGACCAAGAAGAGGAAAGGATCAATACAGAGCCAGGAACTCCCTGAAACAAAGCCCCCTTTGAACTAATCAACACTGGAAACAGACCCTTGGGGCTGAAATACCCCCAATCAACCACTTCCAGAGCTCTATACATCATGGCAGTGAGTCAATCAAAATTCATCAACAGACTCCTGAGACTGCATGAACCTGCGGACTTGACCCCTAGGGCTGACAGCTGCCATCCAGCAGCTACCAAGAGGGATGTCCCTTGAGGTCAATGACTCCTGGATTGGGTAAGCCCAAGAATTGGGGAGTCACCAATGTCTGCCAGAGAGGGATAAAAGGTGGTGAACAATGACCCCCTAAGGGTGCCCTCTTTGACCTGACCAGCACCCTCCCTGTCCAGCCAGAAGGACCAGCTGGCGATCCCCTTCTGAAGCAATGTCACACTGAAAGAAGCCTCGACTGGCCATTGACGGCGGACTCCAGTGCTTGGGGATAGGTATATCTTGACACCAGTGCTTAGTGTTTATAGCTAGCTACTGTGAGTGTGTGTGTGTACATGAACGTGTATGTGTTTGAGGGGATCGGCACCAAGGTTTATGGTCTGACTTTTGCATCTGTCCAATAAACTAGAATTTTATGATGATCCTGTGAGTTGGTGCTTTGTAGCCAACATTATGATAAGTGTAAGGAGCCTGCACTATTCTTCTATTGCTAAATTTCTATGAGGACTTAAAATTATTTCATGAACTCATTAACATTGTTTTTAATTAAAAAATGAACTAACAGATTTGCTTGTTAAGTCTCAAAAAGTAATTTCTATTCTCAAAATTACCATAAGTATAGTAATTTAGGGGAAAAAGAATAGTATTTTCCTCTCCACACACAGCAAAGAGCTGAAGGTCCAAAATCAATTGAACTTTTGCTATGGAACAGTGACTTGTGCTTCCATCATAACCTGGTACTTTGATGCAAAGCCCCCTCACTTCCAGTGACTTTTTTTAGACTCTTTGCCACCAAATGAAGGTACTTACAGGTCAAAAAAGCAGCAGCTCTTTAATAGTACAAAGTCAAACTATCCCATAGTTACGGAAGGAAGTGAAGAAAACATTGATATGATTGAAACTTCACAGGAGAACTTAGGCTGGTAGAATCTCCTGAAAATCCCATGGGCTATTCACTGACCACAAATGGTCATTAGTTTTAGGTCTCACCTGAAAGAGACTCCCACCAGCCACATGCACTGCTGCATTTGTACTGAGAAGGATGAGGCAAAAATTAGTAATACCTCTTTCTGCAACCTTTTGATTTCCCCTAGAGGCTTCCCATGCAAATGTCATGCTGTCCAGACCTGATCCAGTGCAGCCCAGGAGAGCTGACGATGTCACAGTCCAGGATAGTGTAGAACTGAAAAGCCATCTTGACCCCCCAACACCTCCCATTTTCTCCTCCCCTTCCCATTTGCTCCACTTTTGCTTTTATCATCCTGTACATTTTATAAGAGCAATACAAAATCAATCTTGCTGCTCTCATTCCCTTTCCCAAGTTCACACAGCCATCCCAGCTGCCTTGTATTCCACCCCCTGTCACTGAAAACCAGGCCCTGTACTGGGCCATTGATCTGTGCTTAAAATAGCTTCCAGGATTCAAGAACATCCAGTGAGCTGCTATTGGCAGACACCGGAGCCAGCAGGGGCAGGACATATTCCCACTGCCAGCATGAAGGGCACTATCTGCCACTCCCAGGAGGCACTGCTTTCATGAGTGTTTGGCGAAAAGGACAATTCAAGCATGGTTATGCCTGTATTCTTCACACTTTGCCCTCAAACCCACAATGGAGCAAAGGTCTCCCCAGCTACACCTCTGTCCTACCATTTTCATTGCCCCATTATAAGGGCAAAATTTTCTTATACACATCTCCTGTGCAACCACCCTTTGCCGTTCCTGGCATACAGGTGACACAGCGCCAATGTCCCTTCTATTTTACATTACATCTGTTCTTGTCACTATCAGAAATGTTCTGTTTATGACCATTGCTCAGGAGATCTCTGTCAGGTTTGCAGCCACTCATTCTTTGGGAATGAAGCAATAGTTCATCCTTCAGGGTTAACTTTTTACACCCAATCTTTTACATTACTTTCTCTCCCACCCACCTTTCATCAGCATGTATCTAAAACACATCTTGCTCTTGAGTTATCTCATGTGCTGGATTGGAAGTTGAAACTACATCTGGGAGCTCAGCATGATATTCCTTACACGCACAAGCTCTAATTATAAGTGTAATTAAATATCTCCTCTACAGGTGTTTTATTCTGACTCCGACTGTTACTTTCTATAAGACTTTCCTGTAAGGGAAGGTGGTGTGTACATGAAGTACACCAGAAGGATGGCAGCATTGTCTTTCTTTACCTGAAGAGCAATGGTCTCTGTGTACAACTCTTCCAAAAGAAGAACTGGATCTATAACTCTGCTGCCCATGAATAGGCTTTGGGGTGCAGAAGCTGAGGAGAGGAGACCCTGAGCTGTATTCCTTTGTCTACCTGAAGTAAATGCTGGAGTCAGCCCCTAAGAGGAAAGGAGCCTGAACTGGTTTTCTGCGCTCACCTGGTGCAGACTGTGGGATGGAGTGGTTCCTTCTGTTTTCAAGATTAATCCTGGTCTGAAGAGAGAAAAGAACACAGCCCATAATCTCATCCACACCCTCAGGGCCGGCTTTTCTACTCTGCCTTCTACCTCTCTCTAAACATTAGCTGACTTGCTGAAACAGGCCAATGTCCAGTATAGCCCAGCATTAGGCCTTCTAGGCAAGCATCCCGACTCCAATAGGCACCAGTGACAGATACCTCAAGCTATTTGAATGTGAATGAGTCATTTCATCAGCAGCTAAATCACCAGCTACAGTGGACAGTGGGAGCAGTTTTCATTGCTTCTGGGTGACAATCCATGCTGCCCCAGGTGGGAAAGGCTTAGTCCTGTGTTCATCCAATGCACTGGCACCAACCCAGACACAATCTCTGCATAAGCTGCCTGTCCCCTTTAGTCATTTCAGGAGTCATGAAGCCTTTGTGTTGCCCTAGAACAAGTTCCCCATATCATCTCCTTCAGAAAGGGCCCCACATCCTGTCTGATCCCTATATCCTTTGATCCTCATCCCCTGTCTGATCCTTATATTAGCCCACAAAGCAAATTTTTTTTCCATACTGAGGGAGAGAGAGTCACCAGCTGGGGCAATGACAGAGAATGCAGAAGACGGATATAGGCTGACTTTGGATAAAATGAACCCTTAAATTCCAAAGGACAAGCAACGTTGTCCTTCTGCCCAGCTACTGATATGGCCCCTGGCCTCATTCTACTGGAGCAGCTCACAGCCAGGCAGGAATCTACACTCTCAGCGCTCCGGAGAAGTAGTGCCCTTGTTTCACAGAAGTGGAACAGAGAGACACAGAGAAGAGGTAAGTACAGGATTCTTCCCCAACAGATTTCCTCCTTCTCAAGTGCTAGATGTGTGCTTTTCCTAAGATCCTGACAGCTAAGGTCCCACTGGAAACATACGGGTAATTAGAGAAGGAAATGTCCTCATGGGGAAGAAGGAATGTCTCAGGTGAATAGACTGACTCCTTTCAAGACTGGAGTAAAAGGATGGAGGGAAGTCCTTAGACAAATTCTAGTCCATCCAATTTGTAATCTTTTCTGACTGTCACAGAGCATTGGCATTAGGGTAACGTGCACTTTCATGGGATGCTGATATAGTCACAGGACTCTCAGAGTTGAAATGAGAAGACTGCAGAGGAAATATCAAGCTGATGCTTAAAATACCCAGCTGCAGTTGATAGTGACTATGGGGGGCAACCAGGTAAGGCAGGAGTGGGCAATTATTTGGGCCACTTAAGAAGTTTTGGTGAGCTGTTGCAGGCCAGGGCAGGAGGGGGAGTGCTGACTAGGCCCAGCGTGGTGGGAAGAGAGGTGCTGACCCAGATGGTGTAGAGGTTTGGGGGCAAAGGGGAGTAAAAATCTTCTTATGTAGCCTCAGGCCCATCCACCCTACACTCACCGTCATGGGCACTGGATAGAGAAAGAGGGTGGGGTCTCCATGGAGACTGGCTTGGGACCCCCATACACTCAACCAAGCAGATGGGATGGGGCTGCAGGCAGGCAGGAAGTGGCATCCAGCAGCAGGAGTGGGGCTGGGATCACTGGGGGTGACAATGTGGGGCCAGGACCCAAGGCAGAGCCATGATCTGCTCCCTGCACATCCCTACAATGGGCACCAGTTCCATACCCGCCTGTCCTGCTCCTCGACACCCGCCCCTGCCCACCCACAGACCCATCCCACCCACCTCATGGAGCACACCCTGCTCACAAGGGTCCTAAGCCAGTCTCCATGGACACCCTGCCTGCCCTCCCAGATGGGCCAGGGCCAGTTCTGGCGGCTGCAGTGGCAGAGATGCTGGCAGTGGCAACTGGGCAGAGTGAGCCACCTCACAGGACTAGCAAGAAACCCTTGTCCCGCTGCATGCCCGGGGGTAGCAGGATTAGCCACACATGCCACAGCCCTGGCTGCTCCCTATGCCTGGACCAGACAGGGCCAAGTGACTTGCTGCAGGCCAGATAGAATCCCCTTGGTGGGTTGGATCCAGCTTATGGGCTATATTTTATCTACCCCTGAGCTAAGGGGAGATGTTTGGTTTCTTTGGGATAGATAACCCGTATACCTAGGTCTGCATGGTAAAGTGGGTGAGAATATACATGTTTGAGTCCATCCACAAGAAACTCTCTTTAGGTTAAGCTTTCCTAACCCTCCCCCTCCTCCCCCTTCTGGTATCAGTGTTTTATTGTGGAAGTGGTGAGGAAAGATCTGGAGCAAGCTGTCATACTGTCTAAGAGATTGATTCCCCTCTGCTATGTCACAATACCTCCATGCTTAGCTATTATGTCTTATTATTTCTATAGCAACATTTGAGTGCTAGAAAGCAACAGATAAGGTCCATGTCCTGAGAAGCTTGCAGTCTAAAACAAAGAAAAGACCAAGGGGTGGACATTACAATCCTACCAATATGCATTGTGGGATTAGGTATCAGTTTTGTCACCCCCAGCATTTGTTGTAGGTTCATATGCAGACTGGTAAGATGATTCCTCTCTTGGAAACTCCTATGGCCATCTTCCAAAGGTAGAAATAATGAGGGGTGCTGTAGGCCAGGGGTAAGTAGAGTGGTGGGGCAGTTGCCACAGGCCAGATTGGAGAAGAGATGGCTATGGATGGGCAATGAAAGTGTGCGCAGCTCCAGGGGCTACTGTGTCACCCCTTAGTGTCACTTCCTCACTTTTCATCATGATTCACACTGAGGCACATGCTGGAGGGATGCATCCTCCTTGCAGATGGAAGCCACCCAGATCCAGCTCTAGCTTTAGCCAAGTTCTAAAGATGGTCTGGTGGGATGTTCCATCTCTCTCCATCCTTGGCTACTGGATGGCCTCACTGCAGCATCTGGAGACCACATGGCTGCTGATCAGGGAGCTGTGATCCACAGCTTCTTGAGCAATACAGTTCTTTACTTCTAAAGAAGTCTGATCGCTCATGTAGGTTCCTAGCCAAAATGCAGGACCTCCATCTAACCCAGGAGGTGGACAGCCCCACCAGGGGGATGCCTTGTTGGACCTGGTGCTGGCCACGGGTGACGACCTGGTGAGGGGGCTGCGGGTGCTTGACCACCTGGGTGGCAGTGATCATTGCCTGCTGGAATTCATTATCCAGCGCAAGGTGGCAAAGGCCTGCAGCAAGGCAGCAGCCCTAGATTTCAGGAGGGAGGACTTCAATGAGCTAAGGAGAATAGTCGGGGAAGCACTGAGGTCTGAGAGGGGAGGGGAGCCAGGTGTCCAAGAAAAGTGGTCACTCCTTAAGGAGATGATCCTCCAAGCCCAAAGGGAGGTAATCCCAACATGGATCAAAGGGAACAGGAGGGCACAAAAGCCCCCATGGCTCACCAAAAGCACCCGGGAATGTCTCCTAGCTAAAAAGGGAGGCGCACACCTAATGGAAGGGAGGGGCCATCACCAGGGAGGACTATACTGCGGTTGCTCAAGGATGTAGGGGGGCAGCCAGGAAGGCCAAGGCGGAGATGGAACTGGGACTAGCAACCCGGATCAAGGACAACAAGAAGTCCTTTTTTAAATACATAGGGGCAAAAAGAAGGTACTGGGTAACGTGGGGCCCCTGCAGGACATGGTAGGAAATTTGGTCCTCACACCAGACGACAAAGCTAACCTATTTAATGGCTTCTTTGCCTCCATTTTCCTGAGCAGGGACCAGATCAGCTCCCCCACTGGGCCCCCCTCAGGCCCCAGGAGGCACACCTAGGGAAAGAGTTAGTGAGGATCTAGTCAGGGAACTTCTGGAGAGACTGGATGTCTTTAAATCAGCTGGTCCGGACGAGCTCCACCCCAGAGTGCTGAAGGAATTAGCTGAGGTCATTGCGGGACCCCAGCATGGCATTACGAGCACTCGTGGTGCTCTGGTGTGGTGCCAAAGGACTGTAAGAGGGCCAGTGTGGTTCCCATCTTCAAAAAGGGGAAGAAGAAGGACCCGGGAAACTATAGGCCAGTTAGTCTTACCTCGATCCTAGGTAGGCTTTTTGAGAGAATTATCCTGGCACATGTCCACGAGGAGCCAGCAGGGGAGATCATGCTTAGGGGCAACCAACACGGGTTCATTAGAGGCAGGTCCTGTCAGACCAACCTGGGGGCCTTCTATGACCAGGTCACCAAATCTTTAGGTGCGGGGATAGCACTGGACATAGTCTTCCTGGACTTTCGGAAGCCCTTCAACACTGTCTTTCACCCTGTTCTCATTCAAAAAACTGGGGGACTGTGGTGTCGACACCTACACAGTCAAGTGGGTCGCCAACTGGCTGGAGGGCTGCACCCAGAGAGTGGTGGTGGACGGGTCATTTTCGACCTGAAGGGATGTGATCTGCTCAGGTCCCTTCCAACCCTACCAACTATGAAACTATAATGTAGGGAGAGTTTTGGAGAATCAATGTCTTGCAAATCTTAAGAGGCACCCAGCTACCTGTCATTATGAAGGTGGGACATTTTAGACCTCTTGGGTAAAGGACTTTGTATTCTTTAGTTGCCCAGTGCAGAACAGAAAACAAGGAAAACTGAGATTAACCAGGAAGGATGACTGACTGTCTCACCCCCACAAGATAGTCTGAGCATCAGGAGCGCCATCTCCCTCCCTGCAGACATCCAAAGCCCAGAATAGACACCCATCTGTCAGCAGTAGTGGAAGGTAATGAGCCTTCATTCTCTGCTCTTGGGGTTCATTACCTCAGGCTTTTTGGGGCCTTGCACATGGCTGTCACAGACCTCCTAGGTCTGACCCACCTTTAGCCAGCTCTACCTGGGAGAACAGAGCTCATGAGGTCTGCCAAACAGGGCAGGGAGCAGGAGGTGGCTAGTGTGGGATCTGTCCGTTGCTCCTCTGAATGTGGGAGGAGGAAGGCAAAACAAAGCCTGCGTAGCCTTCCTTTTCCTAGCGGGATTTGGGAAGAAGGACAGGGCCTTCCTTGCTCAAGCCATCTCTAGATAGCATAATTAGTGATGGGTTTAGTTCTCACCACTTCTGTGGAGAGGATCTGGAGTACTCTCCCAGTCAGTAAATGTTTCTTGACATCCAGCTTTCCCTGAGCTCCAGTTTTACTCCATAATGCCTGGTTAGAGCCCTGTGGGCTGCCTAGACCAGTTAATCTCCCTCCTCAGCTTCTGTTCTTACAGGTACTTTGTGGCACTGCCCATTTCCTTCCTTTTTTTCACTTTTGCAAAGGGAAAACTGCATGCGTCACTGCATAGCTCTCCTCTTTCTCAGAGGTCACCCCTCTCAGGACTAAGGAGTCCTTTCTTTCAAAGCACTCATAAGGACCTCTCACTAATTCATGGCAAGTCGTTTTGTTCTTTCCCTTGTTCTAGAATAACAGCAGCTCAGGCTCTGGGCCCCCTGCTTTTGCTCACAGTGGCACCTGTCCCCATGTAGGACGGGGAAGCAATGGGGCTGTCCCTTTGCCTCCTGAAAGTGGATGCCTCTGACCTTTCAGAACCCCAGAAGCAATCCTTGCTCACTACAGCCCTTGACTGTGAGTCATCTCCTCTGCAGGGCACAGCTTGATGATAGGGGCTGTGAGTTTGTGGGCTGAGGGAGCCACAATGGCACATGGCATTAGAAAATGGGAGAGCTCTTCCTTCCAGAGACATCTCTGTGTTGGAGGAGTTACAGAGAGAGAGATAGGTTTTGAGAAGAAATGTGAGTGAAAGCAATACAGAGAGGAAGGCAGCAGCTGGCAATGCCACGAGTAGTGTAGGGCACAAGGGGCTGGGCAGTCCTGGCAGCACAAAGGCAACAGATAAATATCTCCTGTGGCAGAGGTTTGGATCCATCCCAGAGGCCTCCATCTGGCAGCCAGGGTGGCATTGTGTGGTCAAGGAAGTTGTACACCCCGTGACCATGGCGCCTGGTATGGACTGAATGGTGGAGAGGACCAAAGAGGCAGCTGCAAAGCTGGAACCTCCAGCCATGGGACAGCAGCATTGAATGTCCTACCCTTCCCACACATGGCCTGAAGCCCCTCATGATCCCCCCTCTCCTGTTCATTGACATTGTGGACCTGGCACAGCAGTAGCAGCAGCATGGCGGGTTCAGTTACATGATATGCCATTGCTCCCGACAACCATTTCCCGGGTAATAACTAGGTAAGAGACAGCCCATTGTTCCAGCAGACTCAAACGATGGAACCTGTTAATTATGGCTCTGGGATGACAGTGCAGCTCCTCCCTCACCAATGCATGGGCCAGACAGCCCCTTTTCTGCTCTCCAAGCCTCTCTTTTAATATCTTGCGAACGTGAGATGAAGGAGAAGGAAGGATATTTATATCACTGTTTTAGAAAGATAAATAATGGTTTCCCTGTCCCCTGGGGTGCAGGTCCTGGTACCACAGGGACTGCGTGGGCATGCACTCCAGCCCCTCTGTACACAGTGAAAGCCCACCTGCAGCACCAGGCCTTGGAAACAGCTCTGCCAAGTTGGGCTGGGCCTCAGTGGTTATCTCTGATTCATCTAAAAGAGGCCCAGGGCATCTCTTACTTCCACCCAGGTGGGCTTCAGAGCTGGGCTGGAGGGAGTTTGGTTCAGAATGACGCAGCCCGCACCCTCCCCTCGTACTGCAGCGTCAGCATATGAGCCCGCAGCCAACATGCCCATGGAGCAGTACTCTCTGAGCTGCGCTGATAGGCTGCAGCTCCTCTCCATGGATAAGCGGCTCCTTTCCTCAGCACCCAGGGCCAGCCTCCCACTGTCTTCCTTTGTGTCCCACCCCTCTCCTCTCTCCATGTTCGCACACCCAGTTCCCTCCCAAATCTTTCCTGCCCATTCAGTTTCCCTTCATTTTTCCACCTCTGCTCCTTTTCCCTGCATTCCCCAGCCTTCGTGGACTCATGGGGCATTAGGGTCTGATGGACAGACACGAGGTCCCTGGTATGTTGATCCAAAGACTAAGATGGTGGATTCAGGGCTACCGAGCTCTGGGTTGTCCTCTTTGGTCCTTGGGTGCTAAATTAGTCAGCACTGACACATTACAGGTCATACTTCTGCACGCACTGGGTGCTCTGCACACTGACCTGTGGAAATGTCAAGAGCTTTTGGAGGCTGTGCAGGGCCAAAGCGATTCTGACACTACAGAAATGGAAATGAAAGTGGAGTGTTGTGGTTTTTTTTGTTTAAATCTTTCCTTAAGTGCGAACACCATCTGGCTCCTCAAACTCCGTCAGCGCTTCCAGTCCTGAAGCAGTTTTGCTTTTCCTAATTACTGTCATTACGCAGTGGGTAGTGATTATGGACGGATGCTGCTGAGAGATACCAGGAAGGTCCTGTCCCTCCACAGGCTCCGCACATGGAACCAGCCAGCCTCTTCTTCCCAGCCGTTTAAGGAAGAGTAAAAAATAAAACAGGGCGGTTTAAGTTATGAAATGTTGCAGGTGGCAGAGGGTGGTGTCAGGCTGGGGTGGGGGCAAGCTGGCAGGTCAGACAATGGGATCTCTAGGGACAGCCAGAGCACTTCACTTGTATTTGCTCATAAGCACACAGGAGTAGGGGATAACACTGTAATTTTGTCAACATCAGGGCAAGGTCAAAAGAGACCAAACAGGAGCAATAACTAATGTTTGGTGCTTAGATGCCATGCCTCCTCACCAAAAACACATGCCAGTTCAAGCTCCCTGCCCTTGTACTGTTTGGGACTGGCCCTAACAATCCGAGAGATGCTTTCTCCCTTGGTGACCAGGAGTCCCTATGGCAGGATGCTTTACTGGCATGTGTATTCAGGAGACACAACTTTCTCAGGAGGCGTTCAATCTGACAAGAGACAGGGAACTAGCCACCCTCTCAGCTGAATGCAAAAGGCATCTCCTCAGCTTCTCCTTCCCTCAGTAGCTTCTTCATGTGCTTAGCACGCTTCTGCTGTCTCTCATGCACTTCAGCCCAACAACTAATCTGGCCATTTTTCTGAGGAAGAGAAAGGTGTGGAAAGTGCCCTGATCCTGTGGGCATTATACAAAGACTTAGCTGGGCAGAAGGTAATACTGTGGACAAAAAGAAGTGCATAGAAGTAAGCCAGCTGTTACAATTTTCTTCTGCCCTGCTGTGCCAAAACTGGGCATCCTTATACTCCCAGCAGTGCACGTTTAGCCTGGGTGTGCAGCTCCTCTGGCTTCATTTCAGGACCGAATCTCAGAGGCTGACTGCTGTGCTACTTCTGTTTGCACAGACAGTACTGCATGGCCATCTAGTGGCATGAGGATGTGTCCTCCCTATTATCAATGTCAGACAGACCCTTGTTACATCCTTTTGCTACTAAGCAGGTTGAGAGAGATTTCACCAAACTGTCCTTCCCACAGCTTCCCTGCTTGTCTTCTAACTACTCTGTGGAGTTGGGTGGTAGAAGTGGGTGCTAGGGAGCCCCTCATTGAAGAAACCTGATGGCAGGATACTGAGCAGACAAGGAAACAGGGTGCCCATGGGGCAGTCCTCATGCTCTGTTAGCAGATGCTTGAAAAATGGTTATGCGTCAGAAAGATATCCACAGTATTTTTTAGGACACGATGCTTGAAAAAAGTGCCCCCTGGACCAAAAGCCAGGCTTGTTGTTGTTAATAGCAAGGTATATGTAGTACATCAGAAGCTGAGGTGGGTCGAGTTTGCTCTACATCGAGAAGGATGTGGCAATTGGATGGGAGGGTTGAAATGTCCTTGGTGGGGAGTGAACAGATACTTGTTGTCCAAGATGCCAGTTTGCATTGGGTGCAGGTCACCTGGTGGGTGCAATCCCACAGCTGGGTGGAGATCACTTGGCGACCATAAGTGGGAAGTATCAAAGGTGGCTGGGAGGAGAACATTTTGGGGGCGGTTTGTGCTCAGGGTCTCTTTTAGAGGACTGAGGGCCAGGTAACTGGACAGATGACCTGACATGCTGGGGATTACTGAAGCATATCAGCAGCAAAGGTAGCAGTTTTTGTGGGGATTGGAGGAAAACTTAGCAGAAAGAACTGGTAGCTGCAGGTGAGGACCCTTAGCCTTGGCATCAGAAGAATGAAAGAAACCTGCAGTGTTTCAGGCTTCATAAGATCAAGGTGCTGCAACAGCATAGCCTTATGAGCTTTCTGGCCTCTTGTAAGCTAAGATCAAGGTCTGTTGCCCAGACTGAGATGGATTTGAATGGCACTGGGCAGTGGAGGGTGCACCCCTGTCCAATGCACTGTGGACAGGACACCCTACAAGAGTCTAGTAATTAGCTTCCTAGTGGCTAGCGTGTAGTGGGAGGATCTCAGCTACATGCCTACTTTATGGAAATGAGGGATTCCTCCCTAGCTTGCTCCTGTGGCCATTGGCTGAAAGCAAGTGAGACTCGGGAGCATCTGAACGCCAAGCCTCTGGGCTTGGGCCTGCAGGTAGGAGGCCCATGAATGGATTTAGGAATATCTGAAACCCCAGGCTGAAAAGTCTGGGGTGGAGGATACTTGCTGGGTGTAGTGCCACATATGGTGTTTGAACGATTGAGTTTTGCTCCATCAAAAGGATTTGGAACTGATTTGGCTAATTTGACCTGGAATTCAAAAAATCCAACCCCCCCCATAAATAAATAAATACATAAAAAAATCAGCATAGAATGACGCGATGTCATAAGGTGGGAAGGCAGCATCCCTACAAACAGGCTGATGGAGCAGTTTGCTGCAGAGACTGTAGGGGCCCAGAGGGGGGGTGTGAGAAAACATGCCTGGGTAATGGGTACTGTTTGTAGCCAAATTCTTCAGTGAGTCCCAAGGAAATAGGAAATTAAAAAACGATTGTGAATTATGCTCTGTGTGTTTGGCTTCATCTTGCAGTTGCCTTTGCTCTGAAGTAGCAGGGACTGAGGTATAACTTTGGGTTATTGTGTGGGTGGAATTTTCTTAGACCCTGGAGATGCTGCATCATTTGCTTTTTGCTTCTGTTTTGGGCTGGGCAGGGGGCTGTCGTTGGCCAGAACCTGTTAAGGGGGGCTAAGGGACCATACAGGCTGCTTCAAAGCTGAGGGACTTCAGCTTGGCAGACCAGTGGGGGTTCCTACTCTGCTTTAGACCTTCATGTAGTTAAACACTTGCTCCACCACTGTGAAGGGGTTCCCTTCCGGGAGTTCACTTTAATTAAAAGACTTAAACTAAGACAAAATCAGCTTCTCAGTTTCACTCAGGAATCCAGTTCTGCTTTGAAAGTTTAGCTCTTCTCAGAAGCGTGCTTTAGCCTCAGGGGGGATTATATGAGCTCAGAAAGTTACTTTGGTTTGAGGATCTTCCTGAATTCTGAAGAGCTGGTGGTTGGCAAGGTGGTTCAAGTAAAGGCTTCAGCTAGAAACTTTTCCTGTCAAAGTACAACCATGTGTGCACATGTGCGCGTACACACACACATGCACAGATCCATTATTTCCTGTGAAGCTGCTGCCAGAAATTTGTAACTCCAGTAGACATACTTCTTAGGAACTTCTGCATTTAAAATAATCTTTTTCTATATTTTTAATGTGTCCCAAGTTTTTTCCTAATGCACTCTTCTGGCTGTCTCTGATCAGCGGCTTGCATGCCGTGATTAGCAGGCCTCTGGGCTTTCCACTCTTGCAGAATGACGTCATGAGGATATGGTTCCCACGACGTCAAACTTTTGGTCAGATTCAGTGTACACAGAAGGCTGGTGCTCCCTTGTGTTTGGTAAAAACAAGGCAAAGAAGACGAGGTGAGGGGATGAGGTGGCTTCTCCTCTCATGGCTCTGCTTCCTCGGTAAATGTGGAAGGCAGGGGCAGATGCCACGTGGATATTCTGTACCTGAGCCCCGCAGAAGCGAGGAGTCTGCCAGCATGCAGAACTGGCTGATCATGTCACTAAGGTCCAGTGCCGTGCGTGAATGCTTTCATGAACCCTATAGCTGAGCCCCAGCTGCTTCCTGCCATGGAGGATGATGTCAACTCTGGGCCCAAGGGGTCGATCCTGGGACCACAGGCCTGCAGTAGGAGGCCTAGTGTTTGATGCCACCTCTGCACATTCTCAAGTTCAAAAGGCCTTGATTTCCCCTTGTGACCTGCCTTCCTGGAGCTGCCCCTGTCCACACCTGGCCGTGGAGAGGACTGTATTGGAACCACACTCCTGTTCCAGCAAGACCGAGAGGTTGCTTCTCAGCTGTATGATTAAAAATCCTCCTGCTTTTATTGTGAGGTGGGTTTCAGACCCCGCTCCATCAAACCTGTACTGGGGTTTCCACAGACTTTCCCCCCTACAACTCTGAAAAGCCCTCCCACACAAAACAGGTGAAGTCCCCCGACCTCCAAGCAGTTCAAGGTATATATACATGCTGAGGGGAAGGTCCTTTCAGCAGGGGGAGGAAGTGCACTTCCTGCTCAGGATGGGGAAGTGAAAAATTGCTGTGGAAACTCAGAGAGGGTGGGGAGGACAGTCAACTGTCAACACCCCCCACGTCTCCCCCCTCTCTGCCCTGTGCTCTTCACTGAGGAAAAGAAAGCTCTCATTAACTTCCCAAACTGCTGCACTGTTGCTGTGAAGGAAGGGTGCAACTTTCAGGAGCTCAGCCTTCCTATGTGACACCCTGCCCTTCTGTGTCAGGGAAAACAGAAACTTTAGCCTTATATCTATGTTGTGGCCAGGCCGCTGGAAGTGACGTGTTGAAAGGCACAAGAGCAGTTACATTTTTTAAGACTGTGTGGTAGTACCATATTATCTCACCTCCCCCCCCCCAAAACTGATGAAAATCAGGGCGTGCATTATACATACAGAAGTATGGTAAGAGCAGTTTCTGTCACTTAAGCTTCTGCAAGCAGAAGTGCAACTACATGCTTCACAGGGAGCAGAACAATGAGCAGGGATTTCCTACAGGGAAAGATCTTTTATTCTTCATTCTGCCTGTCGAAAAACAAGGTCTGTCCCTTACTCTAGGACATGTTGTATGCAAGAAAATGTGGTAGTCATTGCTTGAGAAAGTGAGGGGCGGGAATTGTGCAGGACAGCAGTAGAGCCGAAAGGATCCAAACCAGCCACTGTCCTGTCTCCCCGGCCCTGACACCCCACTCAGGTCTCTTTCTGATCCTTTCCTCAGAGAACAGCATATTATCTGAACACAAGACAAAGCTTTTCCTGTGACCAAGGCAGGCTGCAGCCACTCAGAGGTGAGGGGACACCTAGGAGCCAAGCATTCCCTCTCCAGCTGAGTGCATTGGACCCTTTTTTAGGATGCACCCCTTACCTACCCAGATGGGTCTGACAGCTCAGGGTCTTGCTAGCCCCAGACCCATTGGGTCTGAAGGGGACAGAAGGCCCTGTTACAACCCCGGTCTGGAACAGCACACATAGGAAGAGGTGTTTTCTGCCCCGAAGAGTTCACTGTGTCAGCAGACAAGACCAGCAACAGGCTGGGTGAAAGTATTTTGTTCCAATTGTTACAACTGTGGCAGAGAGAGAGAGGAAGGGACTCAGCCCAGGTCCCACAGGGAGTCTGTGAAAGAGACGGGTTGGATCTGACTCCTGTGTCCTCATTTCCACTCCATGGCCTTACCTTGAGACCAGCTTTCTGCACAACTGTAGCTTATTTCATCATGATGGAGCTTAAGCTCCTTATCATTAGCCTATACGGAAGCCACACATACATTACATCATTGATGTGTAGCCATTTCAAACTTGCTCAGCATTTTTTAAGAGCATGTGAGCAGTGTAGGACATCAGCTGAGGACAGAAAGTGAGGAGGAATGCTATGTTCATGTGGAACTGCAGGGACAATTTTAGGCAGATGAGATATAGTAACCCTAACTAGGACTTGGACAGGGCATGGTGCTTAACACCCTGACTCTTACAATATGCCAGCAACAGGCAAGCATCCCTTATCCTTCATCATGGCAAGGATGGCCTCAGAAGCACACCTCACACCTGACCTTCAGCTACCTCCTAATCCAGTCTTTCCCAACTGTCCTTGCCAATGGTCTCTAACCCTGCCCTGTGCCAGACCCTGCTGTTTCCATCCTGTGCTCACAAATAGCTTTTGCCAGTGTAACTCAATGTTGGCTTACTACATGTCTTATGGTTCTTGCTCTTGCTCAGTATTAGTAGCTTTGTGTCATGGACAAGCGATAATTAAATGTGTGTCTGTTCAATCCACCACAGTTGTTTCTCGAGTGACTTAATCAAGATCACAAGATTAAAAAAAAACAGGCTGGCATATCTAAACCATATCATCACTGGCCTAGCACCATAGCAATTATACCACTACCACAGCTATCCACATCTCCTATCCATTTTTTCTATGGTGCTGATGCACAATTCAAGATGAAATGAACTGCTTGAAATAAGGAGGCAAGAAAAGGCATGTCTTTGGCTCATTTCAAATACTCTTCCCATTTGTCTACAGCCCTTTCTTCCCACAGTCCTGTCTTGAGGAGAACAAGAAGCTTGATGACAAAGTGATATGACAAGGACCTGGTGCTGAGGAACAGAAACCTCATCTTGTGGAGGAATCTCTTTAATCTCTCACTTTCCAGTATGACTCAAAGGCAGTGTGAGATGCTGCACCTGTTCCATGGAAAAAGGACTTGTGTACCAGACCTAGCTAAATTAGTAAGAACACCAGTATGAGAAGTGAGTATACCCTCCCCACATAAACCCCAGAAAGGCAGAAGAGGAGTTCACAGATTTGGAGCAGGTTCATTTTATTCTTCAATTCTACAGCTTTTTTCTTTGTTTTCCTTTCCCACTGTTCCCAATATACAATTAATAGACCCAGCCAGTCCCATGCCCTGGAAATAAAAGAGCAAGAAGCATCTACAATGGAATGGGCAGAGAGCAAACACCAGGAGGAAGAAACGCTGGGTCCTGGTGATCGGAGACTCCATCCTACGAGGACTGGAAGGTCCCATCTGCCAGCCCAACCCCTGGACACGACAGGTCTGCTTCATGCCTGGGGCTCGGGTCAGGGACACCATGGAAAGGATCCTGGCCTACATCCAACCTGCAGACCAGTACCCCATGGTTGTCATCCATGTGGGTATGAACGACGCGGCCAGGGGCAACCCTGACCGCATTATGAAGGATTTCAAGGCTCTGGGAGACAAGCTAAAGGAGACGGGGGCACAGGTGGTATTTTCCTCTCTTCTGGAGTAGGCGGGGACGGTGACACGAGGCCTGCATTGCCGTGGTCAACCGGCGCTTATGCGGCTGGTGCCGCCAGGCAGGCTTTGGGTTCCTTGATAATGACCCATGCTTTCAGGCGGGGGACTTGCTGGGGTGGGATGGGGTTCATCTCTCTCCTAAAGGCAAGCATGTCTTCTCTTCCAGGTTGGCTGATCTCGTACGGTGAACTTTAAACTAGCCTTGCCGGGGGAGGGGACTGCAGGAAGACGAGGAGATGCCATCCGAGCAGGACAGGTGACAAAGGCAAGGAGTGCTAAGGTAAGAAACGGGGGTCCAGACAGTCTCCCTAAATGGGGGGTGGCACATGCAGTCTTGCAAGGCCTTAAATGCCTATATACCAATGCTTGCAGTATGGGGAATAAACAGGAGGAACTTGCCCTCAGAATAGCTAGTTCAAACCCAGAT
>NW_017728931.1:54595226-54599802 GCF_001723895.1 Crocodylus porosus
TGGACTCATTTGAGTCCAGTCTTTTTCTCCCGCCCAGGCCGGGGGTCGGGCTTGAAGATCTACAAGGTCCCTTCCGACCCTACTTCTATGATTCTATGATACAAAGAATGCTGCAGCAATGAGACAAATTGTCTCAATCTCCCTCATGGGCTTGCAGGGTGGAAAGGCTGAACTATTATTGGTGAATTATCCCCTATCATTGGCTCAGATGGTCAAGATAGTGAGCAAAAAAAGTGTATCCCAAAACAGATAGCAAGTGACTTGCCTCAGAATAATCCAATATGGATTAAAATGGTATGCAGGTATGGTCAAAGCTTAGTGATAGCTCACAAGGAAATTGTTTCACCGTGGTATTACAGGAGATGATGGAAGTTCCAGCACTTGCACCTTTTTGAACCACATAGGATGAACCCTGCAGAAGTGCACTGCAAGGAACAATTTTGCCATTACAAGCAGATGTGCTCATCCAATGTGCCTGTTCCATCACCACCTTCAGAGTTTGATTTAATTGCTCCTAAGAGAGAGTTTTTACATCCACAGTTCTCATCCTGGGAGTCAGAGGCAGTGGTCAGTGATGAAGTGGGGCTCAAGGGAGATATTTTGGATCCTGCTCCTGTTCTCTCTCTCCAGTTTTCCACTGAAGCAGATTTGCTCTAACCATGTATTATTTATATGTGCTAGGATTGCCCCATATATCATGATGTTAATTTCAATAGTGCTTCCCATGAAGCCACTATAGAAACTGGTGCAAAGGATACTGGGATAGCATGTGAAGAAAAGCTGCTGGGAATGGTTGATCACGGGGACCCTGGTACACAAAGATTATGAAGCTGTGTTTCATGGGGATGGCAGACTGTCCTTCAGTGGTAGCCAGTCCAGGAGCAGTACTAACTACAATAACCATGGTAGGGTGATATGAGGACTGCCTAGGAAGTGAGTGCCCATGCTTCCATTGCTCTTCTGGGCCACAGCAATGAAATGTAGAAGCAGGTGACCAAATCTGGTTTTCCTGTGAAGAAGCCGATCACTACTTAGCCCAGCTTGTGCGGCATTCTCTGTTGAGAGGCCATGGGAGATTGGGACTGGAATCCAGGTCACTTGCATGTTGCGACCATCCCAGTCAAAATGCATCTTGGTTAAAGCTCTTTGCTCTGTTGCTTTGTCATGGCTGCTGTGAGGAAGTTGGAGATACCAGTTGCAGTGAGTGGTTCAGCCCTTTGAGCCATATAGCAGCTTCTACAATTCTCCATACCAGGGCAATAAAACCAGCACTAATCCCCATGGTAAGCAAAAAGAGGGAGACAGCATCTTACAGTATAACCATGTAGGTATCAGAGGTGCTGAAGGCAGATGAAGGCTTTGTCAAATCGAGTATAAGCAAGAGGGCACTTTGCTGTCACCACAGACAGATTCCCAGGCAAATGATGGCAAGGATAAACATACACAACTATAATTTTGCCTTTTCATGGCTGTTCCTAATCTACATTAAGTACCTTTAAAGCAGGCAAATGCCCTTTATAATGGAGCAATTTTTCAGCATTTCTATGGGGTTGGCTGTTTATGCATTATAAGTCTTCCCTTTCCATCCTATTGTCTGGATCAATGATATTGTCTCATAACCAGCCCCTTTAGCGCAGTAATGCTTGTCACCAGAGATACATTTGCCAAGCCTTGACTACACAAAGGGATTTGACTTGGATATTTATTCTGGAATAACTACTCTGCTGCAGCTATTCTGGTGTATTTTAGCCATGCTAGAAAAAGTCCCTCACGAGGATAACATTCAGGAATACAAGCAATATTATTCTGGGATAATTATGCCACTTCTAAAGCAGAGTAATGATTCCAGAGTCAAATCACATTTATTTTGCATAGAGCATCCCCAAGGGGAGTTATTCTGGAACAGCTATTTGTCCATTTCCACACATAGATGAGCCCTTAATGAAACAGCTATAAGCAAAACAGCCTATCCGGCACTCAAATCATGCTTAAGTCTTGTTTTACTTATCATGAAAATGTTCATTCCTATAAGCCTTGTATCAGGAGAGAGGCATGAAGAAATAGGAACTAAAGCAGTGGTGGCCTCAGGTGGATGTGATGTGAAGTAACATAACAGATGAGTGAGCAGGGCACAAGCCTCAAGTGCTGCCTAAAGAGAAGGCACTGCAATGGAGTTAGGGGGGAGCCTCACCCTCCTGTCCCCCGTCCCCTTACTCTCCCCACACCTCACTGCTCTGGCTTCAGCAGTGGGAAGGGCAGAGTGGTGACAGCCATGTGTATTGCAGGAGCAGCAGCTGCAGATTTGGTGATGCTGCTGTGGGAGCTGTCACCTCCTTTTTTGCCACCCAGCACGCACATTGGCAGCCACTGCTCCTGCACTGCTGCCATTGCTCTTCTCTCCCCACTGTCAGACCTGGGAAGATTCAAGGTACAGGGGGTATAATATTGCCCAGGGTGCAGTACATCTCCAGAGGCAGGCACATAGCTCCTGTTCCCTGTCCATGACCATCTGACACCAGTGTCACTTGGCCACATGAAAGAGAGATTTCCCCTCCTGCCTTCCCTTACTCCTTTCTTGGAAAGAGGCACTTCTCCATCTCTTGGCTTCCCACCCCTTGCAAGGAAATTCCCGGAGTCCTGCAAACAGATGGTAAAGTTCTGCCACTTGTGTGAGAGGCTTCTAGGAGGTGGATAACTGCATGTGCTGGTACACCAAAGCTCAAGGGGATCAGGAACATGATCATAAGGGAGACAGAAGTTGAATGTGGTCTGACAGACACCCTCCACACCTCCCCGGAACCTAAGACTGAATCTGCGTGAAGGGCTCAACTCTGTTCCCATGGACGTCAGTGATGAAACTCACTGAGGTCAATGGTGCAGGGTTTTGCCCTAATTTAACTCTCATGCTCCAGTTAAATGTTTATTCAATAGAAATTTTATCCTCCCCTTTGCAGTTCTCCGTCCCTCTTCTATAATATGCACCACCAACTTTAAAGTGCAATTACTAATTCATCCATGCCTGCTGATGCCGCAGTCACCTATGTGTTGGCTCTGAACAAAGTCTACATATGTTGGCTCTGAACAAAAATGCTTCTTCCCCAGACACAACTCTGCCCCAGCTAGACATGTCATGGGAACAAACAAGGGTAAGCTGGCTTTGTTCCACAGGGGTTCCTGATTTCAACGCGGCTGTGAAAGAGAATATATAGAAGGCAAAGAAGGCTGACCTTGCTTCAGACTAGTTCTGATTCAAGTCATTTCCATGCAACACCTTCTGCACTCCAATGAAGGCGATTTTCTCATCTGCACTGTGAGCCAGCTAGTGTCAGCCCAACTTTGCCAGTTCTCAGGGTCTCTCCTCATTTGGATAGCTGTTTTGAATGGTTTTGGTGGTCACCAGGACAGTGGCCCCCAGCTCAGTTGCTGGCAGTGGAAAGCCATGATCCCATTCTTCATTGCAGGGGGACAGGGCAGAGAGCTGAATGACCTCATTTCCCACACCTCCCTGGTAGGCTAGTTTCCACTTTGAGGTTTCTCCTCTTCCAGTTGGCCCAGCTGTCTTCAGGGAGCCATTCAGGTGTGGGCACATGGCCAGAACAAGATCATCTTCTTCTGGATGCTTTGGTCCTGTACAGGCCTGGCTTTCAAAGGAAATAACGCAGTCCTGATTTTCTACAGGGAAAGCAAAGAGATGGATTAGTAAGGTGTCATAAAGGTGAGGGTAGGAGCATAAAGGTGGGGGTAGACTGCATGGTACAGGGCACAAAGGCAGGAACCTTCTGCCACAATAGCCTTATGTGAATCATGCAAAATGAGGCTGGAGTGGTGCGGTGAAGGAGGGGATTACAAACCTAGGGGATGTCATGAGCGGGCATTCCCCCTGCCTTCAATAGGCAGCTCCAAATGCCCTCTGGCTGTCGAATACTTCACCCCCAATATCTCATCCTTGCCTCTGCTGTCAAAATATCCTTGCACTTTCAGTGACAAATAGGAGATGTATGGCAAGGAAGAAATCCTGTCTTTCATCCCCACAAGAGGCATTAAAGAAGTTTTGCCAACAGATTCCAGTTCAGCCTCCAGACAGACACCTTACATCCACATCCTGAAGAGCTTCAGCAGTTGCCAGGCAGGCAGTGCATGTAATTTACCCCAATCCTTTAATAGGGGCATGAACTGGGATAGTCAGATTTGGAGTAGACTCAGACAATTGCATGCAAAGGAAAATGCAACATCCTGGCACAGTAGAAGCTTGGTGAGCCAACCAACAACTATACCAGCTTCTCCAGCAGACATGGGAGCGCTGCCTCAGCTCCCAGACCTGCTTCTTCAGAGACCTGCACCTCTCCAGAGAATCACTACAGAGGAAAGGAAATGAGAGACTAGCATATGCACTGGGGAGATAGGAGCATGTCTGAGGGAAGGGTATACTGAGGCAGGCTCTGGATGAAAACAGGTTATAGTCTCAGTGAGCAGGATACCCAGTGAGATTGTATTCCACAGACTCTCAAACAGCAGAAAGTGCATTTTGGGGGGTGGGATGGATGAAAGGTGTGGAGATGTAGAAGATGTTTCTGGG
>NW_017728931.1:54600212-54640103 GCF_001723895.1 Crocodylus porosus
AAAAAAAATATTTTTGCCTCAAATTATTTTTCGTTTGCTATTAGGGAAGAGAGATTTTCTTCTCTATAGTATTAGGAAGAGAGATTTTCTCCTGAAAGTATCACTTAAAAATAGAATTGTTTATGCACTCAAAGTAGGTGTTCTGGTGCTGAAACTTTTGGTTTGAAGTCATATGAAACTTTCTTTATGTGGTTAGGTCTTGGGCTCAGAGTCAAAGGTACATGCAAATGGAATACCTAATGCGTGGGGTCTCATTCAAGGATGTCTGAACACAGAATATTTGATTCTTCATGCTTATCGCCTCAACTTGTCATTTCCTAACTTGTTCATAGTTAGATTTCTTTTAGAAAATCTTTTAGATTTCTTTTAAGATTTTCCTAATTAAATTTGATAAATGTTCTGTCTCAAAATTGAAAGGACCCAAATGATTTTTCACCCTAGCTTTCACAAATACTCTGAGGAAGTTAGCTACATAACCAGCAACATCATATTGGGACCCACAGGGCTGGTTTAATCAATATGACTTTCACAGGGAATTTTCCTGTTCTTCCCCAACCACTCTCTCCCTCCATCTCCAAAACCTTGGCTTTGCAGAAACACACAAGCAGAAGCAGAAGGGTGAAAAACACAGGAAAGCACAGCTACATCTCTCTCCGGAAGACTCTGATATGCTCAGAGATGTGAAATGAAGCATAACAGTTTCCGAAATGAGAGCATGGGGTTGAGTCAGCGATGAGGCATGGGCTCCCTAGGGAAAAAAGACATGGCCACACCTTGCAATGGCCATGTCTTTCCATCAGGGAGCAGGACACCTGAGAAAAGCAGCAGGAAGGTCAGCTATGCCTCATCAGGAAGGGGGTGGGGAGGACGGAGCAGGACACCTATCTCCCTGAAAGTGGTGTCACGAACTTTTCATGGTGAAACAGATCTGCTGAATGGGGGATGGGGTGAGGTGGGGAGTTAGCAAATGAAATGAGGACAGAAGCCAAAGAAAGGAAAAAAGGGGGAGCAGGAAGCCTCACAGTAATGGCTGCTGATCCTCCCCCAGACACTAATATCCACGTAAGCTCTGTGCTGGGGGTCAAGAGTTCCTCCTGCTCCTCCATCCAAGCCCTCTTCAAAGACCCAGGAGTCAAAGGAGGAATGCAGGGGAGCGTGCCCTGTGTCCTCCTCATCCTCTAACCTGATGGCTGTTCACTCTCCTGCCCTTGGTTTCTGTTCCCCTTTCCCTGATGGCTCACTTTGGGCTGGCCCTGACCTATAGCCAGGGGTAATGAGAGAAAATAAAAAAAAAAGGAAAAGCATAGGGTGGGAAAAAAATCTGGGAACCCTTTCAGACTGTGAAGAGAATTTGCCTGTAGAGCGCCATCACAGGGGAAAAGCAGAGGTCGATGGCTTGGACAAGGTTCTGGAGAACACATTGCAGGGAACGGCTCCCTGGGAAGGGAGAGACGGGCTGATGGGCACTTTTTTATTTCTAGTTTCTCTGATAAGCACAGAGCTGGAAGTTTCTGCAGAAATGATCATCAGCAAACCAGTGAATACTATTGATATATATTACCCCACTGAAAAAAGGTCTGAGGCCTATACAACTACCAGCTTTACTTACATATTTATAGTGCCTATATGCCTCCATTATTGTTTTTTTTAAGATTAGACTCCACATTGTCATCTTCAAGTTTTAGAGCAGTGATTCTTAACCAGGATGCCACGACATCCTTTGGTACCTTGATATCCTTTCAGGGGTGCTGTGGGGTCCCTGACAAGGTTAGCACTGTTAGCTATGCACACATGATTCACAAGATAAACCCGGAGCTTTCAAATAGCAATCCATAGTGCCAAAAGCGTTCTAATCGGCTGTAATCTTTCTGAGTTCTTTGCAACAGAAGAATGTATTTTCCTGTAGTCAAAAATCAAGTGAAAACTAAGAGCTGACATTTTCCGAGGGCTGCCTCAAGTCTAAAAATGTTGAGAACCATTGCTTTAGAGCCAACAGTCCATTGAGATGGAAGGAACAGCTCATGCCCCTGAGAGGGACTGATTCCTGTGCAGTGCTCAGAGCCCTGAACCCCCGCTGTGAATTGAGAGTTCCTAGCTTTTTAGAGGGCCAGCCTTGTAAACTATTTGTTTTTTTTATTTGCAGACCCAGGTCCATTTTGCTGCACTGAACACATTCAGAAATTTTTCTCTACAGAGAAAAAGTGCAAAAACTCAGGCCAGATTTTCAAATCCTGACATCCATTTGCACCAGTGCAGCTTTGAGAACATGAACACGCGTTGGCAAAAACGACAACTTTTCTATGGAGTTATGAGTCATTTTGTAGAATCAAATAGCAATTAATAACTCTGCAACCAAGTTTTGTAAGGCGTTTCACGAGACTGTGTATAAAAGATCTCCTTCTCTGTTCAAGTCTGTCAGTTTCTAGAGTATTTCCACATTTCCTACAGAACCCTACTGCATTTCCATGGAGCAGCCTGTGTAACAAGTAAGAGAACTCGTTACTCTGTGAATACAGATAAAAGTACGGAATATAGGAGTTGGACAACGTTTGTGCCCACAAAATTTCATCTGGGTTGAACCTGCTTTGGAAATATCACTCTTACTTTTTGAACAAAAGCTTTAAAACTTCTGCCTCAAATTGGCAGATCTGACAGAAGAAAGCTGGAATAGTATTTTGCCTTGACTTATCTCACCCAGAGTCCTGGAAGATCTTATCACCTTATGAATGGAGCCCAATTATTCACAGTAGTTTATGGAGGAGAAGGTTAAGAGGTAATTTAACCACTGCCTACAAGCAACTAGGCAGGAAGAAGTTATCAGATGGTGGAGGGTTCTAGAGCAGCGGTTCCCAATCTGTGGTACACGTGCCACTAGTGGTACACAGACAGCCTGTCAGTGGTACGCATTAACAGATTTAGTATAATGACTTTAGATGACAAAAATTTGCTGGTGGCACTTAAGGTTGTATCATTTTAAATTGGTGGTGCACAATCTGCCAGAGTTCGGGAACTGCTGTTCTAGAGTAAAGAACCCTCCAGCATCATAAATTTCATAGATTTTTAGGGTCAGAAGGGACCTTAGTAGATCACTGAGTCCAACCCCTGCCCTAGGCAGGAAAGAGCACTGGGGTCAGATGACCCCAGCTAAGCCTATGACCTCTTAAAGACCTCCAGGGTAGGGGAGAGCACCACCTCCCTCAGAAGCCCATTCCAGATTTTGACAACCCTCCCTGTAAAGAAATTTTTTGTAATGTCTAAACTATATCTACTCCCTGTCAGTTTATGGCCATTGTTCTTAGTAACCCCAAGGGGTGTCCTGGTGAACAGAGTGCCCCCTATTCCTTGCCGCCCCCCGATGAATTTGTAGATGGCCACAAGATCTCCTCTCAGCCTTCTTTTGCTGAGACTGAAGAAATTCAGGTCCCAATCTCTCCTTGTAGGATTTTACCTGCAGGCCCTTAACCATACAGGTAGCCCTCCTCTGGACCCTCTCAAGTTATCCAGATAACCTGTTCTTGCACAAGTTAACCAAGTTAACCAAAGCGGCCACTGGAAAGGGACTAAATCTGGACCACGTGCACCGTGAGAGAACCAGGGTGGAAACGGGTCTCAGATATCTTCTTTCTGTCTAGAAGACAAAGACCTAACAAAATCCAGTGGTTTGAAGAAAAAGTCAGCGGAGTGTATGCTGCAAGTAAGGCACAATATTTTAAGTGACAGTAATGAACCATTGGAAAGACTTCAGGGGATGTGAAAAACTGTCTTTCATGCTGAGTCTTTAGTCAATTAGGACAGAATATCTGTCCAGTGATAGCCCTTAATTCAGCTGCAAAGGGTTGGTCTTGACAAGGATACTACTGGTTGAGGTTCTAGGGCCTGTCATGTAGGAGATCAGGCTAGAGATGGTCCTGAAGGTCCTCTCCAGACCCTGAGTCTGTGTGTGGGAATACATATATGAGACAAGGGAGAGACAGGGGACACTTACCCTTGGATTCTTTGTTTGGTTTCTCCCTTTTCCTCCGCCTCCTTCTCATTTTCCAGGTAATAAATCCCCAAACTGATGCCAATACCAGGACTAGCCCCATGAGAACAGGGATGCCAAAGACCAAAACTGGGCTTGGCATGTTTCCTGAAGGATGTGGGGGTAGCTGAGTTGGCGTGGGGGCCATGCTGGTGAGGTCTCCTGTGGAAGGAAGCAAAGCAAGGCCAAAAACAGTCAGACTGAGGGGATCAGTGAGGACGTAAAGGCAGCAGTCTTGCCACTTACCTTAGATGGGCTAGTGAGCTTTGAGGATGGGGGCTAGGGAGTTCAAACACATGGGGTAGCTCCAACATTTTCAAAGCAAGAAAGATAAACTGTTTTCCCGACACTTGCCCATCCACCACACACTGAAGTTCCTCATCTCCTTCATCTTCAAAAGGGTCCTTGCCAGGCTAACTCACATCCATAGCAAGAGGTGGGGAAACTTTCCCCTTACCAACTTTCCCATTTCCATGGGGGCAGGCATGGCAATCCTCTCATGTCTCCTTGAGTGTTAGGGCTATATACCCTTTTCTCCCCATCCCACTTCCCTGCCGGGGAATAACTGTCCTTTCCCTCCTACCAGGAGAAGCACCCCACCCCCTTAATTCTTTCCATCTCATTTCCACTTCTCCCATCCTCTGTGCAGTCCCTGGGATCCCTTTTGCTTTCAAATGGGGCCCAATCCCCACCACAGACCCCAGTCAGGGGATACAGAGCCTGCTACCCTCCTCTCACTTGTGTCTGCGTTGGAGGTCCCATACAGATGGCAGCTGAGGCACTGCTTGATCAGCTTGTCGAAGCACAGGTCCTGGGGACAGTCAGAGCTGATGTCTGCATGTTTGTTTGTCCAGTCCAATGGCATCCTGGAGTCAGATTCAGAGCTGCGGTGCAGCGCAGCAAGTTAGGCAAGTGCCGCCCAAGTGTGAAATCACAAACCTGTGGCCCGTCAGAGGGAAATACAGTCTGTCAAGCTGGGTCCGTCCCTTGGGGCTTCTCTGCGCTTCCCCCAGGGCGTACTTTTATCTGTGGGAGGAGAAGAAACATGCATGCTGAAAACATCAGCCCAGCCTACCCATGTAACGCCCTGCAGCCAGTACTCCTCCCCTCTGGGCCTGTACTCCCTATGCCCAGCTCCTCCCCACTCTGCCTTTGCAACCCCATCTCAGCCTGAACCCTCTCCCGTCTGGCCAATGTGCCCCATAAACCTATCCTGCTCCCCAGGCTCAGTCCTGCAATGCCTTCTCAGCCTGCCCTCCCCACCCTCCAGCCCATTCTCCTCCACTGCCCTGCCCATGAAAAATTCCCTCAGACTAAAACTATCCCCCACCTTCATTTGCAATGCCCCATCATCTGTACCCCCCGCCTGCTCAGCCTGGACAATGCCCCTCAGCTTGTACTGCCACCCCCCATCAGCCCCAGCAGTGCTCCTCTAACCCCATACCAGTGTCTCACCCAAGTCTCTCAGCCCCTTGCCTCCGGGAACGGAGTCTTAGTTGAATGTACATTTCATAAAATAATATGAAGTAAAACAAGCTGCAGAAACCCAGAGGCTTTTCCCTTCGAGTCTCCATCCCTTCCCTCTTCCCATCCCCAAACAAAAAGCTTTAGCAGAGTTTAAAGGAAAGATGTGCTAGGTGTTAAACAGCCAGCACTAAACCCTTTCTCACTCCTCCCACAACCCTCCAGGATGTGGTTCTGAACATCCTTTTCATCCAAGGGTCCTAACACTCAAGGAGACATGACAGGTGGGTGCTTCTCTTGGTAGGAGGGAAAGGACAGTTATTCCCCAGCAGGAAAGTGGGATGGGGGAAAAGGGGTATAGTATCACATACTAACTATACATTAGCTGGTAATGTTGCAGCATTTAGTAACATTTGTACCTCGCAGTAATTACAGTAGTTGCAAACATTTGATCAGAAGATGTAAGACTTGGGCTAGTGAGGGAAAAATTCTAGCTGTCCCATGCTGGTTGACTTCAGCAGACCCAGCTAGTACTAGCAAAGATACCGTCCCTCCCTCTTGCTCTATTTTATTCTTTTTTCTAATTCTAAGCACATGCCACACTGACAACATTAGCAGTTTAACTCTCTGACTTTCTTTCTCATTACTTAATAAGCCAGGGCTTTCTGGAAATTTAGAGATTGTGTATGAGAGCAGGTACTTAGCAGATACAGGTATTTAGATATACCATTACCTCTTACATAAACTATGTTATATTTAGCTAACATATTATAACATCACCTTTGCATCCACTCCTGTGTTTTTTCTTACATGTTATTCTTCTCCCATTTGCAATGACAACCCATTTCCTGCTGTACTGGGAACAGACTTTTGAAATAAAGTAAAAAAGTCTGCTTCCATAAACCAACATGTTTTTCCTGTCTAAACCCATGTGCAACAAAATGCATTTCTCCCATGTCTGTTAGCATGCCAGGAGGTGCCAACAGTATTCTGATCTGATTGTAGGGGTCTAGTATATGATAAAAGCCTAGATCTGAAGACCAGGGTAGCCAAGGTTTACTCTCCCTTGGGGGTTGCAACCATGTCAGAGGTGTGTGCTTGGCAAGGAGTGGAAAAGGCAATAAATATCTAAAGAGACATTACCTAATTTATTGCTGAACACTCTGCACAACCAAATTATTCATCTTTGTGAGAAGGTGTATTCCCCTGAAGTGTAGCACAACTGCTCTTACTCTTCTACCTGCTGTGTGTGAGAGGATGATCCCAGGGCCCCATTCAGAGACATCTGTCTATAGCACAAACTCCATGGAGAAGTCTAGGCTACACAGCAGAGGATCCCTTTTGGTGTCCCAAAAAGCATCTGCATGAATAGAAAGTAAATGTATCTTCCATGGTTCCTAATTGGGCAGAGGACTTGTTAAGTGAGGTATTCCCAGGGAGAACTGAGGAATTAACCTTAAGAAGGATTTGACCTGTTATTTTGTAGGTAGGACCAAGGATTCTAGCAAGGCCAGAGACCTGACTGGTCTCTTCCCAGGGGAGCAACCTAACTTCTTGGGCCACATCCAGATGAGCACAGATGTGTGGTAAGTGGCACTGCAGACCTGTCTGTGGCACCACACACCACACATGCAGGTGTTCCCCACGCTGCTACCTTGCAGCATGAGGGGTTTTTTTTGACCCCGGAAGACCTTGTGTCTAATCTATTGCCCTGCAGGACTGTTGTACCTCTATAACCCTTCCACAGCTCTTTGGACTATACTCAAATAGGTTACGACCACCTCTTTGAGATAGACTTAATGATAGAAGTGTACCCAATCTACTAGCCACTCAAATAGAGCCAAAGTCAAAGAGCTGTGTCTGAAACTAGTATAATCCAAATGTGATAGCAAAGGTCATTATCTCCCTGGACTCTGGGATCAAGGGCAGTTGCTACTGTCCCTTGGCCAGGACCAGAGTGGTTATACATGTGACCTGTTTTTAGTCTCTCCAGTGTCTTGTCTATCTGAGGCATGGGACAGACATTCAAGTTGGATGTTGCATTTACTTTCTAAAGCCAATGCAGACTCAGATAATCTTACCTAGCTACAGAACCCATATAACTGGGCTGCTCTTAGGCTTCTCTGTTCTCCTAACTGGAGTGTACTCTTCAATTCCTTCTTCACTGTGTTGCACAGCAGCTCAGGGATTCAGAGCTGTCCCGTCTGAACTAGGTTCCCAAGCTTAAGGTGGATACAGAGGTCCAGCAAATGAGTCCTCTTTGGGAGGGCACTAAAGACGTCTGGTTCTGATGTCTGTGGCACCTGAATCCTGCTTTTATATCACTAGGTAGACAAACAAAGCTTCTGTCTTTCCCTGGTTTCAGTAGATTTACATGCTGTGTCTGCATAGTGCTTCCCTCAGCTATCATAATCCACTTTTCCTGTACAATGTAAGACCTCAGAGAGATATTGGCTTTCGGTAAACAGCTTGCTCTCAGCTAAGGGGAATTGTAGAAAAACCCTAAGCCAGGGGTGGGCAAAATGCGACCCGCGGGCCGAATGCAGCCCTTCAGTCCTGTGGGGTCCCTAAAAAAATTAGAAAACTAATATTAATCTGCCCTGGGCTGCCTGTCATGCAGCCCTGGATGGCTTGCCAAAACTCAGTAAGCGGCCCTCCACCCAAAATAATTGCCCACCCCTGCCCTAACACCAGGCTGCGCTTTTGGTACAGGACTAATCTTGGGAATGCTGGGCAGACTACAAGGTCTCCCAGGAAAGGCCCCTGCCGATGCCAGTACCTGTGGAATGAGATAGGGCGGGGAAAGGCAATGCCTTTGGGACCTTGGAATCTGGTTGTCCTAGGGGAATGAGTCTGGCTTTTGTTACTTTGCATTCAAATAATAAACTGTAACTTGAAGCAAGAGCTTGAAAGAGATTTGGATGTTGCTCTGGCTTGTTCTTGGGATAGTGAATGAATGAGTCCACCAGCTTGCCTGGGGATGTGATGGGATATGTGGCCTGCTTCCCCTGCCCTACCTCTGGAAAAAAGGACACATTTAATTCTTTTCCAGTCTGCTGACCCAGGTGACAGGCAAGTGCTGTTAACCCCTTCTAGGCTGTTTCATCTTCTCACAGTATCTTTCCTCCAATTTCTTCAGAGTGCCCGTCAGCCAGTACCCCTCTCTCAACCTATCCATGCATCACCCCCTTAGCCTCCACAGGTAACAGTCCTTTCAAGCCCCACTTGACATGTACACACATATATTCCCCAACACCAGCTTATCTCAAGCCACATACTCCCTGGCTTGACCAGACCTTCATTCAACATCACGTCCTGCCACTGAGTAACTCTTATTAAAATGTTCACCAACAGCAGTTATACAGGACCAAGCCACCACACTGGAGAGTGCAGCCTCTCGTCACTAGTCAACAGTGGATAATTAAGATAATGCAAACAGTGACGTGGAAGGGGAGTCACTCATGGGAGGATGTGATGGGAACAAAGGAGCTTCCACATTGGATCAGACTATTAATCTTTCTTCTCCAGTATCCTACCAGGTTACATAAGCTGTCTCCAGCATGCTGTCTCTGGTCACCCTGACTCAGACGATGATCTGTCTTTTCTGGTATCCTGCTTCTGTCTGATGGGATGAAACAAGAAGGTCATTTTGTTGAGAAGACCCTTTGTTCATCCAGTTTGGTGTCTGACCATGCGGGGGAAGCATACAGGAGTATGATGTTCTATCCTAACCCTGCTGTGTGACCTGGGACTCTCATACTTGGTGCACCACTGCAGTGGAGTTAATAATGCCTTCTACCTGTCTCCATGAAAGGCTTTGGGTTACCTAGGATTATACACAGCATCAGACCACTAGTGTTATATCCCAGCACATGCCTTGTCTGAGCCAAGCATTCACTTCCTTTGTCCTCCTCTCCATTCTACCTCTGGAGAAGAGCATTGTGTGCTGAAGGAGTCCAGGCAAGTGAAAGTCGAGATTAAAACCCTCCTTTGGTCACTGTCCACTAGTCCCACATCTCATGCAATTTCACTTCCTTTTTCACTTGAAAATATATCATCTCATTCTCTGGGTTGCAGCTCTCACCGCCCCCTTCTCAGCTGGCTACTCACAGTTTCTGTTAAGCTTCTTGCTTTAGCTCACTCCGAATGGATTTCCTTACCAAATTAAGGTTTGTTTTCCCCTTAGAAGGGTCTGCAGATCTCCCTTTGGTATCTCAGTGGTGGTTTCTATGCTTATGTTTCAATGCTGCACACAAGTATCGGGAAAACTAGAACTCTCGGCATGGGCCTGGGTTTACCAAACCCCTCCCCTCTCTGATCCTCAGAGCCACAGATGCCTCAGAACACAGTTGACTCATATGCAACATCACGTGTCTTTTATTTGTCTGTGTTGAACCAACTTATTTTGCTTCCCTTTTTCAGCTACCCAGCCTGTGTATTTAAACCACACTCTTCTCCTGGCCACAGAAGCACCTTCCTGCCTGTTACTTTGAATTTGCAACTTACTGGGCTGACAGCTAGAGTTAAAAAGGGGGCAAGAAGAGTGATACTTTCTGACCTTCATCTAGAGTTCCCTTTGGTCTCTCTCATCCATACAGCCCCAGCCTTATCTTCTCAGACCACTTGAAATAAAACCCCACAGCACTCAGAATTGTCCCACATGCAAGTTTATTTTGGTTCAGTTGGAAAGAAAACATAGCAGAAATATCTCTGCAGGCCTAAGGAAAGCTGGGAGGGATTCTTACATGGTTTCTCTTGCTCTGTTGCTTGGATATGAGGATATGCCCCTTTCCTGCCTTCTGCACTGTTCTCTGCTGCATGGCTATCCCTGCTGAAGGTCAGGACTGTCAGGTGAAGCAAGGTGGGTGCATGCTTATTTCCAACAGCAGAGGGCATTGTGGGCATGCTTTTTATTGCCTTGATCCTACACTCTTAAAGGAGAGGGGTGAGTGGATGTGGCGGAGAAAAAGGACTCCTCCAAAATCATGTGCTATAGTTATGAATGTAGGATTGGAAGGAGCCTGCCAGGCCATTAAGTCTAGTCCTCTGCACTCACCGACAACCTCTGTAATAGCAGGAAATGGTCAGATGATCTAAGAGGACCATATCTTGGGCTACAGAGGGGGCATGTCTACATGTGCTATTAAGGCAAAGCTTATCACGCTGGAGTTTATTGACACTGTTTGCACATGTGCCCGGGATTGCAACACGTTGAGCTGGGCTGGAGCAGCCCCAGCTGGCAGAGGACTTATGGAGTGGGGGAGGGGAAGGTCAGCTTGCTAGCCTGGGTCTGCTCCAACCCAGCTTAATGTGCTGCAGAGGGGCTGGCTGGTGCACAAGAGTGCTCCAGTGTAGGGCTAGCCAGCAGTCAGTCCCCACGCTGAATCACCCTTGTGGCCCAGCCAGCCCATATCAGCATCTACAAGTGAACTGCTGCAAAGTAAAAAAACCTCTGCAGTAGGATAGTAGTTGTTTTTACAGGTACTACACTGCTGCAGAGCTAATTAGTTTTCTGCAGCACAATAGGGTTGCACATGTAGATGTGAGACATTTACTGCAGAGCTAATTAGTCTAATCCACAGTAAATGCGTTGTGTAGATATACCCAGGGAGGCCCAAAATCCCCTTCAATACACCCTGACCTGGTGGAAAAAAATTCCATCCTGACTCCAAACCTGGCAAATGGTTTGGCCCTGAG
This sequence comes from Crocodylus porosus, assembly GCF_001723895.1. Classification (NCBI taxonomy): domain Eukaryota; kingdom Metazoa; phylum Chordata; order Crocodylia; family Crocodylidae; genus Crocodylus; species Crocodylus porosus. The sequence continues at coordinate 54,611,395 of NW_017728931.1, forward strand.
TCCATGAACAGAGCCATCTGGGAAGGTACCTGAGAGGCTGCTAAGTACCTGCAGAAGCACCAGTCAGCCCAGTTGTTCGGGCTGAGGGACATTAAAAAGAACCATTCTGACCTTATGCACTTCATCCTCACACACAACAATTTCACTTTTAATAACCAACACTTCCTCCAGACCATGGGAGCAGCTATGGACACCAAAATGGCCCCTCAGTATACCAAGCTTTTTATGAGCCACCTGGAAGAAGACTTCCTCAAGGACAGCATCATCAAACCCTTGCTATACTTTAGATATATCAATGACATCATCATTTGTACTGAAAACCTGCAATCTCTTATTGAGTTCCATCAGAAATTCAACAATCACCATCCCTCCATCTGACTATCTCTTGAATACTCCAGCACCAACATCTCCTTTTTAGACACGATGATCAGTATCCAGAATGATAAAATACAGACCACATTATACAAGAAACCCACAGACCAACATACATACCTGCACAGAACCAGCAATCACCCTAAACACATCAAAAAAGCTGTGATATGCAGCCAAGCCCTCAGATACCACCGAATTTGCACTGAGGAGAACACCCAGGATTGCCACCTCACCAATCTTAAAACGGCTTTCACCCAACAAGGACACTCCTCCGGAGAGATAGATCACACATTTGAAAGAGCCACCCGGATACCACGTGAAGAACTGCTGCAGTACAGAAGAAACCCCCCCACAAATCGCACACCGTTGATTATGACATATCACCCCACCCTCAAACCCATATGGAAAATCCTCAAACAATTGCTACCCATACTAGAAAGAGACCCCCGTATTCTTAACGATATCTTCCCAGAGCCACCCATCCTAGCCTTCAAACAAGTACCGAACCTTGCTAACCTCATCACCAGAAGCAAACTTCCTCAGACCCAGAACACACCAAAAGGATCCAGACCATGCCATGACAAGAAATGTAAAATCTGCCAACACATCTCCACCACCCCCACAATTACTACATCCCACAACAAAGCCATCAGCATTCCTGGATCTTACAGCTGCACCTCTAGAAATGTAATATATCTCATCCAATGCACCAAATACCCTGGTGGAAAATATGCAGGAGACACCAAACAACAACTGCGCACCAGAATGAACGCACACCGGAAATCTATCAAAGATGGAATACCCAATTACCGGTGGGGGCACATTTCTCACAAGAAAACCACTCTCTCCCCAACCTCTCAGTCCTGATCCTCAAAGGAAACTTACTAAACACTTCCCAGAGATGAGCCTATGAACTCCGCTTCATCAACCTCCTGGATACTAAAACTCATGGACTAAATATAAACACTGGCTTTATGACACATTATAACCTGCCTGACATCTGACTCCCCAGGTACCTCTCCACTATTCATCCCCCTTCTCTCCCCACCACCTAGTCTGTTTCTCACCCACTGACTCCTCAGTTTACATCTTCACTGACTGCCTGTCTTGTATGCATACCAGCCCAGCCCCTGGCTTCTTTTCTTTTCATTCCATACTTTTCACTCATCCCCAGTACTGCCAATTCAGAGAATCCAGACATTGTAATCAATACCTCCCTGCCTCAAATCACACGTCTGAAAAATAATATTTAAATATATATATAATGGGTTTTTCCTTTGTTTTCTATTTGCTGAGGCTTTAGGGTTCTCCTGGGTTGTGTTTTCAAGCTTTTCTCCACACAAGGAGTGCTAGCAACTTAATCTAAGTATAACAGTGATTAAGCACTAGAGCACTGAGCTAGTATGGTTAAGATATGTCAGCTTGTAGAGTCAGCAGCACATAAAGCAGTGGTATGTTAAGAGCATCAGATCCAGCTATCTTTGACTCTCCAGCCTAAAAGACCAGGTCCCTACTTACAGCCAGTTTTATTGGCAAACTTTGGCATGGATCAAACCCATGCCTATGGAGCTGTAGTAAGATATCTAAACCACTCTGCTACCATGCACCAGCAAAGTTCAAAGACAGAGACTAGGAAATGAAAACCATTCCTGTGGCTGTGTGCAGCATGTCCAGGGCTGTAGTGTCAGCACACATTGTATGCCACATTTCAGAGAGCCAGGCAGAGATGGACTTACACAGGCCCCACTGATGCAATGGCTCTGTGAGAAGTCACAAATCTCTGCTACAGCCCTTTCAGAAAAAGAGTCTATTGCCAACAGCAGTAATCCAGCCCCAGCTTTTGTTGCTTCCAGAACACCAAGTCCAACATGTTTTCAATAAATAGTTACTCCAGCAGAGTTCCAGTGTCTCCATATACATGTATGTATAGACATATTGGTACAAATATATATGTATATATACATACATACGCTGATTTAAATCCTGTTTCTCAAGCCCTTAGATGTGCACGTAGGGATCAGAAAAAAAAAAGATAATGCCTTGGTTCAGTTCGATGACACCATCACAGCCATCATTAATAGTCATATCCCTGCCCCACCCACGGCTATGGGGTGATGCAGTGAGTCAGTTTAGTAGGCTGCTTACACCCATATAATGATTAACTACATTGGTTTTCAGACCCCCTTCTCTGAAAGTATGTATCAGCAGGCAAATAATTCAGAGTTCCTTTATCTTGCATTAATTATACTTCCGCTTGTCTTCACCAAGAGCAACATTTACCTACTACCAAGCTGGCTCTCTCTACCCTTATCCTCATACAGTCCATTTGTTTCTACTCTGTTCCAATTGTTTTTCTCTCAATGATCCCAAGCCCCCATTTTAGTATCTTCATTTCCCTCATCTCCCTCCACTCATCTCACCCTTCTCTTGTTCACAGATCTCGCTCTCCTCTGCTTCATTGCTCCTTTAGGAAGACAGGAATCCTGACTCCTAGTTTTATTTTCCCCGTGTATTAACTCTGGGACCTTGGACAACTCCCTCAGGGCCATATTTTCAAACTCAGGGGTCTAAATAAGGCATGTCAATCTGTATTTTGCCATGGGGTTTTTAATAGAGCTTGACTCCAAAATGTTCCTATATGGGCACCTATATGAAAAAGAAGGGAATGATAATACTTAGTCCACAGCACAGGGATGCTGATTTGATGATGTTTGCAAATTGCTGCGAGATCCGACTGTGCTGAAAGATGCCACTGCCTAAGTACACAGTATTAGTGATTCTGATTAATTATTCTACTCTTTTCTGTCACTCTACAATTTTCCTTTCAGCTTCTGAGTCCTTTTATTTGCAGTTTCTCTTGCCATCTCCTTGCATGCTCCTTTCTCTGCTGCTAGAGAGCGAATTCTGTTTTCACATGGAGGAACACTTACTCAAGGAAAAAGCCTCAATGATTTTCTTGGAACTACTGGTAACTACCTATCACTGTGAGACTGGGGTTTACAGTTTGAGCCTGCATATGTGTCCCTTCCTCCATGGCCTCGCATATATCAATCTCTCTATATCCTGTAGGGACAATTGATCTTTTTGAATTGGCATAAGTTAAACGAGTAGTTAATGGCTGTAAAGTGTTTGCATCTAAATGTGCTATAATGAGAAGAATATCTTGTTGATAATAACACAAATAAATAATTAAGTAGCAGAAAATGACTCACTGGATAGGGAGACTCACATTTATCTGAAAAGAACTGAATGTCCCAGGTGCTTTGTGGGGGGAAGGGGCGGGAGGAAGGGAAGGGGAGCAGATCTAGTTAACCGAGCAGTTTTATTAAACAAATAAAACAGCAAAATATCAAAACAACAATTAAAACCATGTTTCAGTACCAGATTGGCTAAATCACTCAAAATAATTGCCCCCAACATTCATTCGAATGAATCAACAAATGTATCTGCTTCAGCTGAGTTTCTATCTCAGGCAAGAGGCAAAATTGTAGGGGCATCATATTTTTTATTGGACCAACTGCAAGATTGGGGGTCATTTTAGACAAGCTTTTAGGCTTCAAAGACCTGAGGAAGGGCACTCTGGGCATATCAACACATACCAATTTAAGGCACTTTAGCCTGACTTAAGGTGCATTAAGGGCACACATCAAGATGTGTGCACCCTTAATGTGCTTTAAAAATGGTGATTTTAAATTATTAATGTTTATATTTGATACATGCAAAAGCAGGTATCAAATTTATGTGTGAATAGCTGAAGTGCCTTAATGCACATGTAGACATGCTAAGGCACATTAATGATGTGTATGTTGACTGACTTGGGACTAACTTTAGTGCCAAGCTGGCCCCCACACTGCGTTAACACGCCTTAGCGTGTGCATGTGTGGACGTGCACTTAAATCGCCTTAATGCACATTAGGAAAATGTGCATTAAGTTTAGGCATGCATAAAAGCACGTGTAGACATGCCCTCTGTGCTCAAAAGCTTGTCTAAAGTCTTACCCAATTACATAGTTGGTCCAATAAGAGATACAACACCCCCAAAAATCTGTGCCTCGCGTAGTTCCTGAACTATCACAATTACATCATTGTAACACCTTTGTATTCCATTGTGTTTGAGCCCTATAAATACTTAGCAAAGGACTCCATCAACAGGACTGTTCGTGGAAACAGTGAGCAAAGAGCCTGATCCTAAAAAATGTTATACACAGGAGTAACTTGACACAGACAAGCAGTTCCTGTGATATCAGTGTAGAAGAATGTATCTACAGACCTCAGATACATGCCTGTATGCACAGGACACCTAATTCCTAAAACACTGGTTCCCAAATTAGGGTTGTAACCCCAAAGGATCAAGGTCATGATTCCAAAAGACATTTAATTAAAGTGAATAGGCTGTGATTGGAAGTAGGGTCCCAAGCACCGTGAGCTGCCTCAAAGTGGGATCACAAACTGACTAGAAGTGTCATCACAAGATTGGAAGTGGAGTCATGGCCCTAAAGATTTGGGAACTGCTAGTCTAAGTGGTCTTTTACCTAGGGGAAAATGCACCAGTGGATCTAATCAGCTTAAAATGAATCTACTTATACCAGGGCAAACAAAAACCGAAAGCTGCTTTAAATGTGAATCTTGAGGTTTACACCAGTTTAGATGCATCTACATACATCTTTTCAGCCGATGTATTTTTAAATCATTTGGTTACACCTGGGTGGCTCTTCAAATGTAGCTGTAGCCTCAGACTCTAGGGCTTAGAGCAGTGATTCCCAGGGTACCCTGGGGTGCTGTGAAACCTTCTGAAGAGTGCCAAGAGATGTGAGGAGATAAACAGGTGTGAGGACATAAATGCAAGTTCTGGCTTTTCCATGCCTGCCCACTTCTCTGCACCCACTATTCAGCCCCCCTGCAAAGAGGTAAGAACTGTAATAAATACAGTTGCTTTTGAAATGGGGTATGGCTCAATTAATGAAATTTATGGAGATACCTCAAGTCTAAAAAGCTTGAGAACCACTGGTTTAGAGGCATGATTATTTAGCTTAATTTAAAGCCTGTTGGGATCAATGGGAAGCTTTCCTTTGATCTTAATGACCTTTGGAACAAGCCCCAAATCAGTGAACAGGAACACTCACTAAGGAGTCAAATCAACAAAACAGCTTAGGTTGAATTTTGCATATTAAATATCTGTAATGAAGTGCTTACAGGAAAATCACAGACAGAGGCCCATGCAGGGGATGGCCTGGTGAATATTTTTAAACAATGAGTAAATTTGAGAAAATAGTGGGCACATCTACACGAGACATTTACTGTGCACTAGACTGGTTAGCCCCATAGTAAACATTGCGTGTCTACATCTCATGTCTACATTGTATGTGCCCCTGTTAGACTGGAGTAACCTAATTAACTCTGCAGCAAGATAGTATTTACAAGTATTATTCTATGGCAGAGTTTTTCACTCCACAGCAAGTCAAGTGTAGATGCTGCTCCAGCTGGCTGGGGCCTGAGGGTGCTTCAGTGAGGGGGCTGCCTGCTGGCTAACAATGCCCTGAAGCACACTCATGCCCTAGCCAGCCACTCTGCAGCACAGTGAGCCAGGATGAGTAGCCCCAGGCTGGCAGGCTGACCCCCCATGTCCCAAGGCAACCAGGACTGCTCCAATCTGGCACAATGTGCCAAAATCCTGGGAACACATGCTAACAACGCACCTAAGAGCAATAAACTCTGGAGCAATTAGTTTTAGAGTTTATTCATGCTTATTAATTGCACGTGCAGATGTACCCAGTGAGATGTGTGTGGATAATTGTTGCCAGCTTTTGCCATTTTCAAGGGGCTTTGGCTAAGTTGCAGAACTGTTGCAGAAAGCCCAAAGCTTGTTTGTGAGTGACTATGGTGTGAACATTAGGAAATGAGACAACTAACTTGTTCAGCAAGTAAGGGAAACTATCAAACACAATTAAACAAAGCACGAGGCCTGAAAGGAGAGAAGGGAAGACCATACATTAAATAATCCATACACACTATATCATAACTTTATCTTTAAATAGTAATAATTGATGTAATCCAACGTTTTAAATGTTATTTTGCTATAATAGATATTTTTGTTAAAACACTTAGATAATTTGTAAAAACAAAAAAACAGCCTTGCTAAGTTAGGTAAAGAAGAAACAGGAACAGCATTCCACAGTGGGGAAGGAAAAGAGATAAGAAACCCTCCTTTTTTCCCAAGGATATACATTCCAACTAATTGACACCTTCCAAGTCCACAAGACTGGTTCAGTCCAGTTCCAAAAGTTTCACTGAAACAAAGAAATTTAAATGCAACCAATCAGAGATCTTTTATTAGAACCAGCCATCTATAAATATTGGGCATAGACTAGAGGAGTATTTGGAGAACGCAGAAAATTCAAGAAAACCTGTTGTCAATCTGAGTGCCACCATCCTCCCACCTTTTAAGCCTCCCCAGCCAGTATAGGCGAGAATCTATGCAGGTACCTTGACAGATTTTGGGATAAACGTTTGTTTTCATGTTTGAAGGTGCAAGCAAATTAATGGTTGAGCTGTAAACCTTTTTCTCCCTCTTTTATCAGTAGCCAACCCACAAGGCTACCTGTAATCTGGGTAACATAATTCCCACATAGAAAACAGGAGGCCACCTGTGTCAAAGAAATGATTTGCTGCAATTATTCACTCATTTCTCTGCAGTGTTGATGTCCCCAAGACATTGCTTGGAACTGCAGCCTGGTCACAGCTTGTCAGATTTTGCTTCATGTGAGCATGTGAACAGCTCCCCTGGAGACATTAGAATTACTCACATGATTCCAGTTAGACATGGGCTATAGTACTTTGCTGAACTGGGACCCATGTCAACAGCTAAATGGCAAACCAGCATTTCAGAGACAGATTTAAAGGTACAGGGGGGCAGCTAAACAGGAGCAAAAGCAACATGGACCTGTCTAGACAGCAGTAGTAAAGGCCCTCCAGCATCAGCCAGTGGTCTTAGGAAGGGAGTCTCTTGGGAACTCACCACCTGCCCATCCTGCTTCCACATGCCAAACCTGAAAATGCAGCTCCGAAGCTGCACTGAGGGTATCACCCTGCAGCTACTCCTAAGGCTTGCTGGAGATGGAAAGCTGGAGGGTGGCCCTAGGTGCGGGTGCCATGGGAATCGGTTCCCTGATGCATTTCTCATATTGATGTGTCTGGGCATAGAGTGCCTTCCCTTGGTGTGCTGGGAAAGTGGTATAGCAGAGCTGTCAAACTCACCTGGGACTCTGGGTCAGATCCAGACTGCAGGGCTCCTCCTAGATCAAATCCAGCCCAGAGCACTGGTGTGACCACGGTGGCCATGGAGGCATGGGCAGGTGAGGCAGCAATGGCAAGGGGTCTTGAGGCAGCGAGGAATCTGGGGGAGGGGGTCCAAGTGTGCTGCAGCAGTCTAGGGGCAGCACCAGAGCCAAGCTTGCTGCCAATAGCCATGGTAAGCAAGGCCAAAGTACCCCAAATCCCAAGGCAGGCCATTCCCCCAACGTTCAGATCCATATACTTGACACCCCTATGGTATTGCCACCCCTGGAGGGTGTAAATCAGCATCGCTTTATTGGCTTGAACCTTAGAGATTTTCAAGGGACAAGACAGGTTCAGGGCTAGTTCAAGGAACAAAGGTGGGATGTCAAGTGAGACCATTTCCTTGGTATGCAAACTCACCCTATTGCTGGGTGTGCCTCTCTGCAGGGCAGGCAGAGGGAAAATGCCATATCTCCAGAACCACATTTCTATCTACATGGAGCAGGGAGGCTGATTCTGCAAGCCACTACTTGGCTCTTTGCAAGTCCTCTGGAAAATTTTGATAATCATCTTCAAGCAAGTTAATTTCTAAAGTGCCACCCTGTCTTTCCTTCTGCAGTGAAGGCTATCACTAGACAGGCCCTACTAGTTCAGCCATCAGTTAAGGCCAGGCAGCCCAAGTCCGAGCAGTCTGTCAAGTGAATACGTGTGACAACACAATTTTGCTTCAAATTCTTGAACCCAAACGAAGGGTGGCATCACATAGGCTAAGGCACTGTTTAGCAGAAGTGGTCATAAAGTAACTCAGAGATTCTGAGATAACTGAAAAATTCCAGCCACTTTGAATCAGAACTTTTCATTTGGCCTTTCCCTGCTCCTCCCAGTGGCTTTGGTGGGGTTTGTCCCCAAAGCAAATTTTCTGTGCATGTTTGCATGACTGCCTGACACCTTGTCATCTCCTCTAGGGCCCCTGCCAACACTTGGCTCCCCTAGCCAGTTTTAGCATAGAGAGTCATGAAAATGCAGACACAGCTGGATAGTTCACAGCCCCCTGCACACAGTTTTATGCAGAGAGGTCTGAGGGTGACTGCCAAATCTGACACTTTCAGGAAACCTCTAATTAGGGTATGGGGTAAGCCAGCATCCCTTTGCCCGGCTTTCTCTGCCCCCATTTTTTTTTGTGAATCACCCTGGGGCTTCATCTCCTTTTTTGCCTCTGTCCTATGTAGATTTATTGTCAAGTTCACTTCATTCAATATTCACTGCATTTTAGGTTCAATCAGTATCAAATTGGCCTTACTTGTTATTATTCACATCTTTGCTGTAATGTAAACCTGGCAACATTTCAACTATCACTTTGGGTACAATGAACATTGCAGCTTGGTCAAAGGATTTCCTCCTTACCAGACTGTATTAGCAACTCATTTAAAGGAGAAGCACACAGATTTTAGTGAAATTTGTACAGGGTTGTGCAGTGTGTGACCTACATAACTCTGAGCATTTAGCACAGAGCAGTTGGTAAAGGTACCTAACCATATTGTTATGTAGTACTGTCATTGTGTGTAAGCTATACAGCACAGGAGAATTGAGCCAAACATGTAACAGGTCCCTAGCCCACTGCAGGCAGAGAAGAAAAGCACATGTAGGTAAAGAACAGTGCAGCTTAGTGTGTAACACAGGCCAGAGGGCTCTGTTACAGGCTCTTAGACTTTATTGCCAGAGAAGACCATGATCTCCATTTAGCTTGATCTCCTGTGGAGCACAGACCATATGGTTTTACCCAGTGATCTATGAAGATCCCCGCTACATAAGCAAATGTCCAGCCTTAATTTGCTATTGAACTAGATTGCCATTATGCAACCACCATACACAAATAGATCTCAGTGACTTCTTTAGAAGCAGCTCATACATAGGCAGTGGTTGCGTGATCAGATCCTGAGGGCTCCAATGCAATGGGTCCCATTGGGTCCTTCAAACTCAAGAACTACACTGGAATATCCCACAATGGAGCTTGGTACGACATTACAGCTGCAACGAAGCTTCACTTGAGAGGGCTTAGGTGTGGGAAAATGGCTGTTTCTTGAAGCTAAACAAGAAGCTGGAGAATTGAAGCCATCACATTCCAGACACTGCCGTAGTTCTCTTCCGTCTCCCCTCATCTTCATCCTCTGGCCTTACCCCTCCCCTATATATCCATGTGAATCATGTCTGTCCCTCAACCCAGTACTGAGAGACTGATGAAGGAAAACTGATAGGACCTGGTGGGTGCAGACGCAAGAGGTGAAATTGTGTAGGGTGCTTGCACCAGAGAGACTAAGGGAGCCACAGGATGGAAAACAGCAAAGTGAAACTTGGGGTAGTGGGAAAATTCCCTGTAGAAAGATAAAGTAGGCTCTGGAATAGTCTTTGAAGGTAACATGGATTCTGCCGCTTTTCCAAGTTGCTAAAAACTAGACTGGACAAAACCCTGGAGAACAGCATGCCAAGAACAACTGTGTTGCCCCAAGGCATGCCTTCATGGTGAATGCAATGGGAAACACTGCACTGTACCAGGACTTTTCCATCTTCCAAGCCTTTGATTCTCTGCTGTTCAGCATAACAACGCATGTTTCTTCATCACCTCTTTCCCCAGGGGTGCGGTGAAGATTAATTAGCTGATGTCTGCACAGTCAGTGCTTTGAAGACGAGAAGTGTTGTGCCGCAGTAAGAGCTACAGGTTGTGAGACACAGGATGAGGGCTGAGTTGAACGCAGCATGAGTGTCAGCTTTACTTGCCGCTTTTGAGAGCTATTACAAAGAGACATTAAAGAAGAAAACTATATGCAGGCATTTTAACTCTGGTTGTGTCTATACTGCAATGAAAGATTTCACTGCATTTCACGTAGACAGCATAGCAAAGCTCAGAGGCTGCAAAACCTTCCCAGTTCACCACTTAATACTCCAGCACCCAGCCTACACTGGGCTCCATTGCCACCAGGGCTACTAGCTGGCTAGTTTGAAGCTAGCTACAGATCTCTCTACACAGGCTGCAATTCACCCTTGGCTGCAAAGCAGACATACCCTTTGGCAAAACATAGTGAGGTCAAAGAGTTTTTGGGGAAGGACAGAGCTGAGAAACACCTAACATTGCCAAGAAATAGGAACATTTCCCACAAGTATGCTTGATGCATGCTACTATTCAGCTTTTTTAAATGCTTGCCATTGTCCACTGGCAGCACTCCGGGCTGGAAATTACCAGAGAGGGACTTTGGTGCTTTATAAATGAGAAGCGAAATCTACCACTTGAGTGTCTGTCTCTAATCCAAAACCAACTTGAATCGGGAAAAGGTTTGGGTTCAGGACTGGAGTCCAAACCCAGATGGCAACAGCCCAGCCATTGGACAGGGGAAGTTTGGGTTCAAAACCGGAGGCTTGTTTGAGCCCCATATGTACAAGACACAGAGGCCAAAGAAGTGTGAGGGACAGGGAGGCACAGGGAATACCACTACCCCCATGCTGGGGGAGGACTTCCCTGCAGGAGCTGGCTCTGCTTGCCTGCTTTTTTCTTTTCACCACCTTTCCTTTGGCTTCTCTTCTTGTGATGCAGAGCCCCCAAGAGCTCTTTCAACATGAATCACGGGTGCAGGTGTTGTCTACAGAGGAGGCAGCCAGCATGTATGTAAAATAAGGGTTTTCTTGTCACGCCCTGCTGACTCCACTGAGCCCTGAAAGGCTGAGAAAAGGACACCGGGGCAAGGAGGCCAGCTTTCCTGCCTTGTTTCATCTGTGGCTTACTATGATAACAACAGCGTAAGTAATATCCTGTAAAGCTGAGATTATCTTCCTTACACCCTCCACTGGGCATGGCTTACATGCAGAGGCTATGATGAAGGACAGTAAAAGGTACTAGACTGAGGGCATGGAAGTCTGGGTTCTGTTGCCACCTGTGCCACTGACCTATCATGTGATCCTGGATTAATTATAAGCTCTCTGGGGTAGAGATGGTCTCTTCCATGCCTAACCCATTGGGACCCCAACAACAACATGTTGCATCCTACATGCTGTACATGTATGATGCAGCATCTAGAGAGTTAAGATTTACCAGTAATGGAGGAACAGAAGCTGAGGCTTTACACTAGAACCAGCCAGAGAAAGGAAGTTCTGGCATGCGGAGGATTTCAGTGTTTTAAAATAGAATAATGGAGAAACTTAGGGTTGGAAGGGACCTCAGGAGGTCATCTAGTCTAACCCCCTGCTCAAAGCAGGACCAGCCCAAACTAGATCATCCCATCCAAGGCTTTGTCTGGCTACATCTTACAAACCTCCAAGGACAGAAATTCTACAGCATCTCTGGGTAGCCTGTTCCACTGCTCTGCTAGCCTCCAAGTGAGAAAATTTGTCCTGATATCTAAGCTTCCCTTGCTGCAACTTGAGTCCACTGCTCCTTGTTCTGTCATCTGCCACAACTGAAAACAATCTAGTTCCATCCTCTTTTGAACCCCCCTTCAGTAGTTGAAGGCTGCTATTAAATCCCCCCTCAGTCCTTTCTTCTCTAGACTAAGTAAGCCCAGTTCCCTTGGTCTTTCCTCAGAAGTCATGTCCTCCAGCCCCCTCACCATTTTTGCTACCCTTCACTGGACTCTCTCCAATTTGTCCACATCCTTTCTGTAGTGGGGTGCCCAAACCTGAACACAGTACTCCAGATGTTGCCCTGACCTAGTGACAACACACATACCAATGCAGCCCAGTATGCCATTATCCTTCTTGGCAATAAGGGCGCACTGCAGGCTCACATTCAGCTTATTGGCCACTGTAACCCCCAGGTCCTTTTCTGCAGAGCTGCTGCCCAGTCAGTCAGCCCCCAGCCTGTACCGGTGCATGGGATTGTTCTGTCCTAAGTGCAGGACTTTGCACTTGTCCCTGTTGGACCTCACGAAATTCCTTCTGGTCCAATCCCCCAATTTGTCTAGGTCATTATGAATCCTAGCCCTACCCTCCAGTGAATCTACTACTCCCCTCAGCTTGATGCCATCTGCAAACTTGCTGAGGGTGCACTCTATACCATCTTCCAGGTTGTTGATGAAGACACTGAACAAAACCAGTCCCAGGACTGACCCCTGGGGCACTCTACTTGACACCAGCTGCCAATTAGACATTGAGCCATTGATTACTATCCTGTGTCCGATGCTCCAGCCAGTTTTCTCTCCACCTTACAGTTCATTCATCCAATACATACTTCCTTAGCTTACCTGCAAAAATGTTGTGGGAGACTACATCAAAAGCCTTGCTCAAATCAAGGTACACCACATCCACCGGCCTCCCCACATCCACAAAGCCAGTCACCCCTTTATAGAAGGCAATCAGGTTGGTCAGGCATGACTTGCCCCTGGTGAATCCATGCTGACTGTTCCTAATCACCTTTTTCTCCTTCAAGTGCTTAGAAATGGATTCCTTGAGGATCTGCTTCATTTTTCCAGGGACTGAGGTGAAGCTGACTGGTCTGTAGTTCCTTGGATCCTCCTTCTTCCCTTTCTTAAATATGAGCACTGTACTTGCCCTTTTCCAATAATCTGGGACCTCTCCTGATCATTGTGAGTTTTCAAAGATGATGGCTAATGGCTCTGCAAACACATTAGCCAACTCCTTTACCACCCTCTGGTGCATCTCATCTGGCCCCATGAACTTGTACATGTCCAGCTTTTCTAAGCAGTCCCCATTGCACTTAAAAACCAGTTTTCTAACCTAGTGCTTTATGACTCGACACAACACTAGATTGATGAATAGCAGAAAGGTTTGCTTTAATAACTACCAACAAGTTAAAAAACTAAGTGACAGAAAAGACTCTTTCCCAATATAAAATAAGCTATTAGTCCTTAGTATTATCTTAGCTGCACTGAGATCTCTACCCAGTGCAGGCAGCAAGCAGTCCTTGTACAGCCTCAAAATATGGGTCCTTCGCTTGTTGGCTGGGTGGCAGGATGGCTTCTGGTTTGGACTGCACACACTTTGTTGACAAATCTGCTTAGGTTTTTATAGTTTCTTCAAAGCATTTTCCTTGATGGTTGGTCAAGTAAAGTTCAAACAAAACAGGGAGGAAAAGGTTGATCGTCACATCATAACTCTTAATTGCCTGTCTCCTGTTCTCAATTATCTAGGTGTAAAGACTGTGCATTTCTGCAGACTGTGCAATTATAGGTTAATCACAGATGATGGGCCTCAAGTGTCAGACAGGATACTTAGAGGTGTCATCAAACTTGTTTTTGGGTATTTATTTATCCATGAGGTACATTTATAGCAGCTCATAACTTTAGACATAAAAAAAATGTCTGAATCATTCAGTGTAACAACTTAGAGTGACATTGTTCTGCATGTGACATCCTCACATTTCTCAAAACAGGCATTCATTTGCCTTATAGTTAGTGCTCCTTGTACAGGTTTATTTTGAGATGGATAGTTAGTCTTTTTTTTTTTTTTTTTTTTTAGCTGCTAGGTCAATTGAAATGCATATGCAGTTTCCTTCCCTTCACTGGCTCAGCCTTTCTTTAAAGGGCTTTCTTAGGTATACATATGCATTGAGCGCATCAGGACTCTGCCAACAATTTAAACCACTTTTATTATGGCATGGATAGGGTATTGGGTACTGCAAGCACTCTGCTGTCTCAACACCCAACGGGTTGCAAGCCATTAGCAGTTTGATTTTCTTGTGGCAGTCTTGTTACCACAATCCAGTCTTGCCCCAGCCACTGTTCTACATTTTTATGCAAGAGACACTGTCCAAGCTTTCAGCTTTCATATGCAGCAGTCTCTAACCTGTTCTTTCAGCACTGAGGGCTGCTTACTTCCTCCCCAAACTGTGTTCCCCAGTGCAGCAGTCCGGGAGCCAACTATGCCTGTGAAGACTAAGGCAAAAAGGGAACTGAGTACTTCAGCCCTTTCTACATTGTGTCACTAGGTTACTGAATGGGGGAGGTAAGGGATCCACACGTTCCCTCATCCTCCTCTTGCTACTGACATACTTGTAGAAACCCTTCTAGTTACCCTTCACATCCCTTGCTAGCTGCAACTCCAATTGCGCTTTGGCTTTCCTGCATGTCCAAGCAATGCTCTTATATTCTTCCCTAGTTATTTGTCCAAGTTTCCACTTCTTATAAGCTTCCTTTTTGTGGTTTAGTTTACTGAAGAGTTCTCTACTAATCCAAGCTGGTCTTCTGCCACACTTGCTAGTCTTCCTGCACATCAGGATGGTTTGTTCCTGTACTCTCAGTAAGGTTTCTTTGAAGTACAGCCAGCTCTCCTGGACTCCTCTCCCCCTCAGTCTGGCTTCCCAAGGGATCCTGCCCATGAGTTCCCCAAGTGAGTCAAAGTCTGCTTTTCTTAAGCCCAGGGTCCTTACTCTGCTGCTCCCCACCCTTCCTTTCCTCAGGATCCTGAGCTCATCTCATGGTCACTGCTGCCCAAGTTGTCATCCACTACTACATTCTCCACCAATTCTTCCTTGTTTTGTGAGCAACAGATAAAGAAGAGCATGGCCTCTAGCTGACCGCTTCAGCACTTGTACCAGGAAGTTGTCCCCAACATTCTCCCAGAACTTTCTGGATTGCCAGCGCACTGCTGTATTGCCCTCCCAGATGTCAGGGTGATTTGAAGTCCCCCATGAGAACCAGGGCCTGTGATCAGGAAGCTACCACTAGCTGTTTGAAGAAAGCCTCATCCACCACTTCCTCCTGGTCTAGTGGTCTATAGCAAAATGCAGTTTAAAAATGTTGCCGCTATTCTTAAAGGAATTGGATGTCATTCTAAACAGAAAATGTATCCGAAAGGAGACAGGACAAACAAGTTGCAGCATTCACACCCTTATTCCCCTTGACAGTAGTGGTGGGTATATTGTATTAAAAGCATATCTAATTCCAGATTTGAATCTGATGATACAACAGAAGTACTGGGCAAAGTAGTTCAAGTGGGAGATATGCTGGAAATATTTTATGAAGCCTTAAAAGATCTCACTGGGGAATGTTTTTTCCCCTCCCACCAAGGACGCAATGGGTTTTAAATTACTTTCTGGCTTCAGTTGTCCAGCCCACTTCTAAATGAACTGGATTCGACAAAAGCACAGCAAACACAATAAGGATCCATCTTACATGAACCAGAAAAGGGAACAAGAACACTTAATTACCATTTTTCTATGACCCCTCCACTCCCTTCATCCTCCCTGCCCCCAACACAAGTTGCACCTGTGCTTCAAGAACAAATTGAAACCACTCAGTCTCTGAACTGTGCCCTGGTACGTGCTGAGAGACCCACAGGGAAGGCTAGCTCAGACAGCAAACTTAAAGCATTGGAAATATTTTCCCTCCCCACTTTCTGGCTTCACAATGCTGTCAGATAACAGGAAGGGCCTGAATTAGTGCAGCCAGGATCCACAAAGCAGGATATACCAACTGAGGCATTATAGGCTTCAAATCCTTTGTAGACACGGATACACTTGAGCTCCCTGTCATGGGCTGCAGCTAGAGTGGGTTTCTGCCTCCAGCAAAATGCAGTTTAAAAATGTTGCAGTTATTATTCTAGCTGACTGACAGAGTCCTCTTCATTCCCTTCACCTCAGTCCTACTGTCACAGCGAGAAGCCAGTTGTAGGTGGGATTTATGCAGCCCTTGAGCATGGATTTAGGACCCATGTCTTTTTGAGCCACCTGTGACCACTGCCAAAATGCATAGCTAATTAAGCCTGCATTGCTACTGTTGTTTTTTGCTGCTGAGAGAGAGAAAGAAAGGCTGGAGGCAAGCTATAGGGAAACTACAGCACTAGAAGCTGGGACTTCAAAGTTAGGAACATTAGAGCAGTCCAGATGTAAAGTAAACCCCCTAACAGTTTGACTTTTTATTCATTTCAAATAATGTCAAGCCTAAACCAAGACCTGTTTAGTAAGGACATTGCCTTTGCTTTGTACTGAGAGTAGTTTAGCACAGGGATATGTTTTAGCATATTGGTCTAAGAACACAGGCAGACAAGGTTGAGTAAATCCAATGTTTCTTATCAGACCAATTAAAATAGTGGGAAAAATTCTTCTTTGCGAGTGTTTGGGTACAAACACCCTTCACCAGGCTGAGGAAACACCTGCAGTTGGTCTGTGCTCTTCCTGGAGGATAGACCAACTGCAGAGGCTTCCTCAGCCTGACAAGGGTATTTGTACCCAAAAGATTAGCCGGGGAGATTTTCTACAATTAACAAGCTCTTGGCACCATCTCCTGGTTAAAGTGGAAATTGCAGTCCATTTCAAGTAACTGAAATTGCACTAAATCCTCAGTGTTACCGCACCACTGTCTACATCAGAACAGCGGCACCACTCATGAAAAGCAATCAGTTTTCCTTGCAAAGATACTCACAGCATGTAGCCATAATCAGAAAACAGCATGAGGTTGGATTAGTTTTTTTAATTATTGTACATTTTATTAAAATAAACTTCTAATCTCTGACATTAATTTGCATTGAGATTACTCCATTATTACTGCTATACAAGTCAAACCAGCCTGATCTAGAAAATTATTGACAGTGAAAATCTTGAGTCTGACTTGCAAGCAGCATGCACATTTTACACAGCACATTTCCAGCCAGGTTAGTCATATCCACCCCCATCCTCCCTTGGGAGATGCAGGGGTGGAATGCAAAGAAGTGCTAGGTCTGTGGAAGAGGGCGAGATAAAAGATCTCTCTCCAGATTTTACAGGCTTGAGTTGCAGAAGTGAATAAGAATTGGAGACAATCAACAAATTTGAGTTAGACCTTGAAAACAAAAGGTTTTTATGGGTCTTCATTCACAGGACTAAGACAAATTTCTACACATATTTTTAATAGCTGCACACTTTCCAAGCCTACTGGGCAAGTCTCAGTCCCTTCTAGACATCTTATCTATTCTTGAAATGCATGCAGTCCTGTGGGAGCTTTTGAGTTGTAGCATCCCAGCTATTCTTGCGACTCAGGAGCATAGTGAGGGTACAGTTTCCCCACCAAACACTGATTGCTGGTCCTGTCTCAGAGAAGGTACTTTTTCCTTGAAAGGAAACAAGCAAGCTAAGTTGCCAGACAGTCTCTTTTAATCCCTTCACAACCATCTTCTGTTAGATGTCAAAGCCTTAAAACAGCAGAGCCAGCTTGTCTTTGCTCACAAACACATCAGCAGCTGGTTTATTTTTGCCAACTGCTGCATGTCCGGCTCCTTCTAAACTTGGTTCCTTCCTTTCAGGCCATTGTTTGAGGAAGTGAATTTTTAATCCTAGTCAAGAGAGCCAAATTGTGATGAGGCAGTCAGTCAGATGCCAGGTGGGAGGGGAGCACTAGTACTCAAATGCTACTCTTCCTCACTGCAGTGCTTCTGAAGTACAGCTACCTGCTCCCGATATGCATTGACCTGATGAATTGTACCCCTCCTCCCTCAAAGCTCTGAGTGTTACATAGCTCCTGGTCACTAGAAAATAGTGGTGCTAACTGGAAAAAGGGGAACAGAGATTCAAAAGTAATAACAATGCATAAGGGCCTCCTTTCCGTAACTTTGGCCACTGAACAGGAACTCAGCCTTTTCCATAGGGGAAAAAATAGGCAGCTCTGGGCAAGGTGGCCTTATTACAGAACATAAGACACTTCCCAGCAGGGTACCTGTTTCAGTATCTTAACACCGAGTCAGAAAGGGGAAGAACATTACTGGACTGATGTTGGGAGGTTATTCATCATTGGAGCTTCTCATCAAGGAGCTGAAGAACAGGGCAGAAACTCCCGGTACATGACCAGCACAGATCTGCAACATCCGGAGCAGCCGCTGAGCTGTGGAGATTCTGATCCCTTCTAACTGGAAGAGAGAGGGGAGGAAACAAAGGGAGCAATAAGCCAAGCTTGCTGCTGTTGGGTTGAAGACAGAAACCCACATTAACTGTGGCCTGTACCAATTGGACAGAGCAGTTCCTAAGCCTGCCATTTATTTGCCTAGAGCCTACTAGAAGGCAGGGCAGGGTTACACAGTTTGAAGACATGATGGAGAACACCACCCACTTTTCTCTGATCAACAGGAGGGCAGAGTCAAAGTTGATCTCCTGAATGGAGGCCGAGAAGCATTCCACTCACCACAACCTCCCCCATTTTCAGAGCCCACCCCAAAACAAAAGTTGCCATTTGTATAACTCACTTGGCACTGTTGGTACTACATAATAAGTTTCTCTTTAAGCCCTATTTTATACTGTACTGTATCTCTACCCTTAAGTGATGCAGTAATTGTACAAACTAACTGCTCTCTCAAGTTTTACTGTATAGAATATGTGAGCCATTATATTCAGTATGGTATTCTATTATGCATCATGTGTAGTGCCCCACAAGATGCTGTGGTCACACTTATCCAGACAGTTTTTAGGGGCACCTTCCAAAAGGGTTTGGATAATCAAGGATATACCATAGGTTCACCAGTGACCACATGCAGAAGGAACAAGCCACGCTGAATTCTGAAGACTCTGTCCCTCAGACAAGTAATAAAAAAAAAAATCAAAGTGACATGGCAGCCTGCAGAAGGAAGTTCCCTTCGGAAGCAGGACTGCCTCACTTCGCAGAGTCTGGGTGGTGAAAAGCGTCTTTCGTGGGCAGGGCAGAAGGGAATCTCATGACAGGTGGGGATGGTAGCTCAGGAGGGAGTCTGCTTTAGAGTTAGTGCACCCTTTAGCGGAGGAACTGGGTCTTCCTGTGCCTAACTTAAAGCAAGAACAAATTTCAAACCATGCATTGATTCCAGTATCCATCCTTCTAAAATGGACAAAGGAACTTAGCTTTTAGCAAAGATTTGGCTTAAGCTATATCCCTTGTCATGATTTGTTGCTGGCATACCAATACTGCTCTCAAGAAGAAAGTTTTGATCAACTCCCTTTCTCCCCACTCCATCCATTTGCAGCTACAAAATTAAGCATCCATACCTCTAACTCGCAGAATATGAGGGGGCTACAATAGACCTCTCCCAATTTCCGGACAGCACTCATCTCTACGCTGCAGCGATTCACCCGACCAACTATGGAGGGAAAGAGAGTTTGACCACGTTTCAAGCCTCACTGCTGCTCTCCCATGGAATGTTCAGTTCCTCATAGAATCCAAAGCCAGTTTACACCATAGCCCTCATCATAGCAAAGTTAATTTAGGCAGTAACAAACAAAATGATGTTGATACCACCAGCGACGTAGGTCCATAGGGGGAGGAGCCCTCAAAAAATACCCCAAACAACCCCTCTTCAGCACCAAACAAATCAATATAGCAATTCAGATCTGAAGGGTGGGGATGCAAAGAGAAAAAGATCCAGGAGGAAGCAGCAAGACAGGATCCAAAGCAGCGGAAGTCAAAAGAAAACAACTATATCTAAAAAAAAGAGCTTGTGCTGCAAGCTGTAGGCTTTGCTTGTTTTAAAGAGAGGCTTTCCCACCTCTGATGCAGAGACTGAGCAAGACCAAAAGGGGAAACAGAAGTTGATACTTTGTTATACGTACCACCTGTAACGAGGAAGCAGACTTTCCCAAGGAAGAAGTTGGCATCAACATGGGCTAATGAAGCTTCAATATTCTTAAAGCTGTTCGAGAAAGGCACAACAAATCATCCAGTTAGACTAGGAGGCAAGACTAATGATAGTACCCTTATTACCACAACAGGAAGCCAAGGCACAAATGACAGACCTAAGGATATCCATCTTCTACTGAGCATCAGTGGGGGCTGGGCAAATGCAAACTGCACAGCTGAAAATCATTCTTTTTTGCTTAGATAACAGTGCTGTTCATATAATAGGCAGGAAGAGATACACATGCAAAACAACATTGTCCAAACCAACCAACATCTTGGATGATATTTTCAGTAGTTAAGCGCTCAACTCCCACTGGGACTGAAGGAGAGAATTGGGTACCTAGCTCACTCAACCTCTGAAATTCCCAGCTTTTGTATATTTTAATACTTCCTTTCTTGATGGATGCTTGAAGCAACTCATTGTTTGCAAAGCCAAGTTTAAACCTGGAATCAGAGGTGACAAGTTTGGGAAACCAACATTTGCTAACTGAGTTGTTTTGCAAAACACATGTACCAGGGGAAACCGAAGACTGTAAGGCACTGGTGAAAAGGGAAGAGCAAGGGTGCAGAGAGAAGTAAATGGCAATTTCAGTTTGAGGTTCTGTTTTCAGGGCTAACTGAGAGAGCCCCCGTCCCATCGAGCAGACCTAGCGGGCAAATATCAAACAAAGGTGCACACACAACTACTGCCTCAAGTCCAATTAGACTGCCTAGCTTAAGCCTGCTTAACCACATATTACCAATACCTAAAAGAGGAAGCTACCCATCTTGGGTATACTACCTTTCCAGATTACAACCTGCATCCCCTTCCACCACTGAGCACTACCTGGTATCAGGAAAAGTTCTGCTCTCCCCCATGATAGAGCAATTAGGTTTGTCGTTGAACAGCGGGTTCATCCGTCTTCTCCACTTGCAGAGGAAAGATGACAGCTGTTTGTACCACAGGATTATTTTAGCACAGGGCTGCTCAATCCTCCCTGCCCCAGCTCACAGTGCCATGTCATCCAGCCCACGTCCAGAAATTTGGCAGTGGGGGAAATCAATGGGGAGGTCTGAGCTCTGTGCTGGGCTCCTGGGGCTCAATCCCAGCACAAGGGGTGGGGGTTTAACTCAGCCCACAGAACAGCCCCACAGGCCCAAAACATTGAGAACCACTGTTCTAGCCCAGTCAGTCTTGAATCCAGAAGTCAAATGGCTCTGGCTCTGTACTGCTGACCAACCCAATAGATTTTGCAGCTGGATCAGTTTCATTTCCAAGCTACACTCACTTCTTGCTTAACCCCTGCCTCCCCCCATTCCTACCCCTTCTGTATTTACCTGTATTTGCTTTGTACGTTAATCATAAACACAATAAGATCAATCCGGGGCCGAATGTGATCTCTCTCGGCAGGTAAAGGAAGAGAGGTTGCCAGATGGCTGAAAGACAAAAAGGTTTACAGGTTTAGTCAATTACTATGGATTGGTAAAGCAGATCCTGCTTTGCCAGCTAGCTGCTTGTCTAGGATAGCTACCAGGGAACATATTCACTGCTATGAGTTTTGGTGCCTAATCAGGTTAAAAGGAGACATTATCTGATGAAGCAACATAAGGGTCCCATGTTAGTCTGCTCACTACCATCAACAGCTACAATTGATATGCACCAGCATAAACTAGAGCTAGTAGCAAAGTGCTTAAGGAAGCTGTCTCACATGAAGAATTCTCTCCAAGGATTTTGGCTGTCCCCATTCTAATTGTTAAAGCAATTCTCAGTCCAATCAAACCTCCAATAATCAAATCCAAAGCTTTCATGGCCATATTTCTTTTTCTGGCCATGTATGTCCTTTAAGAGGATCCCACCACATCCACTCCAATCCTGAATAGATTAGTCACATATCCCACTAGGGAAATTCACTTTATGTTCTGAACACACAGGTGCAAAGCGTAGTGTCATATCTAAGCTATGAGCCAGACATTAACTGCCAATGCAGCTTCACTAGCAGGATTCTGTAGCTTAGATAAAGCTCATACTGTTGCATTAAAGTCAGTATTTCCTTTTCTCCTACTGCCTCAGTGGTGATAAGATTAGCAGACAGTAGTCAAGAGACCAGGACTGAGTTTATGTCACAAACTTCCATTATTACCATCATTACTGAAGCTGCAGAAGGGAATTACATAATATTCCTACTGTAAACAAAGTCAATGTAGCATGGCTCCCCATGATGTCTCTCAAGTTGCTGCAGGAGAGTGGTGGGGGAAAAAGAGTGTGAAAGAGCCATTTTCCACCAATATGTAGAATAGAGATGGAACAAATCATGAACATAACCATCACTAAATGTGCCATAATACATCCATTATTACTGATTTCCTAGGGAAGTGGCAATATCTAGTCAATACATTGCAGTGACCTAGAATTCCCCCTGGAAAGAGAGCTGACTGGAGAATTTCCTTATCCTACTCAAAAGTAGCATCGCAGATGTCAGCAAACAGCATTCCACACCAGCCTACTTCAGTAACATGTGATCCAAGAAAGAAGAAAAACAACCAAAAACAAACCACAAAAAACAGTAACTATCATTTCACTACATAAACCGTAGAGTCTTCCATCCCTTCAGGTGGAATCAAATTGTGTAGGCAAACAGATGCTGCATGAAACCAAGCAGCACTAGCATCTAAGCTACATCAGAAGTAAGGTGAAGCAGAGACCAGAGAGATTAAGGGGTTGCTAGTTACTGGACACCATCCACAAGGAAGCCCTCACTGAATGAACTCTACAGGGTTTGCAAGGGATCAAAAGCATTTGGCTGCTGGAGTTAGCCAAGAACTTGCAAAAAAAGGATTTGCAAAGACAAAGCAGCAGAGGCTAAAAGCAGAAGAGTATGACTCTTTCTGTCCTGCACGAGGATCTAAGGTTGTCGGCATCTGGCCATACACTGGAAGTAAACAGATAAGGGGGCCTTCCTGTCCAAACCCAGGTCTGTCAACTTTGGCCAAGGCTAAAATTCATTCACAAAACCTCCCAGTTACAGGTAGACAGAGAAATGAAGGGAGTGCCTGAAATCCCAACCATATGCAACCAACATCTCTCAGAGATCACCCATGGTCAGCAGCTGGGCATAGCAAGTCGATAGGATTTTAGCTTGGCAGCTTTCAGTGACAGCGACAGAGACTGTCTAGGACAACCTCAGTAACTAATGCATGTGTGTAAAGAATTCTCCTGGGGGCACTGCAGCTTGACAGGCACTTTGGGATGGCTCAGGAGGGCAAGGAGGAATCTCCCAATTCCTGAAGGACTGAGCAAGTTCCAACAGCTTGGGAGACTCAGGAAAGTTTATAAGTGACACTATGGATTCTGCACATGTGGCACTGGGAATGAGCAAACAAAAGAAACAGCAGCAGCACCAGCAATGCTGCAAACATGGTCCCTCCTTTGCTGGACAGAGCTGGAAAGGAAGGCATGCACCATGTTAAAGACTACACAGAAGTGGCAAACAGAGCTACAGAGTGCCTTGCCTCCTTCATGGAGAGGATTACCTCCTTGTTTATTTTAATAACAAACACACTTCAAATGCAGATTATTTTTGTATAACCTCTTTTGGGCACAGGCTGTTCTACGTGTAGGATCAGTGTCAATGATGTTGCGAGTGATACAGTACTAATATGTAAAATAAAAACACCATCTTCTTAATGCCCATTTCACTGAAGGAAAATGGAAGCACTAGACAAGCCATAATTAGAACTTCTATAGGCCAGAGTGTGTAAGCATGTAAAATAATTCCTATTTCTGCAGTATACATGATCCAATAACCCCCCTAAAATTTCCTCTAAGACTACAAAGAAAATAATCCTGCAAACCTGAGAAATTCTCTACATTTCCAGAGTTCCTACCTAGGACTATCCTATAAAATATGAATATAGGAACTACTTTCTAACCTAAGATATTATCATTTACTTATATAAACCTGATCCTATACCAGAGCAAGAGGAGTGTGCTCAAGACCCCTTCCATCCCTATAGTTCTAAGGTCTATTATGGAAAGACATGTTTCTCTAGAAAGAGACAGATGTGTGGGGCCACTGAGATCTATGGACATCCATCCCCCAAACACTCAAAGGGATCTTTCTCCTTTAAGTAGAGGAAACAATGTATAGTTGGAAGAGAATTTTTGGCCAGATTTTGGGAGGGGGAGGGGGGGGCTGTAGAAGTTATTCTGAGATGTCAGAATTTAAAAGTTAAAGGCAAGTTATAAAATTAAATTTGAAACACTTTCCTTTGTAATCTCATTTGTAGAAGTGGTTAAAACAAGTGAGATTTACTGACAAGTCCAGGGAAAAGATCTAGTGTCTTTCGCCATGTTTAAGAATTGAAAGTATTCCATGGCTTAGCTATGAATGTCTCTCCAGCATCAAGTTCTACGACTCCAGGAACAGAACAACATGTACTTTGAGTGCCAAGCTCCACTCACTCTTGGAGACAATTGACAAGGTCATCACATTAGCAACAAGCTAAGCAATCAGATTGCCAAGATAGAGTCATTCCATCTTGTAGGTGGAATTACAATTCCAAATGCTGCTCAGTGACCTGAAGAAGGCAAGCAACATGCATGCCCAGACGCTATGCTAGAAACTTTTGCCGAACAAGTACGAGAGTCAGCTGACACCTTACAAAGAAACCTGAAATAAAGCAGTTTCAGGAAGCTATACTTGCCTTCAACTCCCTACCATTAATTTATGAGTCCTTATAGTGTTTTTTCCTCCTGCATGAAGGTGGAAATTAATTAATATGAATACACTACACCAGTGACAGTCAAATGCTCATACTACACATGGAGGACTGTCAAGCACTCATATTACTCAAAAAGAATGGGGTCAAGATCCCCCTTCCACACCTGCCCCCCAGCCTGAACTTTTGTTGCCTAAAGAAAAAGCTATTTGTGTCTTGTTCTACCTGTCAGTATCAGTCACAAAGACAAAGCAGGATAGAGCCTGCTCTGGGCACTCTGAAAAAGCAGTGAACTCAGCTGGGCTTTGCTGGCTCTCACTGTTACTACTAGCTTACAAAAGTCAGCATTTAAGAAGCATGAGCCACAGTGCTTCCCACAACACCTCCACATTAACTCTGTCACCCATGCAAAGCAAGCCCAGGCTCTATACAACCTGCAAAGAGCTAACTGAGCAGACCTTGAGATGCGGGGCTCTGGGAACAGAGGGGATAGGAAGAAACCGTGACAAGGTGGGATTCTGGGAGCAGAGAGGATGTTGGGGGGTCTGAAAGCAGAGGGGAACTCTAAGAAGCCTTGAGGAGGCAGAACCAGGAAGGATTTCTGTCTCCTCTCCTTCCTTCATCACTCACATGCTGATCTTGAAGTCTTTTTTCTCCTTAAGAATAGTCTGTGCTAGCTGCTGCTGGAGATCTTCATCGGTGCCCACCAGCTGCTCAGCAAGAAAAAAGGCATTAGCATCTCTACCTAAAGACAAAGGGCAGCCAAGAGTAGAGTAAATGCACAGGCCTGGGGCGCCAGGGGGAGCACGCAGACATCCTGGCCATGAGCATCTGGGGTGAGCAGTGCACGCTTCCTCCTTTCTAGCCTGGCCAGGGCCACACACAGGGCTCCCTGCCACTGGCAATGGCTTCCCCAGGCCATCTGCTGCCAGGTGGCCCCATTCCTGCTCCCTGCCGTCTGCAGGTAGCCACCAGCACCAGCACCAGCACCATTGTGACAGGATGGGATATCCCCATCCCACCCTGCCTAGGCTAGCAGCAGGTCAGGTGAGCAGCCAGGGGCAGAGCTCATGCCTTCCACCCCATACCAGCCCTCGCCCATCCTTTGGTGCTGGGGGACCATAGCCCCAGCTGTATGATACACACTGGGCAGAGGAGCTGGGCTGGGGCTGCCTCCACCTCAGCAGTGCTTGCCCCCCGGCTTGCCCTAGACGCACTGAGGAGGCCAGGTAGGCCCAGCTGCAGCCCCCTGCAGGTGCAAAGAAAACCTGCCCTTGCCTCGTGGGAAGCCTCCAATTTTGTTTGCCCAACTCCCTGATAAATCTTAATCCACCCCCAAGGGCAGCCATAAACCAGTGTCCCGCACCTGGCCCTGGCAGAAGCCCCAGGCAGAGCCCAGGGACCAAGGCAAGAAGTGTAAGGGCGTGGGCAACAGAGCACAACAGACGGGAAGGGGCAGCCCCCGAGCCTTGCCCCTTAAGGCAGGATCATCTAGGCCTCGAGCCGGCCTGTCCCTCTGTCCCCGCGGGACGCCCGACACAGGCAACGGAGCCAACCCCGCGGCTGGACGCTCAGAGGAGCACGTGGCTCCTGACGCCAGCGCGCGCCCCACACCGCAAGGGGCGGGGCCAGGGAAAGGTATATTTGCATATTGAACGAAAGGCACCAACCGGGAGCCTGGACGGGTCCCAGCGGCCGCCCGCGCTCGGCCGGGGCCAGGAGCAGGGAGCAGGGTTCGGGCCCCGCCAGGCTCACCAGGATGGCGGCGGAGTTGAGCACCGGCAGCTTGTCGAAGGGCCGCACCACAGACATTCCCGCGCGCTGGGATTCAAATTGCCGTTGCCGTCGCCGCCGCCGCACACAACGTCGTCGCTACGCAGCGTCCGTGGAGGCGGGGCCTGCGTCGGGAAGCGGAAGCGCTGCGGGCCAATGCGCATGCGTGCAGTCCACGGGCATTTGGGAGGGCTTGTGGTCTTTTGAATCGAAGAGATGGGGTAGGAGGCGGCTGCTGGGGCTGTAGCTGAGGCACAGGCGATGGCGCCCTGCTCTTTTAGCGGTGCTTTCTGATGTCCTGCATCACCTGGCACCTCTGTCAGTCCTGGCCTCTCCACTGCGCTGGAGTTTTGAACTGATTGTGGCTTGGTGCTGGGACGATAACCCAGCTTTAGCACTGCACCTGAGTCTCCTCTCTCCTGATCATATTCCCTGATATTAGCTCAACATGTCTGAGGTAAAACGATGTGGAGATACTCCTTGTCAAAAAAGCCCTAACTGCTATACTACAATGGCACTTGGCACATGTTTTACTGCTCGAATGCTCTGATCCTACTATTTTAAATGCAGCTAAAGCACCCTAAACATAATGTGTGTCAAGGACCCTAGCAGTAGGAGTACACGACCACATAAAAACAGAATGCTATCCATGCATCTTCCTACTTCCCCTTCCTTATGACTTTGCAGCAATCTTTGGATGGGCCAGGATCATTAAGGGTCATCTAGGATCCTCCTGAAGATCATAGTATACTGTGTCTGATTCACAGCCTTTCTAGCTCGGCTCAGTTCAAACTTCTCTAACCTTAACTCATCCTACAGTTAGGACAGCCATCCATAAAACAAAAGCCTTTCTGTATCTTCCCCTTTCTGCCCTAAACCCCCAGTAAGCCTTGCCTTATTTATGCATCCTTTTTCACCACCTAGCTTCTTTGTTCTGCCTTCAGTAGTTTTATGCTGTTCCAGATCCATTTCCTACAGGGAGGTACACCTCCTAGGTTTCCTATCCTATTGGCAAACTAGTTTTTCAATCAATAGTCATTAGGTTAACTACTTCTCATTGTCCTTAGTTTGATGCATACATGTATCAGTAAAAACGAGGCAGACAAGGTTCTTTGGGTCGATCTGATATCTTTTATTAGACCAACTGAAATAGTTGGAAAAAAATTTCTTAGCAAGCTTTTGGGTTTAAATACCCTTCATCAGGCTGAGGAAGCATCTGCAGTTGGTGTGTGCTTTTCCTGGATACAATGATTAGTAAAGAAGCCAGAGGCTGGGCTGGTATGAATGCAAGACTGGCAGTCAGTAAAAATGAGTACACACAGAAAGAAAGATATTCCAAAAAGCAGCAATTTTTCACAGAAACAAGTTCATAACATCAACCAGAATTTGTGAATTTGGGCAGATTCTTCCAATCATCATAGGACAAAAAGAAGACCAGGGCTATGATGATTAGAGGAATCTGTTTCTGTACAGTTTATGAGTTCTGATTGGTACAGCAAAGTTACTATTATAAACACTGATCTACTTTTTGAATGCCCCTCAGTGTCTGTTCAGTACTGCCTGTTACCAGATTTGCCTACTACTTTGGGATGTACTCATTTATTAGGGCTAGGGTCTTGGTAATTCTATTAATGTGCTGCTTGTGTTACCTGTGTTTCTGTACGGAGCTGTATCTCTGCCCCTGCAAGCCCTCACCCCCAATGGAGCTATCTTGCAGGACTCAGTTCAGTGGGGCTGGGTTCCTCCAGTCCCCAAATCAGTGACACACACACACACACACACGCCTGACCTGGTGGGGTTGGTCAGCATGGACAGGCTGACACCCTCAAATGCCAAGAATCAGTTCATCAGAGCAACAATAACTGCAGTCAGACACAAGCACATAGTTAAACGAGAATCTGTCTGGGTGTCCAGATGACACCCTCATGGGCCAGCATTCAGTTCATTAGGGCACGTCTGAGCCAAACTGGGTCAATCAGCCTGTACAAGCTGATCCCCTTATGTGTTTCAAACTCAGCACATCCCAATCTTTTAGCCT
>NW_017728931.1:54640710-54659740 GCF_001723895.1 Crocodylus porosus
GGAGCCAGCTTGACATTCCAATGGATAGCAGATATACTTGATGGGACATCGCCTGGTGTCTTCAGCAACAATAGATAGCTTGCAGCATCAGGGTTTTGGATTTTTACTTGCTGTGAACAAGCCTCAGCTTAGCGTGACTTTTCCAGATCTTACTATAGCCTTTAACAGACTTAAGGCAATTATTGGAGTGTTCATAACTTGTTGTGGAGAGGACTTCCACCAGTCGTCCCGGGAAAAGTATGACAACACTTGCGGACAGAGCTCCAACGGGGTGGACGCTGTGACGAACCCTGTACCATTGTTCAAATGTTGCCCATACCCCCTTCTGACTCGGTCTATTGCCTCAGCATTCCCTAACCCAGCAACTGAGTTTTAGCCAATTAAGTTTACATAGGCCTCCCATAGTGGGACCGGGGAATGTACGGCCCGAGATGCCTATTAAACTTACTTCTGCTTAGAGGTGTGTGTGTGTGTGGAAGGGAGTCCTTTGTAAATCCAGATTAGAACTGGTCTGATAAATGCTGAGCTGGGTGTGAGGGTTGATTAGCATCTGGAGCACAGACTCCCCATCATGCAGCGCTCCCCTGCTTCACTGGTCCCAGAATTCACTGCAGTCTCTGCTTCAGGCTTTCTGTTCTCCATCTCTCATGTAAATGAATGGTCATCTGGTCCCATCTCAGATGCAAATGAGACCTAGGGCAGTTGTTTCACTTTTGTCACCCTTATCCAGAGGGTTTTAGGTATGTGTCTCACTGCACTTTAATTAGTTTCTGTTTAGGTAGAGGGGCGGAGGGGGGAGGAATTCTTTGTGAGTCAGACAGTCTGCATTTGTGTCAGGGTTCCCCAAGAACATGGAGCTGAGAGGTAACAGCCAAGAAAGGCTTCATTATGTTTCTCTTGGACTACAGACAGTAGTGGTTAATTCTTAATGGTCAGCTCTTGAGATGGAAACACCATGAGATCAGGGATTATCTGTGTTGGACAGAGAAAAAGCTCAACCATAGCAGATTAGGTCAACCTGGTATTTATTAGCCAACACCAGAAACATAGGACACAGTCCTCTGAGTGGCAACCTCCACCCTTTCAGTTCTGATGTTCTGTCTATAGTCACTTCATAGTCTAGCTTCAGCAATCCTTTGTTAGGTTGGATCTTTATATCTTCCTCTTACATATGTATTAACTCCTAATTTCCCTTTCATCTGTCCTTCTGTGAGTACATGCTTACCACCTGATCAAACTGCATTTTCCCAGCTTTTTTGCTGTTTGTATCTTTTTTTCTCAATAAATATTTGCTTGCTATTTCTAATAAATGCACAGTCCTACTTGGGCTAAGCTGTCAGAAAGCTGTCAGCTGTTAGCTCACAGCAGGACCTGCTAACTTTTAATTTGTCTTTTTGCACCCAACAAGCTGAAATAAAAAAGTGTTATTACTGTATTAGAGAGACATCACCTAGCAATCAAGTTGCATGTTAAGGTTAATGAAGAGCTCTCTTTCAGGGGACTGGAAGATTATATAACAAGGCATGAGGACACTCTTGACAGGAACTGAAGCTCTACTTTCCGGAACACAAGCAAGCATAAGTAGCATTTTATTCAGGATGACTGAGTGTGCTTACACACCTGTCAGAGACATTGCTTGAACTTGATCAAGTATCTTAAAGCATAAATGATTGGGACCTACACTCTGGTGAATGCTCATGGGGGGAGCTTGACCAGCTCTATGATAGGGATAGGAAGTGGAAAAATGCACATGCTTGCTATAAAGGAGTCACATGGTCACTAAAACACAGCTGCTGTTAAAATAGAGTATGGAAGAGCCTAACAGTACCCATCAGCAGGAGTCAGCAACTAGGAGAAGGGAACAGAATAATATTTTCCGATCACCTGCCTCGGTTCCTGCAGCCTGGGGTTGCTTAGTACAATGCGCAGGTCTTGCTTGAGGAGTGAACCTGCGTAATCATCAACACCTAGAAAGAAACAATTTCATGAGAAAATGCAGAGCCAGGAATACCTTAATATTAAGCTTTGCTCTTGCACTGCTTCCCTCTGTGGCTGTCGGCAAGTTACTTGATGTTTTTGTGCCTCAGTTCCTCACCTGAGAAATGGGTTTAATAACACTAACCTGCCTCAGCAATTAAGCTGTGCAGATTCATGCATCAACATTTATGAGGACTTTTGAAGGTGAAGAGCAATGTAGGCACACCACATCTTATTGCCTGGATTTTTCTTGGAGCTCTCCCACTCCTATACTTACCAGACCACCAGGGGGCTTTACTGACAATATCTGTATTACTGACATGAAGTAGCACTTACATAGAATGCTTTGAAGTTGTAAAGCAAATGGAAATGTTTCATTTTATCACTGAATAGCTGACAAGCAAAATCTCCGGAAACTTCTCCAGGTCCCTGACCTCAGGGGGTAAAGCTGCGGTCTGTCTTTGCTCATTGCCTGCACCAGCTCTTTGCGGGGGGAGCTTTAATCTTGGATGCACAGTTAGCAGCCCGTTCTTGCTGTTTCTGCCAGCTCTTTAATCCTAGAGTTTCCAAATGGGGAGCATACTTGCCTGGGTTGGGGGCCCAGAAGGTAAAACTGGCTGTATATGGGATGATGTCATGGTCTAACAAAGACACCCCTCCCTTCGCAACCGAGCATTCGTGGTGGGGGCAGGGTGTGGGCTGGTGTTAATGTAGTCTGACATCATATGGCTCAAATGCTGTTTTTGATCCTGACAAAGGCAGACAGTTCAGTTCATTGCCAGCACTGGGCAAATTATAGGTGAAGCAGAAAAGATCAGGGAGTGTTTATGGTTCCCATCGTACTCATTTGGGGGCTGGGAGGATGAATTTAGGACAGGCATGTTTGGAAGGCTTGAGGCAGATACAAGCATTAAATAACCAGAGACTGCTGTAGCTGGAAATAGTTGGGACAATGGCTCTTTTATTGGCTGAAGAAACAGAAATGCACTAAAAGACACAGCACCAACTTGATCAAATAGATGGTTCTTTTCCTCCACACCCAACCCATTCCTCCCTTTTTCTGCTCTCTCCACTGGAAGACAGAGCTGCAGTTGGGATGAAGTCACTGCATGGTCTAAGACACACTTTTGCTAGCTCCATCCCATTTGTCACTGTAGGCATCCTAAATGTCCTCCCTAATGCGACAAGGATTTTTGCTGACACTTTGAGAGAGCTGGCATTGTACCCTGATTCCTCAGTTGTTTTTGTTTCTCATAGGCATTTCTGCTCCGCTCATTATCTTAAGAGTAGATGCTTCACCAATTCACTATTTCAGCCACAGAAAGATTTTCTCACATTTGTGTGTGGACAAGGAGGATTCTTTAAGTTCTTCCTCCATTTCCACCAATTTCCATTTTCACTCCATCTGGGCTGTCCCTTCATGGAAATCCTTTGCAGTGGGATCTCAACCCTGCCTTCACATGACATTATGAAAATTCACTCTCCGTTCTCCTCCTTCATGGATTTCTGTGCCTCTTCCTTGGTGACATTTAATTTAACCTTTTAAGTGGAGGCATTAACTCTCCTCAGCTGCCCACATATTTATACCTTGGAGCCTCTGTGGCAATTGCCAAGTAGTTCACAGAAAGGCAGGCATTTTCTCTCCAGTCCTGCTGCTGTAGGGCCCTTTCCCAAAGGATATGCAAGGTAAGTTTCTTTTCTACCTGGGAGAAATTTTGCAATCTTTGAATTCTCCTTTGCCTGATGAAGGGCACGTGGGCCTGAAAACTTGCAAAAAAAAAAAAAAAATTACAACCATTTAGCTGGTCTAATTAAATAAAAGATCACCTCTCCCCAAGAATTTTGTCTACCTCTCCAGACTGGCACTGGAGCAGCTACCTCTTCCTACTGAAGACTGAAGTGTTAATGACAATTATAAATGGCACAAAGAATAGAGACAAAAGCACATTTCATTTTCCTCTTAATTTCATTTTCATGAATGGGGGGCAGGGCAGTGCTCCATTAAAACCACTGCATGCTGAACCCCTTATTATGGATATAAAGAGGTACAAAGTTGGGCTAATTTTCCACTGCCTCACATTTTAGAGTGGCCACTTACCTGGGGCCAAAGAAACATGAAGCACATGCCTAAAATCAGCACGGCAGCATTTTATATCTGCATTTTTAGTGGTGTTAACAATGGCCTAAAGAGCAAGGCAATGCACTCGGGTTGCTACAAATCCTAGGTATTTGGTGGCTCTTGAAGGTCACTAAGGAGAGGAAGGCTGGTCAGGGAGGAGGAGGTCAGGAGTACACAAAGCTCAGAGGCCGGATGGGGATTCTCTTCTCAGCTGTGTCACTGATTCACCATGTGAGCTGGGGCAAATCCCTGTACCTCTCATCCTGTACTTGGACAGGCATGAGACTGCCCCTGTGTGGAATTCTGTAGCTTAACTCACTAATGTTTGTAAAATGCTTTTGGATACTTGAGTGGAAGATAGGAATGCAAAGCATTTATAAAAGGGTCCGTTTCCTGGTTTTTACACTATAGGCCTTGCATAGTGTTTACACTCTGCCTATTTGGTTCAGTCATGCTAGCTAGAAGGAAGGACACTGCCCTGTAAAAAATAAGTTGTATGCCCTATTTTTCCCTCTGTACTGACACCCAAACCTGCACCCCCATTCAATTTGTCTTCTGTTTCATTCATCATTTTGGTGAATGACTCTCACAGATATATTTAAAACTAATTATTTCTCATTTTTTCCAAGCAACTATCTGGAGAAGTGCTGGAGATGGCTATTTGAATCACAGCATTTGGAACACAGCAAACTGTAAAAAGCACTCAGTCCAAATGATCTGAATACCATCAATTCAAGTCTCCCTATAAAAAACCCCCTCATAGCAATGGAAATGTGCACACAGGAGAATACTTACAAGAAGTGACAATAAAAGCTATAACAAACTGTGAAAAAATTCAAGTGTCTAGTACACAGCTTTGTCACAGACAAGGCTGCAAATGTATCAAAGATGAGAAGAAATCTAGAAGAACATGAAGAAAGCCCCAAGCTAATAACATATGGCTGCAGCGCTCATTTGGGATACCTCTTAGCCAAAGACTTCAGTGCTCCAGATATAAAAGCTAATGTTGCTGAAATTGCAAAATGCTCTTGTAACAACCACTTTGCAGCAGCTGCTCTGAAGGAAGCAGGAGGAACCAAACTAAGTCTCCAACAAGATATATGATGAAACTCAGTAGCAGGCTGTTTTGAGCAATATATTAAACACTAGCCTAATCTGATGATAATTGTAATTGTAATAAAATAAATGGAACTGTTATAGCCAAATTTTCAACATTGAGCTAAAGAGAAATGTAGAACATATGCTGACTATCCTGAAGCTTATTTCTGTAGCTTTGAAAAAAGTGCAGGGAAATCACTGTTTTATTGCTGATACTGTTGAAATTTGAAGTCATCCCTCCACAATACCAAATATAAATAAATTTCAGGGCTAAGGGTGAACCATTCAAGAAACATATGTTTGCTGATGAGGTTTTAAAGTCACACCAGTGTACTGGTGGAAGTCCAAGCACCTGGGTGCATCAGAGACTATTGAAGTGATAATCCAGTTTAACAGCAGTAGCTTCTGCAGGTGTAGGAAGAATATTGTCTTCCTTTGGACTAATTCATTCTAAATTGAGAAACTGCTTAGGAACTGAAAAAGCAGGAAAGCTTGTCTGTCTTTTTTTAGTCTATGAATAAACAGGAAGACGAAGGTGAAGACTGACTTTGCTGCATAACCCAGTATTTTACGTTTCTCATGTTGACTTGGCTGAAATAACCTATTTAATTTTTGTTAAAAACACATTTCACATTTATAACTAAAATAGTTTAAAAAAATAAAAAAATGCATATGCTTGTTATGTTAAAATAATTATACATGGTTGTTGTTGAAGAAAAATATCCAAAATATATAAGCTTGTTGCTTTACTTAAATAAAACAATTTAAATGTCTGTTGTTTTTGGTAATGGTTGTTATTGTCCTCCTGATACAGTATGGCAAAAATATCCCCCAAATATCCATGATTATTCTAGTGAATTGGAGATAGTTCACCTCCCAATGACTTTACAAGTGTCTGCTTCAATTAGCTTTGGTACATACAATAATCAGATCATAACTCAGTTTTGTAATGTAGCTGCAAAATTAATCTGAAAAAATATCAAAATAAATGTATACTGTGTACCTTCTAAAAGTGAAATCTACACCTATCTCTGAGTTGTTTTATAATATGTATTAAGGTTATATCAAACAACAACAATGTGCATTTTTGTAGAAAACAATGATTAAATCAAGGCTTCCTGATCAGTTATTTAAATCATGATTTAAATCAAATCCACCCTGATGGGCAGCATCTCTTCTTCCCAAAAATTTCTGATTTTCCACAGGTGTTGTAAGTCCCATCTACAGGCTATCACATTTTTTATGGGGAATTAGTTCCTTGATGACAAGCAGCTGCCCAAAAGTGAATTCAAGCAAAAATTAATGCTATCAGAAAAAGGAAACATATAGAAGAACTACCAGCAACACTGACCTCCTCTTCTGTTGAAGTTATCAGTCCCCCTTCATCAGAATGACTCTTAGACTCTTAAGTAGCCTTAAATGAGGAGGTACTATCAGTTGGTAAATGTCTTCATCCACCTGAAGCTTGTGATGGACTAGTTCTTTCTTTCCATTTGAACATCTGACCACCTTGAGCCATCGTTGTTATCTAAGACAAAACTCCTTTAAGCTGTTTCTAGGACTGGAGTGGGAAGTAACATCAAGGCTACTGCTTTTGCAGAATGTGTCAGACCATGACTTCAGCAGGATGAACTGCTGAGAACTCTTCACTCCTCTTAAGGAGTTATGACCTGGTCATAATCAAGGTCATATAGCCTTGGTCTTGGTCCTGATCTTCTGAACTGTCCATTAATGAGGATACAGCCATAGTAGTGGCCATGTTTCTGTCTATGACCCATTAAAACATCCACACTCCACTGGAACAATACAAAGTACAGAATGCAGGATGAATTGCATTAAAGCTGGAGATAATGTGTAATTTGGGGGTGTGATTTAGCTCTGGAACAAACTGCTGGAAGAAGAGTTTAAGGTGATTAAACTCCTTAGGCCAGTGATTCTCAACCAGGTGCTACAACACCCTGGGTGCCTTGATACCCTTTCAAGGGTACTGCAGGGTCCCAAGGCTGGATCCAGGGGGTGCTGCAGAGCAGATGCACCACCCTTATGCTGCTGCCACTGCTGTCCCAGTGATCTGGATGCAGGGGGAGCTCCAAAGCAGCTTCTGCCCTGCTTCAGCCACAGGCTGCAGCTGTGTGGACTGGTGGGCCAAGTAGGGGACGGTGCTGGCAGCGTATAGGTTTTTCCTCCCTGCACCTGCTCCTAGACAGCTGCAGGGGACCTGCAGGGGAGGGCAGGGCAGGGATCAGGCCCAGAAAGAAGGACCCTGTGCACTGCTGCCGCTGCCTCCAACTAAGCCTGGAACCCTGGGCAGCTGCTCCCTGCTCTGGCCCCCACCCCACCCTCAGGTCAGCTGGTGCCAGAGGCTGCAGTGTCAGGGGGGGAGGTCCCCACTTCGTGTGTCTGCTCCCTACCTGGCTCAGTATTTCTTAATGATCCGAGAGCTCCAGCCACACCTTGCCCCCATCCCCCATGGTCCGAGGGGCATTGTGCTGCATCCCCCTTTAGAGAATCCTGGATCCACCCATGTGGGATGCTACACAATGGTAGCACTGTTATGTGTATCCATATGATTCACAAGATGAAGCCAGAGATTTCAAATAGGAATCCATGGCCATTTGTACAGACCACAAAATTAACTTTTAAAGCAGCTTAATGCCCTTTTGCACCGCTTTAATGGTGCATCTGTTTGCATGTGTCGACAGTGTAAAGCATGTTAATGACATTGGGATGCACCAAAATAAAATAAAATATTTCTGAGGTGGTTTAATTTGCCACAGAGGGAAGCAGCAAGTCCCGTTCATCTCAGGGGCTGTGCAGGCAGCCTGGTGGCAACCTATACAGGCAGGCTCTACTGAAGGAAAAAAAAAAAAAAATGGCGAGCCTGATCTTTTTTTTCCCTTCCTCAGAGCCTGCCTGAGCTGTGCAGGGGCCCAGTGCTTCCCTTCACAGCTGCGGTGCCCTCCAAAACTGCTCAGGCCAGATGCTTGCAGGCAGTTGCAACTTGGGGGGGCACCGCTGCTGCTGTGGAGGGAAGCACCAGCCCCCACAGCTCAGGGACCGCTGGGCCCACTGGCAGCTTGCCCTCCCCTACCCGCCGCCAGAGAAGCAGGTAAGGGTCCACCCAGCGCTTGTGCACACACCACGGGACTTTACTTTGCCCTAAACTGAAGCGGTATCTTTAAAGATCCACTGCTTCAATTTAGGGAGAATTAAATAGAAGTAACCCCCCTGTGGCATGTACAAATGCCCCATAGTGTTAAAAACATTCTGACCTACTGTGGTCTTCCGAGTCCTTTGCAACAGAAGAATTGCTTTATTACATTTCCATCAGTAATATAATGGAGGGAAGAGTGAAGCACCATCCCTGGGCACCAAACTATGAGGGAGCACCAGAATCCTGCCCCAGAAGTCCTTCCCAAGGTAGAGGCAGCCCTGTGTTGCCTAGCTATAGGAGCTGGGCAGTGCTGCCCTGCATCCCAAGCAGTGCATATTAGGGAGCGGAGCAAGTGGAGTGATGCATCTTCCCACCAGGGAGTTTTTCTTAAAGCAGACTTGAACCTAGAAGTATCTGGGGTGGAAGGGAGTAAATGGGGCCAAAAAACTCTACCACTGGGCTACTGCCAGAGGACTTTTGGTACTACTGTTGCTCAGGCTTTCTGCTCAGGGAAGGCAACTGTTAACAGCTACTGCTGCCACCGCTACAGAGTCCAGGCAGGTAAGAGTAATTCCTTGCCCAGGAGGGCCTTCCATCACCCATTCTACTGTGAAATATGAAACATCATAACAAGAAAGAAACATAACTCAACATCCTGCTTACCATCAGACAACTCTGAGGTAAATAGATTGTGTCAACTTTTACCTGAGCCTATTTTGCATAAAATGTACTTTTCCAACCAACAGATCTTGCACTACCTTTCAGCTCTCCTGTGAAATATGAACTTTCATTTTGACCTGGGAGAAATTTTACAATCCTTGCACTCTCCTATACCTGAGGAAAGGCACATATGCCCAAAAGCTTGCAAATAAAGATTTTTTTTTTTTTTTTTTTTGCAATCAGCTAGTTGGTCTAATAAAAAATATCACCTCCCCAAGAGTTCTGCTTACTTTTCCTGGAGACCAGCACAGCTACAACCTGTATCCCTTGGCAGGTAAGACTTTCTTTTTCCTCTCCCCTACAGTGGTCAGCATATACCCTGCTCCCGTCTTGGCCATTGAATGAGCTTGCTACACCTTTGAGTCCTGTAATCAAAAAACAAGTGAAAACTAAGAGCTGGCATTTTCCAAGGGGTGTCTTGAATCTGAAAATGTTGAGAACCACTGGTTTAAGCTAATGCAGACTGACCAAAGCACACTGCAAGACCTTCCTTTGAGAAAACATTGTCATCAGAGCAAGAATGAAGAGGGAAGAGAGGGAAGGAAAGAGAAAAACTACAAAGATATATCTCAAAAAGAACTCCTTGTACTAAATAATAGAGAGTGTTTTATGAAGTGAAACAGAGAACTCTAAGCAGTTCAAATTTACATGTGAAACATATGATGGTGATGGGTATTACAGAAACCTACTCTTTTACAGATGATTAGTTAGACAAGTATTAAATATAATCATGACTAATTAAAAACTAAGATACATTTTTCGAAACAAATAGAAAAAAATACATTTTCAGATACAGTATCCCTCCTTACTTTGTTGCAAGTTTTCACTTACTGATTTACAGAATGTAGTCATTTGCGGTGGGTGTTTGAGGCATTAGTAAAACCTAGCAATCTGTTTGGCACTTTGTGCATAAATTCAGTTTTTTTGGCAAATACCTTTTACAACAACAATCAAACCTAAGTCAGTTACTCCAGGTTTCTCAGATTAACTTCCTTAGATAAAACTGCAGTAGCATCCCAAAGTCAGATGGCTCCACATAAACACTGGAATATTGGATTTGTTATCCACTGCAGACATCCTGATCACTAGCTGTTCCTTGGGGAAAACAATTATACGCTGCAATAGGCCCATATGGCTATTTAAGCCTTAGTTTTAAGGGCAAGTATTTTTATGATTCTTGCTTGAGCTCCACCTGCTGGTAACTTGAGGCAAACCTTAGCTATGTAATCTAGTCAGTGCTGACTGTGATTTGATTTATAACAAATCCTGACTTTGGGTGACTGGATGAAGTTCACAGGGGTTGTTGCTACAAATTAACATTGATCGTTAGACCTAACTGGCTCAGGAACTTGCATTAGCAGCCACCTTTAGGTGAATTTTGGCAAACACGCTTCAGATCAAAAGAAAATGAGATCGTGCAGGTGCTAACTAATGCACTGTACCTCAGGGGAAATGCTTTAAAAGAAGTAAGTCTCTGTTATGTTTACTTAATGTATGTAGCAAAAAACCCCACCAACCCACCTCTGTGATAGCATTCTTGTCAAAGGGTGGGGGTGACAAGTCTGCAGAACAGAAGACTGAGGTGGGATTTGATAGTAGCTTTTAACTACCTGAAGGATGGTTACAAAGAAGCTGGAGCTAGACTGTTCTCAGTGGTGGCAGATGACAGAACAAGGAGCAATGGTCTCAAGTTGCAGCAAGGGAAGTTTAGGCTGGATATTAGGAAAAACTTTCTTGCTGGGAGGGTAGTAAAGCACTGGAATGGGTTACCTAGAAAGGTGATGGGATCTCCATCCTTGGAGGTTTCTCAAGACAGGGCTTGACAAAATCTTGGGGATGGTTCTGCTTTGAGCAGGTTGGACTTAATGATTTCTTGAGGTCCCTTCCAGCCCTAACTTTCTATGATTTTAAGTTGAAGAGCCAAGTGTAGCGCAGAAGCTGTGGTCTCAGTGTCATTGCCCTATAGACTCTGCAAGTACACACAGCACCATCCTGGTTATGATGCTGCCTATGCTGAAAGCAGTACAGGTGACAAGACTGGTTGGCTAATCCTATTCTCTTCATCTATCATTTATCTTTTAGCAGCTCCTTGGATAAGGTAGGACTGGTCAGCATGGCATTTGTTCAGCCAGTACACTGTTTACTAGATCTCACCTACAGGCAAACCAACCCATCAACGTGTTCCACAAAATCCTTTTCAACAGGGTGACAATTTGGGGCATCTGCCCATGTACAGCTCAGGACCTCTGCTTGATGAACTTGCTGTATTGCTGAATGATTCAGCGTGGGTAGAATCCACCAACTGCTGTTGGAGCTATGTCACATTTCTCCCAGACTGCAACAATGGAAAGACCTTGAACCTTAATTGCTTCTGTTCAAATGGGAGTGCCTTGGGATCATGGTACATCCCAGGTAAAGCTAGTTTTCTCCAACTTCACTGAAGGTGGCAGCAGGGGGTTAGAAAGCAAAAGAAATTTTGGTGTTAATGATGGGTCTTACAAATTACAAAGAGCCCGAGAGCTTCAGAAAGAACTCGGAGGGACTTGCAAAGATACCAGAAACAGAAGGGTCTGCTTTTGTAGAAAAGGTCTGACTGAAGGACTGTAACAGG
Source organism: Crocodylus porosus (assembly GCF_001723895.1). NCBI lineage: Eukaryota > Metazoa > Chordata > Crocodylia > Crocodylidae > Crocodylus > Crocodylus porosus. The sequence continues at coordinate 54,652,390 of NW_017728931.1, forward strand.
GTGGTCTGGCCCTATAAGGGAGGCAGGCTCCTCTGGGATAGAAATCCAACTGTGCGTGATTTCCAGGCAGTTAAGAGCTCCAGGGAAAAAAGAGCTAGGAAAAAATGGTTTGCTGGTTGGTAGGATGCTGATGCCCAGAGGAGCTTCCATCTAGGAACGCCCTCTCCTACCACCTGGGAAAGGCTAAAGGTTTGCTAACTTATTTGTTTGGACCTAGGATTATTGTTTTATGTTATGAGGACTGGCTGAGGGGCTCCCAAGTGAGGCTGCCAGCACCCAAGCCTGCTTATGGACTATTGCTTGGACTTTTAGAAGCATTTTCAAGAAGGAAAAGCCTGCCTACACTGCAGCAGGTGGATTGACCTGCTTGCAAGCAGCAGCCAGGGATGAAAGAAAATGGCTGTGTAGGACAGAGCACTGTAAATAAATTCTCTGTATTTTGTAGGATAAGTCATGTGCAGGAGAAGGCAGGTTGGACTTCCTAGGGGACTCTGAGCTAAGCCCAAAGAATGCTTTGGCTGGAAAAATGCATACAAGCGGACATCAACATCTGCATACTTCTTGTGCTAGTAAAGGCAAAGAGTGATTGGTTTTGGAATCCTTGCAAAGTCTGTGGCTGTGTTTGCCTTCTGTGCTGAGTCCCTGAAGAGGTGATTTGCACGCCTAGGTGCCTACCTGATTGGAACTTATATTACTGGAGGGCAGCTGCCCTGGGCCCTTTAACCAGCCTAATAACATTGCACAGTGGCGTGTTAGCTAAAAATCATGCTAATAACCTACTGCACCGTAAGTTTCACAAAAAAACCATGTGCCGGTGCTACTGCACGGTAAATGTAGTTACTGCACATTCAGTTAGTATTTCATTAAGGAAGCACTAAATTAAATGCACAGTAACTATGGCACATTAATTAATGAATGTGTAGATGTGCCTATGGTGTGCTAGAATACATATAGCAGCCTGGTGTGTGCCCAGCAAAGGGAGCTCTACTTTGGACCAGTTTGGGCAAAAGGGCTTTATCCAACTGCATTCCAGTAATGATCAATCTGACTTCTTTGTTAAAAATCAGAAGTATATGTTAAAGAGCCAAAAAATTAAAATTCTTGGTTACTGGGTATGTATCTACATTATAGCCACTACAGCTCCCTTCCCACAGTTTCTCAGTCTCACTGGGACAGTATGTCCTGCTCACCTACTCCTACTCCTGCCTCAGCTGCGTTAACTTGGGAGGCATTAAAGATGCTTCAAATTGCTGTTTCTCTTAAGCACATGGAAAACCCAGGTCTTGAGTGTGGTAACAGGAGCACCTCCAGGGCATCCTCTACCTCATGTCCAGGGTTGAATGAGTGGAGGGGGCTTGTTTCTTCAGAAATATGACTGAGCTGTCTGCTACTGTGGCATAGACACGTGCTTCATCTTGTCACTGCGAAAATGTAGCCTCTCGCTACTGCTGAAGCTAGTGTGAAGTCTTTCATATGTGCTACTTGGAACAAATGATCCTTTACGGTACAGAGTCTGCTAGCCACTGAAACGTGTCAAAAGAACTGCTATGTAATGCTTCACCTAGAAATGGCCCAAAGCTATGTTTGTTCCTGTCACTTCCTTTACATCTGTCAGGTATTTGGAAAGTGTTTTTTTTCCAGCTGACTTCTCAAGTGTACCTTGTACTGTTCTGCATTTAGATTTGTTCTAGGAACTTAATATCTCTACAATCTTGCAATTAAATCTCCCACTGCATTCCCCCTCCGCTCCCCCCTCACTTTGCTTTAGTCTGTCTATGCATTTTTCTTCCTGGCATAATCAAAATTATGGCCTTGCAATGTATTCCCTCTGTAAACTGATTACTGAAGTGATAGCAATCCAAGTGATCAAGTATCAAGGGTCTTTCCAATGATGTTAAAGCCCTCAACCATATCTATAGTATGGCTTTTTCAAACCTTCTCTCCAGAAATAAACTGCCATCTCCTACGCAGCCAGTCTTCTTGGAACAAATTGGAAAGGAATTAACACTAACTGGTCCCTATTCTACATATTCTAAATATTCCCTCTTGTGTAAGAGAGAATCAGAAGCAGAAACTGAAAATGCCTTAACTAATGTTAACTTTTATTAAACATGGGAGAGGAAAACATGATGCGAAAGAAATCATACTTTCAACTGTAATAGCTCTCAGCATACCCCTTTCTCTGAACCAGGGGTGCTCAACCCCCAGCCTGCAGACCAGATCTGTCCCTGGTACCCTGTCAGCTAGCCCATGGGGCTTTCCAGGGGTCTGTGGGGAGCCCTACGAGCTGTTGCTCTGTGCACCACATCAGACATGTAGGATGACACAGGACCCCAATCCCAGTGGGCAGGAGTGGTGTGGGGCCCTGGGGCCCTGATCCCAGTGGCGCAGGGCCCAATCACAGCAGCGTTGGGGGAGCCCTGTGCCACTCATTTGGCCCATGAAAAATTAAGCACTGTTTCTTTTCTCCAGTTTTTTAGAAATGAATACAGACTAGAGATTGTTAACTGCTACAACATGTTAGTACCTTTCACTTTATTGTTAGACAGCTCTACCAGGAATAATTTGACTCTACTGGAGTCCATACACTTACTTTCTGAACTGATTAACTCTTTTGTTGCAGACACGTGAGGCTTATGTCTAAACATTGTTCTCCTTTTACATCTGTTGGCTTGGAGTGTTCGCAACCCACGTGACAAACTCATACAACTTCATCAACTTTGTTGGAGTTTCAACTAGTTGGACACGATCTAACTGCTACAACGTGTTAGTACCTTTTAAGCAAACTGAGACTGACTTGCAGGCCTTGGGGCTAGAGCTGACTGTTTGCTTGTGTATTGTCACCTTTTTTTCATGTGAAACCTGACTTGTTCCACAACATTTTCCACAGACTGTTCACGGTCATTGGATTTTTATTCCTGTTTTCAGTTTTTAAAAAAAATCATTTTTTGTTTTCAAAACCACTTTTATTGGACACTGAAACATTTTACCAAAAATGGGGGGAGGTTACGTTTCTTTTTAGGTTTCCTGCCAAACAAGCAAGCAAACAAACTCTATATTATATTTATGTATTTACCTATTGCAGGTAAATACATGCTTGTAAGTGGTATGTCTGTCTATGCTGGTAGTGCTACATTTTTGATCTGGGTCAAACCCTGTGACAAGTTGCCCCACCAAGAGTGCCGCATCTGTCCACACCCTTTGACTAGCTGTATTGAGAGCAGTGGAGTGAGGAAAGGCACGTGTGCAATGAGCATGACCACATGGTAAATGCTGATGACTTGCTCATACCCCACTCCCCAAATTCTTCCACAGTCCTCATGACAAGCTGCCAGGGGTAGCTGCCACCACTCAATACTCCCTGCATTTCCTACCCTGCTCTTGCATTTTGGTCACCCTCCATCCCAATACCCAAGTTACTCTAAAACCCAACATCTAGCTTCCCTCAAACTCACCCTTTTCTCCCCATTCTTTGCAGCCAGGTCCTCTGCCTCCTTGCTAAAACTCCCCTGGCACAAGGTAATAATCAGGAAGGATTGCTTTCAGATTTAAAAACAATCCCGGTCCAGCCCCAGGCTGTGCCCACCCCCTTGCCCTAGGCTGGGATCCAGGGGGAGGTTGAAACAACTCCCAGGGCTTCGGGGCTTAGAGCATCTCTCCCCCCCACAATTTCTCTCTGTACCACATGCACTGGTGATGAGCTCCCTGGGCTTGTTGCCATGGCAATAGCTGATATAAAGTGCTCAGCCTAAATGGCATTTTGATTGGTTGGTGAAGGTCCCTCCCCTCTGGAGAGGGTGAAGTGGGGGGGCTCCCTGAGCCCTGGGGAGGCTGGAGGGAAACCAGTTCAGAGTCATGTATGAGAGGGAGATGGGGGTCTTTTGCAGCAGCAGTGGTAGGTGAGGCAGAGTGCCTAGGTTCCTGCCCTCCTCGCGCACGTGCACAGCAGCAGCCAGCAGCAAGCTGCTCTTCTCTCCCTGCTCCCATCTCCTGGACTGCTTCATTGCCTCTCTTCTTTGGGTCTCTTCACCCGACACAAGCAGCAGTGTCATGAGAGAGGACAGCTCGGGATTTCTCTGTGGGAAATAAGACTTGTGCTCAGCTGCAACAGATACGGAAGGCAGCAGCAGCAGCAGCAGCAGCATCCCATAGGAGCTCACGTGTGGGGAGCGAGGTAGGTAGCATGTCCTAGGATGATTAGCAGTGCAGAGACCTTTCAAGTGGTGCTCAGGCTAGCAGCGCCCCGTCTGACACCCTGCGCCTGGTTTCGCTAGCTCATTGCTCCAAGTTGTAAGTTCCCCTGAATCTAAGATGTCCTAGACTGATGTCTGATGCTTCAGATGAGTCCGGTTCCCATTTTGGAACCACAGTTAGGAATCTGACCCCTACTGAACCTAGTCCTGGAAGGGTCAAGCTAATATTGCTTGCCGCTAATGGCATGTGCCAGTGTATCTAGCTCCTAGGGTCTTCCATAAACTAGTCTTCTGCATGTGCTCGCAAGCTGTCACTCACTCAAACTAAGCCGATGCAATGGAAGGCAGCTTGCTGCCGAGTGTGTGAGACCCTTGCGAGCTCATTCCCATTTTCTGCTCCAGGACTTCTGCCAAAATAGATTTTGCCCAGTCACTTGTGCCTGGTACTTGATGGGGGCACCCTTGCAATCTGCTATCAGGGGCATAGCTTGAGCTGCCTTAGTAACCAGCACAAAAGATACTGGGAGGAGTGGTGCAAGTGACTGGGTGTGGTGGGTATTTAAAAGATTTGGAGCACCTTTGAGAGAAGGTAACTGGAATTTCAGCTGTAATGGGGCTGACTTTTTTCACCTTTAAGAAGGCACGAAAGTAACTAAAGTTAGAAAAAGAAGCTTTGGAAACATGAACACAGCAAGGCGTAGAGTGGGGTTCATATCAACACAGTCTTGGTTGAAACTGACACCTGCTCTAATCAGAATCCTGTTCTTCCAGTCAAATCTGTTTGTCCCTGATAAGTGCTGAACACTGTTGCCCCTGCAGAGCTGAGTGCTACCGGAGCAGGAGCTGGGTTCCAATCCACCTCATGTCTTGTCAGCAATATGTTCAGCTGGGATCCCTTTTCTAAGTCCTCAGTGTTATGTACCAAATGGAGAAGAAGCAGAGGGAATTTTAAAGTTGTGTTGGGCTGCACATGCCAAACAGATAGAAAAATCAATCTATTAATCAGTGAGCCTGGGATATATTGGGTCTTCAAGAACTGAGAGAGGGGAAATTGGGCATGGTGTGGGCCATTCATGCCGTGTCACTTTTTGGACTGTAACTTCACTTTCATATTTTGAAGGCAAATTAACGGGGGAGTTGCCCAACCATCCTATACCCACCCTCGGGATCTTGCAGTAGCTGCCGGTCAGGTTCTTCTGCTTTAGCTGCCATTCTGTTTGCCCGCTGGTGTCACTTCTTAGCATAAAATGCTCATGGCTCTATGCCATGCCTCCTGACACCCTTAGGAACTGGTCCTAGTGGGCATGTCCTCCCTTGGATTGCTCAGTTAAGTGGCTATGGCAGAGAATACAGGTGCATGTGTTATGCCTAAGAAGGGGTTTTAATGCCATAATCCATGTTTGAAAGCACTGGTATTGCTGAGAGAGGGTGGATAAAGAAGCAGCTAGTTTAGGGGAGTCTTCTTTCACATTTCAAGCCCCAGCCTGAGCTAGGTTTCCTAGCACAGAGGCCTGATTCTTTCCCCCACCATGAGGTGCTCTGTCATCCTTTACTGTAGGCTGGGGGACAGATGACAATCTGTTTTGAGCTGCAAGCTCTCTCTTCTCCACAAGAGATCTGCTGTCATCGTGCTGGTTTTTTTTTTGGTCAAGTGATCTATATGAGGCGTCCAGAAATTAGGCTGATGATAGCACTTCAGAGGCAGCATATTCTGTCCCAGGATATGAAGAGAGTCATGCCTCAGGCTGTTGAATGTTTTCTTGCATTGGCTGATGCTAAGAGGCTCTGCGTGGGGTTCTGGCTAGTTTATTCTCAGTTAGAAGGAAAGTGGACCTAGCAAGGGGGAAGTGTCAATCATTTGAAAGCAAAGGAAGATCTCCTCAAGGACTTAACAAAGGAAAAGGGATGGCAAGGAAGCTGCACAAAGGTCAATTTATAGAAACATGACAGAAGACAATGGGCAGGACTAGAATCCAGGAGAGTCTATGTGAGATGAATCCATCTGCTTTCTCCCCACCCTGAACAAGGCTCTAGAGGGAAATAGATAAAATACCCAGGTCTCAGCCAATAAGCAGAAGGAGGAGAGATTCCTTCCCAGCCCCAGGTCTGACAATTCATTGTTTATCCCTGCGCAAACATGCAAGAATTGCTTGTAATTTGAGACCTAATCTTGTGAATCTGAGGTGACCAAAATTGTAATTGATAGGGTTGAAATGAATGCCATGTTCACTCTCACATTTCCTGCTGATAGTCTGTTAGCGGGCAAGTAGGAGGCTCTTTTTTTGCTGGAGGGATTCAGTAGGCAGACTGGGTGGGGAACAAACAGATTAGTTCCGCATGCTTGCTTCTGATTAAATTTGATCGCATCCATTGCTTGAATATAAACAATCAGCAAGATCTGTATGAAATCAGCTAATCGGATACCAAACCAACTAACCCTTGTCATAGAAACTGGAGATGGAAGCAATCTGCCAGGTCATATCTTATCCCTTTCTCCACTTGCAGCTGCTAGAGAATTGTTCAATACAGCACATTCTCTAGTGCTTTGTCTAATCAGTTTTGAGTAACTCGGTGATAAGGCTTCTGCCACCTTGCCATGGGAAACAATTATGTAGTCTAATACAGCAGAGCTCACTGTTACCAAAAATCACACTGATCTTCAGCTTCAATTTCTTTTAGATAGTCTCAGTTGCAACCTTATTCCTAAATTATCTGTAATAATTACTCACAACCCTGTGGTTACTGGCAACCAGATCCAGCAGAGAGAATAATTTTAGCATATCTTTGGGACTGGCTTCTCAGGAGGGGTTTTGTAAACGCTTTCATAAAATCCCAACGGTATGACATCCGGTTTTCAATCTACCTCCCTTCATGGGTAAGATCATTTAATACATCCATAGACTGAATGTGTTACAAGCAAAACAGTTAAAGAAGGCCTAACAGCGGGATCAGAGGATATGGATGACGCAACAGTGCAAGAGAGAGGGATTCTTGCTTCCTTTTCAGATACGAAGGATGCTGGGGAAATTCAGATGCTGTCCTTCTAGATTTCATAGATTTCATAGACATTTGGGCTGGAAGGGACCTCGGGAGATCATCGAGTCCAGCCCCCTGCCCAAAGGGCAGGAAGTCAGCTGGGGTCATAGGATCCCAGCAAG
>NW_017728931.1:54660485-54682204 GCF_001723895.1 Crocodylus porosus
ACTCCAATGTCCACATCGTTAATGAAGAGTAACACATCGTTGAGTAGGGTGCAATGGTGTTACATCACTGTATCGCAGGGCATGATATATGTTTGGAGGAGTACTAACAAACTAAGAAAAGGACAGGCAGCAGGCTGTTGGGCTAGGAACAGAGGATGTCTCAGGTGATTTGGTGTAGGGACATGAGAGATAATAATGGGCTGCAGTAGGTACAAGAGTAGAGGACAACTTTCTCCCACCAACTAACAGTGAAGGGGTGAAGCTCATAGAATAGTAAGACTCTCTATTAGAGGTGGGATTTACACAAGTGCTCAACTTTGACTCCATGGGAGCTGTGTTCGGCCAGTGTGCAAGCATTTCACCACTGATTTTGGTGACTGCAGAAGGAGGGTGATGCTGGGTGCTCTTGAAAATCCATGCAAAATTGCCCTTTGCTGTGACTTGTGCCCAAATGCTGAACATTTCTCTGTTTGCCTTGTTTTCAAAGCCTCTTCTTCCAGGCCTGAGGGTTTTTGTTTTGGTCACCAAAGCCTACAGTAGTCAGAAGTGAAAACATAACCAAATGCTGTCTGTGCACAGCTCAGACCTGACATACATGCAGTTCCCATTGTTTTCAGGAAAAGTGGAGGTTGAACCTGTTTAGGAATTTGGGCTCCTGAATTTACACCTGTCTTTGAAACAGCAGGGAGGTATTTTGGGGAGGGCTGGAATCAAAAAGCCTGGACTGTGTTTTAAGTCTTGACACAAATGTCCCTTGGTAGCAGATAGTGGTCAAGCAGACATTTTCTCACCTTTTCCTGCCAACATGCATCACTCCAATGGGAAGGCAGAGAAGGAGGGTTTGGTCTCTGTCACCCAGTCAGCTCTTGGCCAAGAGAGAGGCCAAGGAGCTAATTTGTGCCGAAGGCCTGGGTAGGATTTTGCATCTGGCTTTCGCAGGGCTACACTGGTTTGAAAGAGAAGCATCACTCTTGGATTGTGTGTGAAGTCTGACGAGAAAAAAACCCAACTGTTCAAGGTAAGTCACTTTTGGGGCCTACTTTGTTGAAGAGCATTCTGTGAAATTTTTAAATAACTTTAGATGCAGTGCAGCTGGCAAAAGGTTTAACACCTGAGACCGCAGTCAAAAGGAACGAAAAGCAGACATTATAAACCTGAATAAAATAAAGGAAATTTGGCTTCTTTGGTGAAAAGTCTCAGTTCCATTTAGATGGGTCTAGGCCAGTGGTCTGGGGCATCAGTTGGCTCTGTACCCTCCAGGGTACAGTGCCAAATAGCATCTAAGGAGGGCATTGAACTAGGCTGGAGTGGAGCATTGCTAAGCATTAAACTAGGGCAACGCTGAGCTTTAAAGCTGATGCAATAAGAAATCAAGCAAAGCTGGAGAGGCATGGGACCCTTTTGGTGAAATAACAATTACATATCAGGAAGCATGGTAGAGATTTTCATATTGACACTGACCTTAATCCAACTACATTTGCTTCTCTCTCCTTCCTCTGGCAGTCATGTCTCATTTCTTGGATTGGTTCGTGCCGGTGTATCTAATGATCTCCATTCTCATCTTGGTGGGCTTCGGAGCTTGCATATACTACTTTGAGCCTGGGCTGCAGGAGGCCCACAAGTGGAGGACACAGAGGCCAATAATGGAACGAGACCTTCGGAAAACCCTGATGATTCGGGATAACCTCGCCTTTGGAGTGCCTGAGGTGTAATAATCTGCTTAGAAGGGCATGTGGAGTGTTTTGAGAAACTAAGTCAAGCAAACCCTTTTTTGTGCAGCCAGTAGCTAACAAGTCCTGGGCTGGATGTATGTTTCAATTCACTTAGGAGGATCTTCTGATGTACACTGACTGGAGTGGGGTGGTGAGCTCTCACATCATTCTTTGCTGACCTGGGTCTGTCACCTTTTTCCTCTTCTGCATTTCTAAAGCAAAGTGTGTGCACTACTGCTGACTCAGGATTTACAGGGTCAACCCTAAACAACATGTTCATGGTCCATTAGTCAGCAAAGAATGTCTTGCACCTTCCTTTGACTCAAATTTGTGGATCCATGAATGACAAAAGCTCTGTACTATTCTTTATTCAGTTAAGGATCCTCTGCACCTACTCATAACCTGTAAAATGAAAAGTCTCTGCAGAGGGACCCAGGGGTGACAGGACATGGAACCTTTTACTCCTAAATCACTGGATTAGATCTAGCTCTGTTTGGCCGAGTCTGAAAGTTATTCCCATCTGATGCCCCTGGTGATTTTACATGAATTGAACTTGGTGGGTCTCAGCCCACTTTCTCATGTAGAGAAGTGCATTTCAGAGAAATCACCACTGGCACTAAACTGGCAACTTTGCTGACTGTCTTGGCAGTCAGGCCAAGGGCTGACTGAGCCCTGGAGACTGAACCCCCTTCTCACTGCTAGCAGCAATCACGGGAGGTCAGGATTGAGACAGGGTGAGGGAAGATCATATGGCTGATGAGTATGTGGTATCTGTTTGTGGGACAGAGGGCTTCAGTCCCCAGGGCTGTACGTCTGGTATACTCATGAGCGCTAAACTCATCTAAAAATTTCAGGTAAAGCAATCTGTATGGATCCATTGTCTAGCAGGGAATCCCTTGCATCTCTCCGTGACCTGCGACACTGGGATTTATCACAAAAGGTTGAGTGGATCCCTTAGCAGTCATTGAATCTTCTGCACCTGCTGAGGATGCAGGAGTCCAGGATTCTATGTTCTGAGTGCTCCTGCAGCCCTTGGTAGCGAGAGTGTTTTCTGAAGTGAATTGCTCAGTGCACTGGGTCTGGTGCTGCTCCGCCATGACTGCAGTCAGTGCTGGAAGCTGTGAAATATCTTTACAGCCTCACCCGCATGCATCTCCAATAAGGGACACTTAGCTGGACAGGTTGAGAAGGAACTGTTCCAATGACTAAGCTTTCTGAAGCCCACCTGTATTCTGTATACAGCAAACCGTGTTTATATTCTCTGTGCTTGCACTTGCCTCTGCTCCTCCCTCGGGTTGATGTGTTGCCAAACCACTATAAAAAAATGTGGGGAAGTGGAGCACCCAACACTTTTCCCCTTGTTGCTAGCTGCTGGCAAATCATAACAGATAACAATGTTGAATTCAGAGCCCTTAATGTGGGCTCTATTAGGGCACTGCTCAATATTACACAGAGTTTTCTATCCCTGTGGCTGTTATTACTTCTCACGTACTATGCTAACATGCAACTGCTTCCCCCACTGCATTCACTCCACATTATATAAAGTAACAAAACACCATGGCTGACCCATCAGAGTATGTGCGCTCTGTGCAGTACCATTTCCCTACACAACCACTGCCAGTGTATTGTATGCCAGTGCAGCTCAGCCACTGCCATCCTTTGCTACACACACCTGTGAAGAGATAACACGCCACTGGTCCCCTAGCAGGCCCCTTCTGAACATTCCAGATTCTCGTAATGCGCACGTTGCTGTACACTTCAGATGCTCGGCACCCACCTTGTCCTGCCATTTTGCACATACTTCAATACATTCCATACTATCAGACTGCCCTTGTGGTGGTAGTTCAGTGCCATACTCCACTGGGCAGCTGAAGGCAATGGATTCAGGCTGGGGAAACTGGTTTCTTCCCTCATTTTGGCTCTGCAGCCAGCTCCCAGTGTGTATAGTCTCTAGGACATAGTGTGCTCTAATCCTTCATACAGTAACTGAGGGGGAAAAAAACTATGATGATTTAAGTGGGTGACAGGCCATTGATGGGTGTCTGGAGATAACGTTGATAGATGTCTGAGGATAGCATTAATATTAGCAGTAATAGCTTTGGTAGTCCCCACTGCCTTGTGGGTACTCCTTGGTTGGAGAAAGGCTAAGGGACATCACCCTGACAGGAACATGCCCTCGCTGATGCAGTAGGCAATCAGCAGCAGTTCTTATCTGTTGCTCTTTGGCAGAAGCTACAGCCATCAAGGCACTGAACATCTGGACTCAGTCTAGTCTTTGGATTCTGTTTCAATGGTTTAAAGGGGGGATGGTAGGTCTTGGGTGGCCTTCACTCCTCCACTCTTGCCTAGGCATACACGTTGAAGAACTTGGTGTGATGGTCGCAGTACTCCATACAAGCAGATTCATCGGGCACCTGAATAGACAGACCTCTTATGCATACCTTATGATCCAGAGGATTGACAGTTGCTTACTATGGGCTTTGGTGTAAGTTTTGAACGTGCGACAAATGTCTTTAGCCTCTATTGACCATTTGCATTTGCCTGCACCACAGTAAATGTCATCATCATGCACATCCAAATCAGTAGGACCCACTGGGGTCCATCTTCAACTCATGCATGGGATGAATTGAGGGTCCTTATAATGAACCAAAAACATAGTTATATGTTGCATAGGTGTCTTTGTCACAAACTGGGCCCTGATTCAGCAAAATGCTGAAGGACATGGGACTATTCACATGCTGCAAATTAGCCCCATTTTTAAGTACCTTGCTGCTTCAGGTCTCAAAGTAAAGATCTAAGTTCAAGCTTGTGAGTATTCCCATGTGCTTTGCTCCCTGGGTGGATTGTAGCTGTGAGGCTGCAGCTGTTACAAAGAAGCATCACATAGTATTGTGTGGCTGTTTTGTTTCTTAAGACAAATGCAGCCCTCTATCACATTGGCCACAGTTGTTGCCCATGAGTCACTCACTAAAATAGCCATAGTCTCTGAGTGTCAGCTTGGAGACCTGTTTCCTGGGCCTTGACTGTTCTAACTAATGGGTGGGCCAGCAATGCAAATAGACCCCAGGCTGAGCACCGGGATAGCAATAAAAGCTTTGTACTTGAGGACTGGAGCTCAGAGATGTCAGGGACAAGTTAAAATTTTTCTATAAAATCAAGGTTCCATGGTTTGGAAAGACCCAGAGAAGAACAAAATTTCTCTTATATGCATGTGCACATGCACTCACACAGACATACCTTTCTGATGTTCCCAGTTCCTTTCTCAAAGCATCGCCATTGCTCTGTGAAGTCTGGTTACCCCACAGGTCCAGCCTGTCCTTCCAAAATAGCTGGGTGTGGGTCCAGCCACCTATGTACATGTTGTCAGTGGTCTGACCTACCATAGAAACCAGACCCTCATCTTTCCTGCTGGAGGTAATCCCTCCAGGCCAGGCAGAACGCCCCCAGCAGGACGTGATGGGACAGTGTCAAAGAGAAGTTTGTGCAATGCCATACCTGTCCTGAGGAAAGAATGGAGGATATTAGTCTGTGGGCCTGTCATCAGCATGAGCTCTGCTGTTTCTCTCATGTCTCCCCAGCACAAAATCTATTTTCATAAGCTGAGCCAAAAGGAGAAATAATGAAATGAGTGACTGCGATTTGTGCCAAGTCTCTGTGGGATGTGACAGGCAGAACGAATGTCTGTCACTGCCCCCACAGCATGTGGGGAAGCCCTACATGCATGCCCAGACTGGCTTGCAGAGGAATCCTCCCAAGCCCTACTCTCTAGGAAACTTTGCAAGATGCAAGGTCATAATGGGGTAGAGACTTGGCTGAATGATCTGTCCCCTCTGTCTCTGGACTTTTTTCCTGTTCTGTGGTGTTGTGTGTGTTCTTTCACAAGTGTTTAACTCCTTCCCCAGGCCCAGGATTCACTGAATGAAATTGAATGAAAGAAAATTGACTGAATGGGACTGAACAGAAAACATGTCCTAACAGTAGAATCTATCTGACTTTGGAATGATCTCACAAAAGAAATGGTGGGACATGTAAAGCTAGACCAGGCTGGGCATTGGAGGACAATGCCATACAGGAGAATCCTATGTGGGCAGGGGGATGTGACCTAGTAAGTATCTCTTGTCTCAAATATCTTTGATATTTGTGTGTGTTTGGTACCCCATCTTTATCCCCAGAGCCAAGGTGGGAACATACACAAGCTCTACAGCTTTATTTGACGTTTTGCAAACTATTTTTCCGTCAACTTATGTTTTGCACTGTCCTGTCTTGTTGGAATTGATGTTAACAGCCAGGTGTTTTCCACTGTGACTTAATACTTTATTGTCAATAGAGTCAAAATCCTACTGTATAGAAATAAAATGTGGATAGCAAGCTGAGTTTTCTAGTGCTTTATTGTTCTCCATAAGTTTTTTTTAACACTGTATATTGGGGTGTCTTTTATTCTCTTTGGAATCCTTCTGGGAGTTTAGGCAGACAGTTCAAAACAGCAGGCAAGTGCTCAGGGTGAATCTAAAGTGGGGTGGTTGCAGGCCTCTGCCCCCATTTCTGACTGGATCACCCCAGGGGAGCCTCTGGGGAATTTTTTTAAGCCCTAAAAGCAAGTGAGAATTCCCATCCCCACCCCTCTGTGCTCAGAGGTACATCTCTTTCCCTTCCTTTGTGTGCTGTTGCTGCTGCTTGCCCTGCTGTCCCCAGGGTGGGGGAAACTTCAGAGCCACTGCATGAGGGTTGGGCTCAGCTGGGAAGACAACAGCAGCAATGGGTGGAAAGTTCCCCCTCCATGCATCTTCCTGTGGGGACCCAGCAGGGTCAGAGAGGCCTATTCCATCACTCTTGCTGCTGTTGCTGTCTCAGCTGAGCCCAGCTGTCTTGCAGCCTAGCTGGAGCAAGCAGGAACAGCTCTGAAGCTTCCTGAATCCTAGGACAGCAGGGAAAGGAGAATCAGCAGGCAGGGGAGCAGGGTTAGGAATGAGACGCACAATTTTCTGCATGGAGGGAAAGATGGGGGATTCTTACCTGCTTTTGGGACTTTAAAAAAGACCCAGAAACTCCATGGCACAGTCTGCTCACACTGGTAGGTAGGTGATGAAAACAGGCTGAGAGTAGCAGATGTCACCACCCATGCCACACAGTTGCTGCTTCTGCATTGCCCTTTGCCAAATCCTAGATCTGTCCCTGCAAGGACTAGTCTGTAGATATATATATTCAAAGCAGCACCATTTGCTATCTTACTGGTTTCAGTACCTTATCATAATTAAGCAAAAGGGAAATGCTAGCTGAATAGCAGGACATGTTTCCTCACAGTGGGATCTGTTCAACTAAAGAAGATTCTTCTAAGGGAAGGAGGAGTAAGCTGGACATTTGGAATACTTGTAACTAAACTGGATAAAACACCAGAGAAGATGACATAGTATTAGGAATAATCCTAGACCATCTACAAGTCTTTTCTGATTCTGAATTTCTATGATTCTGAGAGAAAGCCAGTGGTTTATACTAGTATTGTTTTATCTGTGGTCACCTTTTTCAAGTGGTAGTCTACTGTAAATTCAAATATTCAAGGCCTATCTCACTTTTAGGGCCAGATCCTATTCTACCTACTTGATGCTTAAGTGGATTGAAGCACCTGAGTGCAATCCTATTTGACCCTTCCTCCACATGTTATATCATTCTGACCCTAAGACCGAAGTCACAAAAAAAGTAGGGAGGAGGAGGAGAAGGACCCAAGCATCTTTTGTGTTAACAGATTTTCAGGGACTTCATTTTTCACTTTCCCTTTCCTCCTGTTTGCCAGTAAGTACACTAGAATGAATAGTGTCTGGGAGTTTTCCCCCACCATTTCCATTTTTTTTCTTACCACTTTGTAGTTTTTCAAAATTTCCTCCACTTTGGAAGTTATAGCAAAATGAAATTTTGTAACTCTGCTACTCTTCAATTTGTCCAAATTTGATGAAATGGCAAAAAATTATAAAGCAGCAAAGGAAAAGAAGGGGGACAAGTAAACAACACCCCCCCCCACACACACACATTAAATTACCACTGGCATAATTCATTTTATTTGATATGATTTTAAAAAAGGAGCAGGAGAGAGGCTGACAATGAAATAGCAACGATTTTTTTGAAATGTTGAAATCATTTTTGCTAAAAAAGAACATTTTTGCAAAACTGCAAAATTGTTCCATTTTGACTCCTATGAAGCAGAAACAATTTGAACTTTTTCACCAAATTGTTCTTCTGTTTATTATAATTATTCCGTCAATTATTAGAAACCTGCCATCTCACTAATGTAGCAAGCAGAGGCAAGTCTGTAGATGCATAGAAGTACAGCATGTCTTTTGTCATTTCACCTATCTCTGAAGACCCCAGATTTCTTGGGATAAGATGTGTGAGTGGACTCAGCCTTGTCTGGGAATGACAGGGTTAGGGAGGCAAGAATGTGCTGGGTCATAGGGCAGGAATGGATGTAATGCTAGGATTCTACGCCTTTCAGGCCTTCCACAGACAGCTCATTGTTCCACCCCCTGCTGCTCTTGTGTCCTGTAAACACTGGCTGTGGGTGGGAGAGGGGATAATGATGTTTCTCTTAATTACTGCAAGTAGGTTGAAGGCTGGAAATGGTTCAGGACTCTCAACTGAGACTTTAAGGCTACCCCCTAGCAAGACATAATGCTTGAAGGAGGAGCCAAGCCAACAGGAGCTGAAAAGCCAGACCAAGTCCAAGCTGAGCAGGATTATCCTCAAGGATAGGGAATATAGTTATGACCACCACCTGCACAGCTGCTGGATACCAAACCAGCTGCACTTGCTGCTGTTCCAGCAATGGGAATCTCACTACACATCTCAGTCAATCCACATGAATCCTGTCTTGCAGCACCTCCTCTTATGCATGTCAAGCTCAGCACACACAGCTCTGGCAATGCATGTCAACATTTCCTGCTAAACATATGCTAAGCATCATCTGGAACTTTTTCTGGGGTGCCTTCATACTGGTCTCCTATTCCAGTTCTGGGGAGCCTCCATTCATACAGGTATGCCAGTGCCTGGAGACCTCAGTCCTGGTCCCTAACATCCCATGCCTTTTCAGTCCTGAGGTCCTGCTGACTTTGGGGGAAGTTGTTGTCAGTTCCCAGGAATGCTATGCAACCAGAGACAGGAAAGCCTGACCTTCCCCTTTGATGAAGAACCATGTCTCAGGTTCACACATTGAATCTGGCCATAACATTGCCAGAAAGAAGTCCCTATAACAGCAGTGGAGACCTTAACGCACCTTAAAAATGGCAATTTTAGGCTAATCCTGCTTAAGAGGGCCACATGTCTACAAGCCCAGTGAGAATTAGGGATGAAAGCCAATGCTTCTCTTACTTGTTAAGAGCATAGTTAGAGTTAGAAAGCATAACCCTGGACTTCTGGCGTGTGACATGCTCATAACTCAAGCAGGGCTGGGTCTGACCAGTTCTTGGCTAGAAAATCTTCAGATCTTCAAATATTCTTGGCCAGAAAACCCAAATGCAGCAGAAAGCAGTGCTAGGAGCTCAGCAGGTGACCTATGCTAGTACTTTAGCAATGTCCCACCATGTTTCTGGGTAATGCAGTGCTGACAGAGGCACCCATCTTTCAAAAGAGAGGTAAAGCCAAGGCCCTGAACTTCTCACACCCATTAAAGACCCTGTGACCAAATTTGTGCGAACAAGTGTCAACCCTGCTGTCCTGGCTCTGTTCTAACTTTGACCAGTACATTCTGATGCTCTAAAAATTCTCCTTTAGTCTCTGTTGAACCAGGTCCAATTCTAATTGTTGGACAGCACTGCTGCCAGAGAGGAGCTGCCATGTCCCTCCCTAGCAGAGGTGGAAGTAAGGGGAGTGCATGTGTGGTGAAGAAACATTGCTCCCCATTCTCTCCTTGGGCAGGGACTTGCAGTACTCCAAAACAGTGCCTTCTCCTTCAGAACTGATACAGGAAGAATTCCTCTTCCTGTTTCAATGTATTTTACCTACTACACCCCAGAAGTGGTTGCAGTTAGTGGCTGAGCCAGCCTTATGAAGCTGGCCTATAAAAAGCTTTGTAGCCTGCAGCTGAAAGATGTTCTGTGGAAATGCCAGTCGCTAATATACTCATGTGACCCAAAGCCCTTTTGATTCCCTTGTCCTTGTTTTTCATTTCCTAGCCTGGCATTTCATGACTGTTCTCATTCACTCCCTGCCCACTCCCTCTGGCTGCTGGGGCCAGCTGTGTCCGTCTGGAGCTCTCCAACTCTCTTGCTCCCACTTCTGCCCTGAACAAAGCTGGGAAAAATCTCCTAGAATGAGGAGAGACAAGGAGAAGGCGCAGACATCAGGAGGGATGGGTAGAAAGTGGAAAGGGTCTGGACCCTTCTTTGTGCCTACTTCAGATAGAGAGGAAGCCAGGAGGCCTGGCTGCCTTCTGGTCAGTGCTCCCAGCAGGTGCTGATGTAGTTAAAGCCTCCCACCTGGAACCAACAGTCTGTGGGAGATTTGTGGATAGACTGCCGCCTCTTGTAGACGTGGAATAGACCTGACAAGCTGCCATCACAGTCACTGCTCTCCAAGAGCCAGGTAAGCTCTTACCTTTCTCCTTCATTGTACAATTCTCTTCTGAGAGCTGCATCAAGAGGCCAAAGAGTGGGGGAAATCTGAGACTTCCTTGAGCTGTTCAGGACTTTACATCTGAGGCTGTCCTTGCTCTGGCCAGCTAGTTCAGTATCCTGGGTAGATACTACAGAGAAAGGCAAAGTAACCCCGAAGAACACTGCTGGATAATTCTGGTGGGCTTGGGGGAATTTCTTCCTGACCCTAGGTGCTGCTTAGTGCATGCCCAGAAGCAGGTCAGTTTACAGCCCCAGTAGTTGTCATTCTTCAAGGCAGGGTTGAGGTGTCCTGGTAGAGGGCAGTATGTGGAGGGACAAGTGATGACCTTGCCTATTTGGTCCAGCCAGCCCAGGCCTTGCCAGTAGCATTAATCTGCTCTGCTATGCAGATGGAGACTGATGCTTCCTTTGAATTTGTTTCTCTAGGAAAAATAGAAGTACCAAGAGTTTGGGATGGACAAGGACTTGGCTTCCTCCCCTCACAGGGTCCGCAAATATAATCCCACTCTGGGAGCTGCTCCCAGCCCCAGTCGCATCCCAGGGTTGTCTGTCCGGCCCATGGGAAGTGGGGGACTGGTGCCTCTCAGTCCTGTGCTGAGGAAAGAAATCCGCCTGGACTCTTCCAGCCAGGATGCCACCCGGCCAATCCCCCTTGTGAAGGGGAGACCAAGCACCAAGCCCAGCTGCAGAGTTGGAAGCTCCAAGGAGCAGAGCAGAGTGGAGCTGCCCATCCCATGCCCTCTCCCTGCTGTCTCCAAAGCCCAACCATGGACAGCAGCCAATGGTTTGGCACCCAGGAAACTGACCGCCATCTCACTAACGCTTCGCCGCAGCAGCTGTGACCCTGAACCTGACCGGTGTCGCCTCTCACCAGGCACAATGAGGAGGGAGCTCCAGGCTCCGCTGGGGAAGGAAGCACTAGGAAGAGGGGAGGTGCCTTTGCCATGTCTGCAGCCATTACCAGGGTTACCAACACTGCCCCAGCGGATACCCCTTGGCTGCATGAAGATGAGAACGGACATCAGACAAAACAGTGCCCTAGCACCAGGCTCAGAGATGCCTACCGCTTTGCTACACTCTGGCCCACGCTTCCGGAGATGTTTGGCCCCTATTTCTCCGCTTCCTCCTGTGCCACATCCCATGGACCCATCCATGACAGCAGTGGATAAAGAGGACCATGCGACTGCCATTCAGTACAGTGACCACCATAGCACAGAAGCTCCCCCAGGGCTTGCTGGCAGTGAGAGGATGCCAAGCCCTGTTTTTAAGTTGTGTCCGGAGAGGAAGGCTCTGAGGGGGCAGCTCTCTGCAGCAGATACCACAATGCCTAGTGTTATGGGCACAGCTGGGTCAGCATGTAAGTCCAAAGAAGGGAACTAGATTCAGTTGGGTTTGGAGGGAGAGCGGGGTGAGGGGGCCTTTCTTGAAACATGGGGACATATGAAGGAAATAAAAGGGAAGAGAGAACTGTTTGACATGTTCACAGTTCGTGGAATCATATCCTGACTTTATAATGTTTTGCATATTGATGTCCCAGCTACCACACAATCCTGCTGGAGCAAGAAATACTGCCGGCATGGGGCCAGTTGGCTGTTTCTTTGTCAGATTCTTCTGGAAGATTTTCCTTCCTTTGATATTTTTTAATCACACTTCATAATATTAACGGTACATTTATACATAGTACCTAAAGGGCTAATGAAGGATCAAAAGAGGTAAACATGTTACTGGTATAAATAACATGTGAAACAGTACATCAGAAAAAAATGTTATAGATAGCTGCCTGCCTATCTATAACATGCAGTTGATGCTTCTTAGGTGTCACCTGGCTCCTGTTCTCTGCTCTTCCCTCCCTGTGCTAGTTATAGGGTCACAGTGATATGCTCTCTCAACACCCCTTAGTCTCTGAGACTGCCCAGGGACCTGATCTGCCCATCATATACCTCCTTGCCTATCACAGAGAGATCTAGTATCCTGTTAGATGCAAGAGCTATTGATTAACCATTTCATAACACATCCAGTATTCATTTATAAACAATTTATATTTTTCCCCTCAATATAAAGTAGATACAATCATGACTTGAAAAATAAGAGTTTTTTTTAAGCCTTATCAAGAAATAAGTCTGCTAGCACTTGTTGCCCACCCCTTCCTCCAAGGGGATTCCATCCCTGGTGCATGCTGGGATTTCACAGCAGGGATGGGCAAACTTTTTTTTGATTGTGCGTTGGTAACTTGAACAGAAAAGGCAGCTAATGCTTTTTAGGTGATTGTGTGACAAGCAGGGAAATAGCTAATTGAAATAACTAATGCTCCAGCTATCTCAGGCACCGCTCCTTCATCACGACACCTGCGCTTGATGAAACCAAGGGTGAATCTCTCGGGGGTTGGGGCCTGCGCACTTTCAGAGGAAAGCCCCTTTCCCAGGGAATTCCTGTCCACCAGATATGAGAAAAAGCATTTATGGTCAGGTTTCAAACTGATGTCTCTGAGCAGGCCCTTCCTGCAGGATGGTGATGCCACAGCAGCCTGGCAGAACTTCCCCTAGGCAATGAACAGTGGAATAATCCCACCCCTGAGAGTGGCAGATATTGTCGGAGGAACGGAGGGCATACCCCTGTCAGGCAGAAATTAATTTCCTTAATCCTGTTTGTGGGGCCTAGGTAGCATGCTGCCAAGTGTAGTATAAATACGCAGACAGATGGGTGGACATCATATGCTTGAAGCAGCAATTTGAGATCCGATTTGTAGTTAGACCCAAAATTCACTCTGACGTCAGGCAGACGCAAGCGGCCAGATTCGTGGGCAGCTGCTTACCCTCGTGGAAAATCCATGCGAAGTGCTGCCAGTCTGATTTAGCAGCGTTCTACACCCTGCCTTGTGCCAGCTGTCCCCCCGCTCTCTGCTCCTTCCTCCCTGTGCTAGACACAGGGTCATGGCCCTTTCAGCACCCCTTAATCTCTGCTGCCTAAGGACCTAATGTGTCCCTCGTATAAGTGACAGAAGGTCACAGGCTCTTCTATGGCACTGCAGCCTGGAAAAGCAGGAAAGCAGTGTCCTCAGACTCCCTCCCACCTCATCTCTGCCCCCAGCACTTCTCTGCATCAGGGGCTGCAAGGAGGAGTGGCAGCACTGTGTCAGGTAGGTGAGGACCCTACATCAGATGGGAGATGATTTCCCTGAGGGGTCAGTTTTGCCCATTCAGATGCCTTTTGTCTCCACCACTGGAGCAGCACAGAGTCAAAAAATCAAACCAGCTTTTCACAGGAGGAAGGCAAACCAGAATCTAGCCCAGCAATCCCCACAGAGATGCATGTTAGATCCATCCACCTCAATATTCATCCACAGACACAGGCAGGCTTGCACATGCACAAAGGCACAGACAGACACAGATGCCTACAGGCACACAAAGAGACATACTATATGCACAGTGACACAAAGACACAGATCTCCTTGCCCATGCTGACACACAGGTATTCGCCTGCAGACTCTGCTTCTCCATTGCCCTCCATACTCACATCCAGGGATGCGGGCTCACACTCTGCTTCTGTGTCTGGCCAGCATGGATAGCAACCAGATACCCTGGAGTGGTGGTGCCCAAGGACAAATTCCCCGGGCTGGGATACCTGATTGGCTTCAGTTGAATCGCTCCTGATTTTCCACTGTGTCAGGCCAGAATCTAGCCTTGGGACTGAGATCCCCTACAGGATTCCCTGCCTATTCTTAGTGCTTTCTTAGCACAGCCCTCCAGCAGCCTGGGAAAGGGTTAAACATCCCTCTGAATAAACAAGTGGCTACATCTAGAGATGCTCTGCAGGCAGAAGCATATAAGAATCACTTGGGAATAGGGAGGAGAAGAGGGAGGGAAAATGGGTGTGGGGGAAGCATTTTCAGGGCATGTCTAGCCCATTCATTACAGCACCTCCCTTCCCCACTCTCATGCCCACCAATCCAGGGAGGGTCTTTCAGCAGCTGGGCTGAAGTCCTAGATCCTAGGAAAGGAGGGAGGCAGAGCCTAGGGGAGATTTTGCAGGGATGTTTAATATTCAGGTCACATGACCATGGCAGCAGCAGCAGCATCAGCAGCATCCTTGCTTATCTGAAATATCCAGTGGAGGAAAGGAAAAAAAAGAGCGAGAAGGAGAAAGAGAAAGAAAGAGAGAGAGAGAAAAGCAGAGCTTCTTAGCCAGCCAGGCTGCATCGGTGTCTGGATAAAGAAGTAGGGGGGAAATCCCACCCCTCAGGAGCAGATTCAAAGACAAAGAAAGATTCATGTTCAAAGGTAGGTGGTCCATGCGAATGCTCGCGTGGTTCTGGCAGGGCTCAGAGATGCTGGAGGGATACCCTGATGGTGCAACCTCGCATACATCACCACACACCTATACACCACCATGGGCACTCTGCATGCAGACTATGGGGGCTGGGGAAGGAGGGAAAAGCATTTCGTTCATGCCTTTCTCTTTCAATGGCTAAATCTGGTATGAAGGAGAGAGCATAGGCAGTCGCGGCAGTGATGCTGAAGAGCGGTCACAGAAGCTGCTCCAAGGGAAGGAAATGATCCCAGCTGGTCTAGGGGTGGGAAAAAAATGCAAGCTGCTTTGTAACTGGCTCGGCCCTTGCCGTTCACTGGTGGTTGCTCTCTAGGCGATATGAATGTCACAGTCTAATCCCCAGGCATCAGAGGGGACAGAGTGGGTGGGGCAGGGCTCCTAGACACACACATGGGCCCTGGGGGCTGATAGGGAATTAGAAGCTCATGATCCCAGGCCCCAGACTGGAGAGCACTCTCCGGGTTCCTGTGGAATATCCTCCCAAAGTGGGTGGTGGGATCCATTGACTGCAGGCTATCCATTGTCAGAGCCCTTTAAACCTAGGTTGGATGGGAGAACAAAGAGCAAGCCTAGAGCAGGAGTGGTGGACTGGGGAATGATGCCCTAGTAAGTCGCCTTTATTTCTGGTGTCTGTATCTTCACTGAGGCTCCAATATGCTCTGCCCTAAATTCACCACAGGTTGGGGAGATGGGTTTCTGTCCAGCATAGGCACAGCTGAATTCTGTGGAGGGCACAGCTGAAGAAGGCTGACTTTGGGGAGCAGCCTAAAGGAGGTGGAATAAGTTTCTCTTTCCCACTTGTAATGCCCTTGTCCTTAGTTGGTGGAGGAAAAAAAATTACTGCACTTATGACTATTCAATGTTGCTAGGTACTGGCTTGGACTGGAGTGACCTGCAGTGTAGACTGCACGATGATTATATGGAATAAACAGCTACTTTGAAATCCCAAGACCTGGGGGTTATTTTTCTAATGCATGGTCACGTAAAGACAATGTTACATATACCACTTCTCTCTTTAAATTACTATTACTATAATACCTCTCTGTTTGAATAGTAAGGCCTGCAGGATGCATGGACATTTTGCTTTGATAGCAACCTTTTAGTTTCCCAGGGATGAAGATTAATGTATGTGGGGCTAAATCCTGTGACTGTGAAATCAAGGGGCCTCATTCTCATTTACAGACTGAGGCCTTTGAGCTATCTTGTCAGCAGAAAGGGCCTTCAAGAGCATGAGAGCTGCCAAGGCAGTGTATGGAGGACTTCATTTAAATGGGAATTTTGCCTCTGGCTTCAGTAAGGGCAGGCCTTTGCTGAATGGAAGGAGACAGACACTCTAGATGTATTACAGAAGGATTAAATAGTATTTCATTACCAGAAACTGGGTTTTTTGTGGGTGACTGGCTCTTCCTTTCCTTCTGTGATGCTACTCAGACACAGAACAGGAGGCAGAGGCTGGCAATGGCGGGACTTTTTCATATCTAGGTTATTGGTTCTAATCTGCCCCTAGGACAAACTTAACTGAAAGTCATTTCCATCTGCTCTCCATTCAGCATCATGAGTTTGGGACTATCTTCAGGGCTAAGTGACTAGTGTAAACGTAAGCGGTGGACACATTAGATGAATGAATGTTATTGATGCCGAACAGTAGGTGTGATGATGACTATTTATTATTTGGCAGCACTCACAGTGTTCTTATCCACAGACCTCAATGTACATGACTCAGTGTAAAGAACAGAGAGCCAGCTGTACCATTCTCTTTGAGCACATCCCCCCTCAGGTGTTAGACCCCTTGCTTTTACTTGCTTTGGGGTGAAATCTCACAATTCTCCTATTCTTAGGGCACAGACAATTTGCCATGAGGCAGAGGTGGGCAGGGTTTTACTATGTGTCAGCTGCTCTGCTGTAAGTTCCCATAGCCATCTACTCACCCAGAAGTGTAACTAAGAATTTTGGCACCGGGGGGTTGGAGGTGCTGGGCTGGGGTGAGCTGGGGGTTGAAGTGCCACTAGAGAATCTCCCCTCATGTGAGTCACTGCCATGGCCATTGATGCTGTTGCCTTAGTGCAGGCTTCTGGCACACAGGCCACTGCTGCCATGCTGTGGGTAGCTTCTGTCACCCCAAGAGAACCACTCTCCCGCCCCAGCTTGCCATTCTGGTGCCTCCTCTATATCAGTGTCCAGGGCTGGTGTCCCACTTGCCACCCCTATTTATGCTACTATGTTCACTTCATGATACATAAAAGAGAACCTGTGGTAGCTTAGCCCTCAAGTCAAGCCCAAAAGCCTTGAAACCACTGGCTTTATAGCTTTACTTACCTATGGGGAAGTGTGTTGAATTACCAGAAAGCATGTGCCCATTGTGTGCCAAAGCAACTGCTGGATGTGCATAAATGTCACACACTGAGATGTTTACTTGACTCTGACAGTCCAATACACTATCTTGGGAGTCAGATAAAGAAATACCACACTATATGAGATCAGTACTTGTTAGTGAACACCCCAACATTTGTCACAATACGGTAGTGCCATCCATGGGCAGATCTAGGATTTTGAAAAAGAGGGTAATGGTGGTGTGGCACATCCTCACATAACACTACACACATATTTCTCCACTTAAAAAAAAGAACAAACTTTACTAATATCGTAAGGGGCTAGACCTACATTTTTCAGTTTATGATCAAAGCAAAAAACAAATGTAATTATTGGAACATGTACTAATTTGCTACAGTATATATAAAGTTTTAAAAACCAGAACAAACTAGGCGAAAATAGGCAAAGGCTATTGTAACATTAGTCGTTTAGTCATTATAGTTACCCATACATCTCTTATTCAGATTGATAAAACAAAATCTAGCCTTCTTGAGTGTCTTGACAGTGCCCCCAATACTTTGCTGTCAGTCATTTCTATACCTGAGTGACTATTACTACACCTGAGTTAAGGTTTTAGCTAGAGCTAAAAACAGCCTGCAGGGCTGGGAAACAGAAAAGACACATTAGCAGGAATAGCTAACAGTTGCAGAAGAAAGGATAGTTTGAACACTGAAACATCAAGACCATTAAAAAGGAGAGAGGGTTGTTAAAACCTGTGGAGCAGAGAGAGAATTACTGGAATTAGGAAGATGATAAATGCCGTGAAGTGAACTGACTCAGCACTGCCTGACTAGAAATGCCACTGCCTCTCCCAAGCAGCTGGTTTTAAAGTTTAGGTCGGGGTTGGCAATGGTTTTGGGCAGAGCACCAAAAACACCCGCAACCACGACTTGTAAGATGCTGGCATGCCAGGGGCGGATGGCAGGGGAGCCGCAAGGGGCCTGAGCCTTCTTGTGGCAGTGCTGCTCTAGCTCCTTCCTTGCCATCTGCTCTGAGGTGCATGTGCACCTGCCACCAGCAAAGAGTCAGGCTGAGGCTCCGCAGACCCCAGTGCACCCACTTGCAGCCTCCTGGCTGCCTGCCACATCTGGCCCAGGCACTGGGCAGGCCCTTGCTGCCCGCCACAGTGTCTGAGCTGCTCACACTAAGCAGCAGGGAGGCTACAAGTAGCTGTACCAAACTCCTCAGAGCCCTGGCCCAGCTCATTGCCAGCAGCAGGTGCACGCGTACCTCGAGGCAGATGACAGGGAAGGGGCCAGGGCCACACTGCCACAACAAAGATTGGGCCTCTCACAGCTCCCCCGCTGTCTGCTCCAAGGCACACATGCCAGGCAAAATGCTTTCATGGCCATGCTCTGACACAGGTGCTGGGGGTTGTCTACCCCTGGTTTAGGTGAAGCAGGAATCAAAGGGGGCATTCAACTGCACCACTGTACCGCTCCTCCCCGCCCCACCCCTCCCCACTGCCCCAGATATGCTAATGGTACCACCCTTGTTTTACTGTTATAATGACAGTGGGACACATGTTCACGTCACAAAGACACCAGAGTAGGTCGCACTGTAGGCCCCATGTTGGCAATTTTATTACAAAGATCAAAGGTGGCTGGGTCATGGTAATTCTGCAAGCTCAGGGCTTCTGTATTGAATGGGATACAAGAAGGGAGAATAAGGAGCAATAGAGAGAGGCAATGAAGGATTGCCAAACTCAAACCCTATAAAATCATGAGCCAACCCCCACCCAAATCTTGAGATCTGTATAAAAGTCAGGAGATATGTTAAAAATTATAAGTGGGGAGATTTTTTCTTTTGATTTTGGTGTCTTTAGGGTGGAAGTCACTTTACAGTTTCAAACTTTCCTCAGCAACTGCAAGGATTAGAAACTTACAGTTTTAGATTGAGAAAGCTGAGATTCTCTCACAACCTTTTGACTCCAACAGGTTGGGCTGAAAGAAGAACACTAAATACATAAATAGACTCTCAGTTGAACCCCAAGAGCTGGCTTCCTTGGGGATGGGAGGACAAGGGCTCTAGCAATATGATGATAATACAGTTACTTGTGGCAAACTTCTTGGAGCCTTGTTTATGGCTTCCTCGTCACCAGCTAGAGTAGAAAAAAGGAAGATGATGAGTGAGTGACTCACTGGTGGTAGGCAGTGAAGGGCTCAAAGCCTGGAGTAGAGATGGGAACGCAATACACTTGTTTTCACGGATGTTCCCAGGCACTCCTGAGCTATACTTGTGCCTCAGCAAGATATGTCTGTTCAGCTTAGTGAGCTATACCATTAGAAACCAACCTTTTTGGCAGGCATGTCACAAATTGGCCCCACATACTCCCCAAATGTCATTTCAATGCCTTTCTCTTGCCCAATTTGCTGCTCTGCTTTCTGCTTCTTTCCCTCTGCTCCCTGCCCAATTTGTTTCTCTGTTTTCTGCTTCCTGCTCTGTCAGCCACTATTCTGCTTGTCCCCTGATCTGTTGTGTATCACATAAGAGAGGCTGCCCAATGCCCATGCCGCTTGTGGCACCTCTGCCATAAGTTGGCTGCCCCAGAGCTACATGATAAGGACAAATATTGATTATTGAATATATTTCTCCCCATGCCTTGCTCTGATGGCCATGTATCTCAGGTATTTTCATGGCTCCCTTACATTCTTTAATAGTTTCAACCTTGAAGCACTCTGTGGGCTAGGGATGGGAAACAAAGGTACTAAGAGGCTAAGCAACTTGCCACATATCACCCAGGAGGTCAGTGACAGACAAGAGACGTGACTCCCACCTCTTCTGAATTCCCAGTTTAGTCTCTAACCACTGGACCAGCTTTCTTTTTTCTTCTACTTCCTGTTGGAGGTAGGGGTATTTTCTAGTTTTTTTAAGGTCCTCCACTGCAGCCACCAACTTTCTAATGCAAATGCTTGCCCATTTCAGGATGCGGAGACTGACAGACGTTTCCCAGGGAGTGAGCAGGAGATGCCTCTGTGACTGTCATGTGGTGATGTCTCAAGGTGGAGAGCAGGAGGGAGCGCTGCTGGATGGTGCTGGCAGCAAACCATGGTGTAGAGGCCATCTGGCCACCAAGGGTCAGACAGGAGATGTTTCCACTTGGCTGGAAAAGTGGGGTCAGTTCAGGAGCACTTATGCCATGGGTCTGGGAGAAGTTTGTATGATTTAAGGGAGTGAATGAGTTGGACAACTAGGAGCAGTACAACGATCTGGTTTCTCTCATCTTTAGCCTTCCCTGTCCCTCTGCTTCCTTTCTCCTTATAGACCTCCTCTATGTCTTCATTCCTCTAAGGTCTCCCACCTTTCCCCTTCTTCCCCAGCCTTCCTGTTCCCTTCCATGTTGTTCTCGCTTCCCCAGGGCCAATATGCTTGCGTCTGTTAGGTCCTGATGAGACCCAGGATTTGAGCCAAAGGCTGGGACATCATCTGAGATCCTATCCATGTGCCTCAGCAGGAACAAGGCAAGTGACATTTCTCCATAGTCCAGCAGATGCAGCGGACTCCCCAATTCTGTTGAAGTCAGGTGTGGGCACAGATGGAGGTGAAGGCAGTCACAACAGGGAGAAGGGAGGGGCAGATTAAACTGAAACTAAGACAAAACTGGTTTAAATAGTAATGTAGGACTGGAAGGTGCTTCCCAAGCTATAGAGTCCAGTCCTCAGGCAATAACTAGTCCAGAGGGTCTGCAAGGACTTCCATGACCTTTCTTGAATATCACAACCACAAATCCCCAGGAAAAAACAAGCTAGCGTGGGCTACAGGAAGACAGCAAAAGAGAGGGAAAGGCACTACCATGTGGAAGTTGTTAAGCAAAATGACATAAAATAGGTTGGGACACTGCTAGTCAAAACTAAGACAGTGAGCAAAGCTGTCTACTCACCCTAGAAAGGCTGCATTCAGGAACAATGTGTATCCACATTATTTTTGAATATTGTATCCACATAGCTGCAAGGCCTCAGACACAACGGTAGAAAATGGAAGAACTGCTGGGCCCAGCCTGAAGGCCACTGGTATTCCCACGTATGGGATGTCAAGGGGAAGGCGGTGAGTCAGGAGAGGAAGAGGAGGTTGATCAAACAGAGCGAGAGAGTTGGCTGGTTGAGTTCTTCCGTTTTCTCTGATATCAGGGTTTCCTAGCTGGCAGCAGCTTTGAGAAAGCTGGGAAAAGGCAACCCGAGCCTCCAGGGATGGTCTGTCAGCATGAAAATCACAAACCAGTTGTGATGGGCGTACGAGTGAATTCCAGATGGGAAAAGCCCAGCTTGGCAGCTACTGCCACAACACAGCAGCTGTGGTAGGGAGGACAGGGAGTTCAGAGTTGCCCTAGTGGATATGACTGGGGGTCTTTCTAGCCTCTGTGTTCCCCAGCCAAGCTAAAGCCAAATGCTGTGGACAAGGGTAAAAACACCTGCTTGATTTGTAAATGCAGAAAGGGAGATTTGTTCCTGCCCCTCTTTCTTTCAACAAGCAAGGGTGGATTAAGGTTAAATGGAGTTGGATTAAGGCTAAATGGGGCCAGGAGGCCTCCTGAGTCAGGAGGCCCTGAGCCGTAATCTGCCTCAGCCACTACTTACAATGCAGCCCCGGGCAAGAACTGAGCCAGGGGGTTCTCAAAGGGCTCCAGGGAGGGCTTTGGAGAAAGTTGAAGCCCTTTGGTAAAAAAAGGTTTGTTTTTTCAGTCTTCTTCTCATTTCATAGATTTCATAGACAT
>NW_017728931.1:54683171-54704342 GCF_001723895.1 Crocodylus porosus
CCCTTGAGGAGCAACCACTCTTCTTGAACTCCCCTCTCCCTGGGGTCATGGTCCCTTAGGGCCTCACTGACAAGCCTCCTGAGCTTGTTAAAGTCAGCTTTCCTGAAGTCAAGGACTTCTGTGTTGCTGACTGACTTGCCAGCTTTATGGCGGATGATGAAGATGATCAGCTCGTGGTCGCTGTCACCCAGCTTCCCATCGATCACTAGGTCACCGATTAGGTCATCCCCAGTACCAGTACCAGGTCGAGCAGTGCTTTGCCTCTCATTGGCCCGTAGACTTCTTGAGTTAGGTAGAGATCATCCAAGCACAAGAGGAAGCTTTGCGACCGCTTGGATTTTGCTGAGTGATCCTCCCATGAGATGTCGGGGTAATTAATGTAAACTGCTTCTGAAGTGCCTTAAACTGAAGTGGGAAAAGGGACTCTGATTCTGGGATAAGGCAGCTCACACTGGGCATTATACTTGTAGATTGATACGGGTTTATTTAAAGCAGGGGTGTTCAACTCATTTGGCTCAGCAGACCAGATGCAAGCTGTGGGGCTTCTTGCGAGGTGGATAACCCGCCTCTGGCAGTGGGGCAGCAGCTGGTCAGTTTGACTGCTGGAGCCACTGCACTGGCATGGCCCTAGAGCTCAGGGGATGAACACTGCTGCCAGTTGTCCCCACTTTTTCTCTGCTGCTGATTTTAGTCACCAATGACAACCAAAACCCTGAATTCAGCTGGTGGGGGGGAAAGTAGTGGTGGGATTCATTCCCTGGGTCATGGAGTCGTGCCAACACAGTGATTCCAGCAAACATGCCAACAGCCCTGCTGGACAGCCTGGGCTTAAGGCATAGACCTATAAATAATTCACTGCAAGGAAAAGAAAGTAAGACTTTATAGCATATCAGCTACACCATGGTAACTGCTCATGTGCACACCCTTTGATAAGTGGTTGATAAAGCTCATTGGCTTGTCCTTTTCAATGAGGGCTAAGCTACTGTGAGTTTGCTTCCATTTTTTGTGAGGTGAGAATAAGTAAATAGGCAGTTTCTACAGAATGGCTAATGGTAAGTAAAGCCCCGTCCCTTTGTACCAGTGCCAATGGTTAACTATTTGTATGCCCATCCCCTTATAATGGCAAACTCGTGGTGGTAAATTCTTCCATGTAGACAAGTCCTGATTGTCTGCAGAGGGCTTTGAGAAGGGAAATGCCATTGTAAGTTCTTCAATCACCCAGAAAAACCCTTCCTCCTGGCTTAAGAATACCTCGAAACACTCCCTAAACTTCCTTCCACCCAACGCTCCTTCCATACCCTAGAAATGTATTACTGCTACAGCTTCTTCCCTAGATTTTTGTAATTGGTACCTCTAGTACAGAACGGGGGGAAACCTGCAGCAGAGGTGCCACAAGTGGCATGGGGAACCTCTGTATATGGTACAGGGAGGGGACAGACAGCTGCAGGTAGGGCAGGAAGCAGAAAACAGAGCAGACAAGAAGCACAGAGCAGGGAGCAGAAAGCAGAGCAGCAGATTGGGCAGAGAAAGGGACTCAGAATGACACTTGGGAAGGCCACTCCTGCCAAAAAGGTTGACCTCCCTTGTTCTAGGCCTGCAATCTTGGCTGTCTGTTCCTCCAAAGGCAGTGCATATCATACACCAACCGGCAGTCACAGCACAGGATTGTCCAACTGCTGCTCTGGATTTCTGGCTGCTGACAGGTGCGTTAGCGGGGAGCAAGTGAAGACATGGGAGGGACTGACTGAAAGGGATAATTTATCGTGTATCATTTTGACTGCAGTAGCATCCCAAATCTGCCAAGTGGTTTCTGATCAAAGACAGTCACTGTTCTCATACTGAAAAACTGACTACAAAAAGTTGGGGGGAAAGGGTCAATGTGTAGGATCAGAGTGACAATAGCCCTATGTCTCACTAGGTCATGCCTGCATTGTTTTCCTAAGTTTAAAACATTGTATTTCCTCACTTCAGCTTCTTTCCAGTTTCAGGCTTGGTGCCTTCCCTCACAACTAATTTCCAGCTTGAGTTCCAGTGTTCTCACACCCACTCTGTCCCAGCACTAGCCCGCTCCCTCTGAAGATATGAGCTACTCATTAATTGATGGAGATAAGTAAATGATTGATGACCCCAAGCAGAATCTGTTATAACCCAATAAAGGGAAAGAACCTCAGGCTCCATGAAGCCCATTTGGGAGAGATTTTGCTGTTGTCTATCTATTTTACAGAAGACCCTGCGAGACAGGGAAGGGGCGGAAAGAGAGAGATGGAGTCACTAAGTTTCTTTGTAGGCACTTCCAAGTATGTGGGTCTTCAGAAGAAATGTAAACAAGAAGGAGCTGGCCTTGTGAATCAGCTTGGAGAAGGTCTGCCTTGTAGACAGGCATGTAGAAGAAAGCATGGAGATTGTATGTGAGAGAAGCAGACAAATGGGTCCTCCCAGTGGGAATGATGGAGCCAGGGGAGACATGAAAAGAGGCAAAAATAGATAAGCAGAGTGTGACCAGACTGCCTGGGGCCTTGATGGCAATTGAAAGAAGCTTAAATTCAGTATGGTAGCAAAGGGAAAGTGTTCAAAGGGGAGCTGAAGATCAGAGTGGCTGTGTTTAGGGTGGTCTGAGAGACTACAGTGCACGTACCAGGCTGGCTAAGAAGAGAGAGGTTGCAGTTATCAAGATAGAAAACAAGGGCACGTACAGAAGTTGTGCCTCAGCGTACAGAAAGACAAACTCAGCTATTACACACATATGGAAAAAAACCAGAAAGTTTGGGGTTCTGCCTGGATTTATGAGGTGAGACACAGAAGGGATGAATTAATAATGACACTTTGGTCTCCTGGTTTCAAGTTTGTCTAAGGCTTCCAAAGCTGAGTGAGGTGCTATCATTTATATTTGTTGCCAAATTTCCAAACCCAGTTGGGATGCTTTGGATGTACAGATGCAATATTAAATTCTGAACATGCCCTCCAGTCAACTGCAGTTTTTCAGAGAACACTCTAAGCACCAGTGAGCAGAAATCACTGTTGGTGAAAACTGGAAAAGTTGAAAGGGGAAAATGAGGGACACATTTGCTAAGTAGATACTACTAGCTTCAACTGCTAGTGTAATTGTTGGTCAATGGTAGCCACTGATACATTCCAGCCTCTGAGAACCTCAACCATAGGACCTCATAGGCTGTGATGGTGAAGAACAGTAAGTCAGAAAACTCAGATAGGTGCCAGTCCATAAAGGGCCCCAATGATAAAATCATGACCCTAATTCATGTCCAGCAAATGAATATTTAATACTACCCTCAACCTTACTGACCAGTAATATAGAAGGGCAGAGGGACTTTATAGAGCTGTCTCTTGAATAACAATTCCTTCCGCTGTCTCCTGTATAGGGCCAGCAGACACCAGGACTGACGCAGCTATGTCTGACCTGGTGCCGGAGCCCCGGCAAAAACCAGTAGTGCCGATGAAACCTGTTAGCATTAATTCCAACCTGCTGGGCTACATTGGGATTGACACCATCATTGAGCAAATGCGCAAGAAGACCATGAAGACAGGATTTGACTTCAACATCATGGTTGTAGGTAGGAAGGGTTATGGAGACTTATAGAGGTCTGTGGGGGAGCGTAAGCAATGCTTCACCCTGGCTTGGGGGGCAATCAATCCCAAAGGTACAGGCTGGAGGGATGATCAGGCACAGGGTGTCTTTGTGGATATGGGTGAAGAGATGCTTTAACATGAGACCAAGCCTAGTTCAAGTAGATCTCTAGTTCACTTTCAGTAATTCTCTTTAACATACATGTTTAGAGGGAAAAGTTCTCACCACACTGAACTGACATCTTCCATGGGGTTAAGTTTCTAGGCCTATTGTTATCATCACACAGCTGTGGTATATGCAGGATCACTTGTTCTCAACCTTTTAAGACTCAAGCCCCCCTTGGAAATTGCCAGCTCAGTTTTCAGTCATTTTTTGACTACAGAAAAATAATAGAGCAATTTTTCTGTTGCAAAGAACTCAGAAAGACTAAAACAGGTCAGAATTGTTTTAATACTATGGATTCCTACTAGAAATCTCAAGGCATGCAGGGTGCTATGGTACTCTAG
The DNA here is from genome assembly GCF_001723895.1 of Crocodylus porosus. Classification (NCBI taxonomy): domain Eukaryota; kingdom Metazoa; phylum Chordata; order Crocodylia; family Crocodylidae; genus Crocodylus; species Crocodylus porosus. The sequence goes on from NW_017728931.1 coordinate 54,687,261, forward strand.
TTGAGAACCACCGTGCTAGGTGCTTCCTCTTTCCCTTTACCAGGTCAAAGTGGGCTGGGGAAATCAACACTGGTGAATACTCTCTTCAAATCCCAGGTGAGCCGCAAGTCTTCAGGCTGGAACCGTGAGGAGAAGATCCCTAAGACAGTGGAGATTAAAGCTATAGGGCATGGTAAGAGCCAGGAGATCTATTGTGAAGGTGACCAGTAACAACCACAAAAGGATAGATGTGGCTTTTGCAACGTCTTGCAGAAGATCCCTACATTATGCATTTCTTGCTGAGTTGGGGTTCCCTAGGACAGGTTTGCTATGGTAAACCCTCCCCTTTCCTATGCAAACCTGTCAGCTCTAGAGGATAGTTCTTCAGAACTGGCAAGGTTCTGGGGACTGCATTGCTTAGAGCATGAGATTAGAGAAAGGCATAGACCTTGCCACTTGTAAGTCATCTGTTCAATTGTGTAGATGTGTTGAAACATGGCCCCAAGATCATCTGGGGTGAAAGTCGTTTCCATCTCTCGCTGTTTGGTGGCCTCTATGAACCAAGATGGCCAGTCTCAGCCAAGTACCTAGTAAGAGCACTCTCGTAATCCCAAGTGGGACTAATTGGCGGCAGCCTCAGCAACAGGAATAGGCTGACAGGGCTACTGGGGAGAGGACAGCCTCCTTTCAGACTTAGGCTGTAGATAAACAGAAAACTTCAGCAATACTGAGGCAGATTCTCATCAAGGTCTGTTTAGGCATTAAAGTGAGAGCAAATGTAATTTACTCCTACTTTACTTCAGGGCCCCTTTATGTTGCCAGAGTACTGTAAAGAGGCCTTAGCCTGTATTCTTGTAGTGAGTACCAAAGAGCTGCACGCTGAGAGCAGATCGTGAGGAAGGGGGATATTGACATCATTTTTGCTTCTTTTCTTCAGTCATCGAAGAAGGTGGTGTCAAAATGAAGCTGACGGTAATTGATACCCCAGGATTTGGTGACCAGATCAACAATGAGAACTGGTGAGTGTTTCTGTATCCACCTCCTTCCTTCTATATTCTGTCCCCAGCTTTGTCTCTAGGGTGACTGCCAGGCCCTGGGGATGGGGACAAGGGGAAAGCCAGCACTAGAGCATCTATGCTTCAGGACAGACCCACAGAACACAGTGAAGAGGAGAGTATGGGCATGTCCACACCATGTCTCTGGTGTGTCCAGGCAGGGGTGATGGATCTTGGTGTTACCTCCAAGATCTCTTTCCAAAGTGCTTAAGAATGGCTCCAAGGACACCCCCAAAGCCACTTTATTGATATGTATCCATGTCTGGCACCTGTGAGTCAGGGTGTTTGGGTGAATGTTCTCCTAGATTTCTTCCCAGGTACACTGTGGATAGAGGGTAAATAGACCCTACAAGTGCCCATGCTGCAGATAGGTCAGCACTGCAAAAGGTGAGGGCTAGTGTTCTTCCTTATTTAGTCCTAAACTAATGCCCCAGCATGGTGCCAGAGGGATTTAGGATCAAAGTTGCTGCTTGTATCCAACATACAAGTCCAGTCCATGGCCCTCACCTGCTTGTAGTCATTAAAGATCTCACAGTAAATTGGGTTGATATAGAGGTGTCAGCACTGTCATCCCTGCCAAATTCCAGTCTGGCTACCTTCGTTCTGGCCCCTGAAAAGGCAGCCTGGGGTTCCAAATGGACGTGGAATTCTTCTTCAGTTTCTTCTTATGGCCTGAGCCAGAGCCCACTGAAGTCAATGGAAAACTGTTGTATGACGTTACTGGGAATAGTTAAACGGCCAATGTGTTGTTCTCCAGAGGAGGCTGTACTTCACTGTTAGGTAGAATATGTAGTTTGTTAAGAGCTTGGTAGTCTACTAAAGCAGTGGTACCTGGCCTCTTGGTCCTGTCGGCCAGATAAGTGGCATGGGACTGGACCCCAGGCTGGAGTCAGCACATGGGGTCAGTCCATGGGCCTGATCCCATGTCAGCCTGATTGAGCCGTGCACCCAGATCAGGCTGCATGCCAGCCTAAACCTGTGCGGCTGGATCTGGCTCCGCAGCAGTGCAATCTGGCATGCAGGGCCATGTTATCTGGCCTGCAAGGCTCCCCACAGGTCCAGAAATTTGGCATCAGAGGACTAGCAATTAACAATGCCACTGCTCCCTCCCACCGAACTTCCAGAACCTTAAAGAACCCTATGAGGCGGATGACAGCACCACGGGCTGGATCTGTGAGCACAGTTTATTGAAGGAAAAGGAAAAGGGCCAGGAAATAGAATATTACTACAGTTATTGTTTGTTTAATTGGTTTGAATGTAGCACAGTTGGTACAACCCATTTCTAACAAATTAGGTAACCCGAAATCTTTCCTGGGCTAAGAGTTCAGAGGCCACCCTTACAGCCTTCCTGCTGTCTAAAGATCAGAAGATTCAGGCTATTTCAGACCAAAGTGGAGCAAAATCCAAAGACCAAGAGCCCTCACAGAGAACACCCTCCCAGCAGCACCTCACCCTGATTACCATAGAGGCTTTGGCTTGAGCACATCTGCTGATCTCAGATGTGGTGCATGCAAGAGTGAGTGCACAAATGTTTAAACACAGATGTCAGTAGCACTGGAAGGATCTGTTCCAGCTAATGGAGATGTCTTTCCTATCCAAAACCTTCCTCCTCCGTCAGTGCCAGCGACATTGCATATGTGATGCTGAGAAGGTAATGTGCTTCTCTCTCCCTCTTTCTGCTGCTTACAGTTGGGAGCCAATTGAGAAATACATCAATGAGCAATATGAAAAGTTTCTGAAGGAGGAAGTGAATATTGCGAGGAAGAAACGAATCCCAGACACGAGAGTCCACTGCTGCCTCTACTTCATTTCTCCCACAGGTCACTCGTATGTATCCCAGTGATGCCTCCCTTATGGGTCATTTTGTTGATCTGTCTCATTCATCCTTTCTCTGTACCATCACATCCTGGTCTGCCTTTGTTTTATCCCCCCATGGGATATCCTGATACTGAAAGTTCAAAAGAAAAGGTCTTGGATGAGATAGCCAGGACAGGTGCCATCCCTTAGGTTTTCTAAGCAAAGAGCAAAAGAAAATTTGAAGAGCTCTAGCAGTGGGGTCTAGTTGAGGGTATTAAAAAAAGCTTTCATCCCTCAGTCCAGGAAGGGCGAAGAGTTGATGTCCTGCCATTATAGGTAATGTAATAAAATAACTCTTCCAGTTTTCTTTCTCATGGGTTACAGCTTGCGACCTTTGGACCTGGAGTTCATGAAGCATCTTAGCAAAGTAGTAAACATCATCCCTGTTATTGCCAAGGCAGACACCATGACCCTGGAAGAAAAGATTGAATTCAAGCAAAGGGTGAGTACCACTTCCTCCATGCAAAACATCCGAGGCAGAGCCTCCCTCTGTCCTTTTATGAAGGTGGAAGAGGTGGGATGTATTCCTTCTGCTGATCTCTGAGACACACTGGCTGCAACTACACATGCACTTTACTGCAGAGTAGACTAGCTGCAGAGTAAAGTGTAGCCATCTACATATGCAGTGGTACTAGGCCACAGTAAACTAATTTACACTGATCAGGAACAGTACTATCTTACATTGGGATAATTTTACTGTGATTAAACACATGTGTAGACACTGACCACAGGCATAAATTGTGTCTGGACAGCCCAGCCAATAGGGTCCAGGCTCCTGCCTGCTGCCTAGCCACATGACTATGTACTTTCAGCAGCCTTGTGCCCCAGCCAGCTCCTTGGCTGCCTAACACCACCACACAGAGCCTGGGGCTGACCCTTATGTCCCCTGACAGCCTGGGCTTGCTCTGCCCTGGCTCAAATTGTTGCTGTCTTGGGTGCACGTGTAGACGCTGCACCCGGGATTAGTTTACTCCACCTCAAACTGCTCCAGAGTGTATTGTTGTGCATTAATTGCATATGTAGATGCACCCATTGATACTTTCCTTCATGCTTCAGCACCCCTCTCAGCTGATGTCACAGTGCTGGATTCACTGACTCAGACTTCAGTTATGCTGTAACTGTAACAAAACCTGATCATAGCTCTGTAGTGTGTTACAGTGTGGGGTGTGATGCTGTGTGGTAACTATGACAGTGCTTAGGCAGCAGTGGATGGCCCAGGTCACTCAGACTTGTATGGGAAAAGCCAGCTTGGCTGTTGGAAAAATCACAGCAACACAGCTGTTTCCAAGGTACCGTGTGTCAGGGTTTCAGGGCTAGCTCAAAGCCAAAGTCTGCCTTAGCTGGGGCTAATGAGATAAGAGCAGGCTGAGCTAGCCTTTTCTGCCATGCCTGGGGAAGCATGGGATTGGCTACTGGGAACTGCACCAAATATTGAATCCCTCTGTTGTTTGTAGGACTCAGGAAACACATCATGTAGTTCTCCTTGCTCCTGGTGCTAGCTGGTCTCTATCCACAGTGTTGTTGGGGAAGGACCTTCCAAAGCACAACCTGACCACTTGCTCCCATTTGCACATACCAAACCTGGAAATGCAGCTGTGAAACTGCTCCATGGGTGCTCCTTGAAGCTACTTTCGAGCCTGCTAGAGGCAGAGGCTTTGAAAAAGCTAGGGGGTGGTATGCATGACACTCACAGATTTCTGGATTTGGTATATGCAAGTGGAAGCAAGTGGGTGAGGTGTACTCAGGAGCTAGGGACACAGTGTAGGCATTCCCTATGCTATTCTTGCTCCAGACATTTGCTTGTTTCCGTGGTTCTTGTTCTAGGTCCTGGTTTTCAGCTTGCTTTCTGGTTCGGACCTTTGATTTGCTCCTGGCCCTCAATATGGACCCAAATTAGTGGTCAGGAGTGCCCGTGCTGGGGCAGTTACACCCTGCACATGTTACAAGATGGTCATTTCAAGAATGTGCTTCTCCTTTAAATCAGTGGTGGCCAACCTGTGGCACAAGTGCCATGAACAGCTTGGGCAGCCTTTGTGTGTCACCCAGCAGATCAGGAGAGGACAGGCAGCACAGCAGCCAGCAGGGCAGGAAGCAGAAAACAGAAGAGGAAATTAGTCAGGGAGTACAGAGCAGGGAGCGAAAAGCAGAGCAGATCATGCAGAAGAAAGGGATCAGAGTAGCACATGGGGAGGGCACGAGGCTAACTTGTGGCATGCCTGCCCAAAAGTTTGGCTCCCACTGCTTTAAATGAACTTTTGCAAAACATCAGCTAGCCATAGCAAACCTGTCCTAGGGAACCCCAACTCAGCTCTGACTAGGGTAAAGGAGAGTGTAGTGACCCACTCTGATCCCCTTCTGCTGACTTCTGTCATGTTACTAAGTTACTAATTCTTTGTGATCATGACGTATGTCTAGTAATTGGGTTAGGGCATAAACCGAGTGCACTGGTGGGGGGGGAAGCACCCACATGTCCACTGTAGCAGGGAGTGCCCGCATATTCTGTGCAATGGGAGTATTCTCAGGGGGCCCATGGCCCTTTCTGGTGCAGCCTCAGTGGCACGTGGCCCCCTCTGGTGTGACCCATGGGATGTGCAACCCCTGGCCTTTAAAAAGTTGGGCAGCCCTGATTTAATGCTTCTGTTGCTTTTCACCTTAAAACGTTTCCCTGGACAGGTGCGCAAAGAACTAGAGGTGAATGGGATCGAGTTTTACCCTCAGAAGGAGTTTGATGAGGACCTGGAGGATAAAACAGAGAATGACAAAATCAGGGTAGGATGTCCTTTGGCATGGCTGTGGGCTGGGAGGTATTGGAATTTATGGAGTTCAAACTAGTGACAGAACACTCCAGTTTCTAAAGTGCGAGCCAGGGGAAAACTGGCTGTGAATGTAAAGTATTCTCACTGATGCTTCACAACCAGCAGGGAGGATGGGTCATTTCATCTTTTGTTCTTTAATTTGCTTTGTCCCCATTTCTCTTATCACCATGGTTCACTGTGATGGCTGAGCTGACAGGGATATTTGCTCCCCTCCATCTTGCTTGAACATAGCTTTGTTTTGGGTTGGATGAAGGAAGACAGGACTAGAAGGGACCTCATGGGTCAGAGAGTCCAGTCTCCCTCCATTCCAGGAAACCACGTCATAATACCCTTTTCACAAACTGATCAAATCCATCTAAAAAGTAGGTAGTTTTATTGTCCTCCACTACCCCTTTTGGGTGACTGTTCCAGAACCTCACTGATCTGATGGTTCCAAAACCTCCTAATTTCCAGCCTAATTTTTTTGTAAGGTCCTTTTATACCCATTTATTTTTATGGCAACACTGACTTTACTTTAAAGAGCTCTTTCCCTTCCCTGGTGTTATATCCCCCCACAATGTATTTAGAGAGAGCAGTCATAACCCTTCTCCACCTTCACTTTGCTAAGCTAAACAACCCAAGCTTTTTTAGATGTCTCTTTTACAATAAGGTCTCCATTCCCCCCCCATCATCCAAGTAGTCATTCTTTATACTTCTTCCTGTTTGAATTCATTCTTGCTGAGTATGGGTGACTAGAGCTGTACATGGTATTCCAGATGAGGTCTCATGGGGTGTCAGTGCTTCCACATCTCTCCTGTCAGTGATGCCAAACTCATCTGGCCCTGTGAGCTGGAGGAGTAGTGCATGGCTAGTCCACAGGCTGACCAATTTGTGGGACTCATCCATGCGCTGGATTTAGAGTATGGGGCCATGTCATTTGTCTCCTAGGGCTGTCTGCGGGGCCAGAAATTTGGCAGCAGCAGTGTGACTCACCCTGGTTTCTAGAACTGCAGCAGGCACTACTCCTTCCACCATTGAATTTCCAGCTACTCAGGCAGTCCAGTGAGCCAGATGACACATCTCCATGCTCCAGATCTAGCTTGCAAGGCACCCCAGAGGGGCAGAAACTGGGCAGTGGAATGAACACTGGCAGTGTTAATGCCATCAAGTGCCTGCCTGGGGAGCCTGTGACCAACTTCTACATGTGGACAAGCTCTGAGTGCCTGTTGAATCTGGCTCCCCTGCCTGGCAGTTCAAAACAAAGTCCTTGTTAAACACTGTCAGCATTCTTTGTCCTGCAGGAGGCTTATTTTAGCACTGACATGATTTTACTCTTCATAGTCAGAGCAGGAGAATGAACTAGAACCACTCTGGTATTGTTAATAGCGCTCATATTATTCCTATTTTGAGCTATCTCCTCCTCCTTCTGGCCAGGAATGATTCTGACAGACCTTAGGGGAGGATGGAATACATCAAATTACTGCTATGAAGAACATGGGACCACCATGAAGTATAACACGTTATTACAGCTCCATATTCCTCATGCCTGCCATTCAGAAATGCTGGTTGTGCATGCAGACTGATCTAGAGAAGCACAGCACGTCTACTGAATTCATGGAACCACTGACAGCATCTGCAGACTGAACTATAGAAATAGTAGGAACATCTTCAAACCCAAGGACTGAAATGCAGGGAAAATGGCTTGTTTTGAAAGGGACAGTCATTGGATGTTTCTGTGTAAGAGCTGGGTGATGGGGGAGGAGATGAAAGAGTAGTAGCAGCATCTACCACCTCGGTCTTATTACTGGTAAATGTTCAGAGGAGTGGATTGATTACGTCTCTCCCCTGTCTCTCACCAGCAGGAAAGCATGCCATTTGCAGTGGTGGGCAGTGACAAGGAATACCAAGTGAATGGCAAAAGAGTCTTGGGAAGGAAAACACCCTGGGGAATCATTGAAGGTAAAAAGGTCCATCCTTTCATGTACTTGCCTAGGCTTGCTAAACACCATCTAAAGGTCTTAGTATATTTCCCAGCACTACCCTTAGTGCCTACACTTCCATGGGTTTTTTAACCAACACAAAAAGGATTTTCAAATTACTCCCTTTAGAGAAGCTGTAGCTCCCAGCGCTCAGTCACTGACAGCCGGGGTCCCGCTGTCCCTCTGGAACACTGATGCCAAGCAGAGACCCAGGAGGGCACCTCACTCCTCACAGGAAAGCATCCATACTGCTTCCTCCTATTTTTGACAACTGGCAAGCATGACAGCCTACTGGCAATCCACATATACCACTCTACAGTTCCTGCCCTTGCACCCCAGTCTTAACAACCATGCCCTAGACTGTGCTAATGAAGGCTTTAAAAGGAAACAAACAAACAAACACTTTTTTTGTCTTTTCAGTGGAAAACCTTAATCACTGCGAATTTGCCCTCCTTCGAGACTTTGTCATAAGGTGAGGCCAGGGGTTACACACTGGTTATTTCATGGTGAGGAATGCTTTTTCATGCAATGAATTTACAGATAGAATTTCCTACAGGTGTGATCACCTTAGATGGAAATATTCTTTGAAGGAAGGAGTGACAGCATGTTCTTGGAGGCAGACAGAACAGGACTGAATACTCCAAGGAAAAATCTAGGCTTAACTGATGGACAGCAGATCTTTAATCTGTGGGATCACTGTGCCAACAAGAAGCGAGTTGTAATCATAGCTTATGTGAAATAGGTGGCCTGTGTGGCAAGGGACTAGACTGGCATCTTCCCTGGGCCCCATGACACATGCAGCTGGAGAAAGCATATGAGACAGTAATTTCTGTCCCTTTAGGATTTTAAGAAAACCACAAGGAATTATTCCTCAAAGCAAGAAACAGATCCTCTGCATGCCTCCTCAAGGCATGATGTTTTGGCATTTGTGTTCGTTGTGACACAGTGTCATGACACGATAATGCTCTGCTTTTCTGTCCATTATGGCAAAGTCCTCTGGGTGGTCAGAAACAGGTTAATGACTGACTGAGAGGTGTTCATCAAGGGAGGCAACTGTTGATAGCAGGGCTACATGGGTTATGCTACCCATGTTGATCAGATGCATCCTGCAGAGATTTAATCTTCTTCTGGGTCATTACATTCTGGGCAAGGCAAGAAGTAGAATACAGGGCTTGAGGAATGAGTTGTCTGAACTGAGATGGCAGCACACCATGAGAGCTGACACCATGACCACAGCTTTGACCTAGAGGTAGGATATTGGACTGGCAAGGCTAATGACCTGATCAGTGTGACTTATCCTGCCTGACCCTTTTCTTTAGTTGCGTGATGCCACTTTAGCTGATCAACATGTTATGGCACCCATACAAAATGAATACCTGGCTTGTTAGCCAGCTTCAAGGGAAGACCCATCCCATTCAAGTTAGAAGATAAAATAGACCAGGAAGAGTAATTGTTGATACAAGACATGCTAATGTTTTCTTTCTTCACCCTCCTCCTCTCTATATCTTTCATCTCCTTATCTCATACAGGACCCACCTCCAAGACCTAAAAGAAGTGACACACAACATCCACTATGAGACTTACAGGGCCAAACGACTAAATGACAATGGGGGCCTCCCCCCAATGACCGTTGAGACAGAGGAAAACCATGAAAGTAACCCATGAATTACCCTCTTCTTGTCACCCACTGTCTCTGGATATTACCACCCACCCTGACTGCCCTTGTTTTTACTGTGGGCCTGTCTTTGAAGCATGTGGAACATCCTCTGTGTGTGTGTGTGTGTGTGTGTGTGTGTGCGTGCACGCGCGCACATGTGTGTGTAAGGGGTATGGACAAAGAGCGTTTCCTCTGTCCTCCCCAGAATGTGCTCCTTTCTGATTTTGCACAGTGGACTTTGTCACCTTTCTCTCTTTTCCGTACCATGGGTCAGTTATATGTCTTGGCTGTGGGAAGTCACAGAGAGAACTCTGGGAGGTGTAGTTTCTGGCGTTTGGGGTTCACTTTTTTGTCAGGGGCCCTGAGGGTCCTGTGCTTGCCCATATAAAAGCCATGGACTTACTGCAAGGACAGTGGAGTCCGTGTACCCAGTGTCTTCAAGATGGTGGTGGCAACCGTGAGCTTCATTCTGGGCAGAAGAGTAATTCCATGGTGGAGGTGAAGGGGGGTTTAATGGTCAGTCTGGGGGAAGTGATAAGTGGTGGTGTTGTATGCTCGCTTCTCATTGTGGCCATCAGAGGAGTTAGTTGTAAAAACATGGATGGGATGGAAAGAATATTATTGCCATGTTTTCCAGTCTGGCCACTGAATGGGAACATGTGGTGGTGGGAGGAAATAGCCAGTTAGATTAAGGACATTCAGATTTGATTTGAGAAGAATCCAAGTACGTTGAGGAACAGGAATATTTTCTAAGGAGCAAACCCTTGTAAACCATGCTGGAAAGAATCCATTTTTAAAAACATTTTAAAATCTATTTCCATGTGATGCCCAAAAGCTGCCTTTGATTGTCACGTAGTCTTGATCGTGCTTAGCCTCTGGCTTGCTCTGCTGTGACTACCCTCTTTGGCCTGTTGCAGCAGCCAAGAATAGTTGGAGTGCAGCATGTTCTGGTCCTGCTTGTCCCTTCCTTAGTGGATTCTTATGGTGAGAGGAGTCAGGAAGCTACTCTGTGCCAAGCAATAAGCTTGTACTTCACTGGGAGTATTTTCTGGGGACAAGTCCTGTCTATTATCCAGCCTCCATGCTGGCAGAGGAGCACTCATAGATTGCAGAGGAAAAGAGCAGAGGGTTAAAGTGTTTCTGCCTTTGATCTCTTGCATTGGAACCCAAGAGATACTTTCTGTTTGTGAAAGCATTTAATGTTTGCCACCCAGAGGTCCCACTCTCTCTGCAGCTCCTTCCATCCGTGTTGTCCTTTACCTATATTTTTCTGCTTTTCTGTCTTTCTCCTGTGTTTGCTCTCCTCCTCCCTCTCATCTCCCTCTCTCTTCTTTCTTTCCCCTCATTCTTTCTGTCTTCTCTCTTCTGTGCCTCCCCCTTACTTTCCCAAAACTGCTTTAGTTCTCCTTTCTCTTGATCTCTTCTCACATTACCTTACTTCCTTTTTGGCTGCCTATTCTTCTTCTGTAGCTGATATCTCCCAAAAGATCCTGTATGTATTACTGGTGTGAGTTCGTTACATAACATCTAAAAGCTATTGTTTTACTTTCCCATCACAGGAGTGGGGTGGGGGAGAAGATAAAAACAATGAATATTAATTGAGGGACAAATACTGAGGCCTTTACTAAGGACCAGATTGTGGCATTTACCCACCGGCCAAAGGTAGACATGTAACAAATCAGCCAGGTGCCTGGGGCAGTGGGATGCCTGGGGACAGAGATGACTTCTAGCTGCTGCTGTGGTGCCAACATGGTGCCAACTGATATTTTTCTTCCCTTTACAAATCAGCACCTAAGGTAACTCCCCAAGTTGACCCGACCTAGTAGTTACACTACTGGCCAAAGAACTGCTAAGGAATTCACTTTCCCCACTTTCCCAGTGGGCAGGGGGACTGTGCAGGCTCCACTATTTCCTCAGATACTTCTGCTTGCCCATCAGGCCTTGCCACACCCCACTAGATTCCTGCTGAGACTGTTAGAGCAGGGGTTCCTGCCCTAACAGAAACAGTTCCTGATCCCGGGATCAATAGAGTACTGACAATCAACAGATACTCTTATGGACTACTGTGCACCAATTTTTCATTAGAAACTCTCTGAAGGTGCATGGGGGCTGGTGTGATCTCTGGGCTGTTGTCATGGCCTCATGAAAGTCCAGCAATCCATGGACCCTGGCTTGGGGACCATGCGTTAGAACATTCATAGAGGAAGAAGAGGATGTGTAAAGGAGTACTGATGGGAAGGGAAAAGGAGTTCTGTAAAGGAGAGGAACCCACTTTCCCAGGACTAGAATGAGTTCCCATATGACAGCAGTTCTCAGTTCTCTTTTGGAGCAGTATGGCATCCCTTTTATGCTGTAAAGGCTAGTGGTTTTAGGGAAGGGAGGTGAGAAAAAATAGACACTACCATCAGCTGCTCCATCTACTCCCTAGACTGGCCAGGACCACCTTGTTTGGGGTTGTGTTTTCTGGACCCACTGCCCTGAGGGAGTGAAGATTGTGGATATCTTGTCACCTTCCAGAGAGATACCCTGGGGAACCTCCTACTGGAATCTTCCACTGACATGCCACGTGGCCACTGGCATCCATTGCCCTGGGATCCTTTGGGATGAAAGACGGATGTCATAGGAATGTAAAATTGTTCTCTTTCTTATTAATTTATGAAGAAATTCTTTTTTATTTTTAATTCCAGGCTCCCTTGCATTAGTTATCTTCTTCCCTAGTCCTCCCCAGGCTCAGCCATTTTTATTATCTTTCTTCATATGCCAAACAAATGCAGAGGTTTAAGAGTAGGTTAGAAAAAATAACACTTGACTGGGATACTTTGGTCAGAAATTATCCTGTCTTGAGCAGGCGGTTGGACTAGAAGATTTCCTGAGGTCTCTGCCAGCCCTAATTTTCTATTATTAGTCTTCCCACAGCTTCCACACATGAATAGCTGTATTGGTTTTCCTTTCTTATCTTCAGGGAGATGACCTGGTTTATGATGTAAGGGCTGATCTTCTCAGCACTGAGACCAAGCCATGGGTTAAGAGTATATTTTATCATCAGGAGGTTATATGGTTTCTTTAACACCAATGCCTCTATATTCTAATACTTCTTTTCTACTACCACCTAACACTTTATAGTCTACCAATGGAAGGCTAGCATTGTTTCTTCTATTCAGTATCAAAAACAGTCATTTGGAATGCAGCAAGAATGAGAGGAAAATAAAAAAGAAGTGAAGCAGTCAATCAAACCTGATGTAAATCACAAGTGCAATGAGTTTAAGAATCTCTGCCTTATCCCAGGAGGATTCACATCATATATCTGACAATCATCCCTTACTGCTCAAATAGCAGTAGGTCACACCTGAGGAGGATTAACGGAGCAGTGTGGATCATCCAGCTCTGCAACAAGCAGGAAATGTTGTGTGTCAAGACTGAGGTGCTTTGGAAGAGCTGTGTATGAGCATGCCAGCAACTGAATAAGCAGCGAGCGTTGTGGATCAAGACTGAGACATACTGACAGAACTGTATGGAGTCCAGGACTGGAAAAGCAGAGAGCAATTGAAGTGCTGTTCATTAGCAGAGCTGTGTAAGGGAATCTTGCATGGTGCCTGCCTATGGCTTTAGCTAGTGCCATCACTGCAGGGCAAAGGTCTCTTTAGCACATCTTTTGTCTATCCAAGCAAATCTTTTGTCTATTCTCAGCATCACTGGTGTGTGAAGGTCTCAATAATGCAGTCCTGTCCTCCCACCCACTTCTGTAACTCTTAGTACTAATGAAGTTCTTGCATCCATACCAGATATTCTTGAACAGGATATAGGACAAAAGCCTTTGGCAGGGGTGGGCAATTATTTTGGGCAGAAGGCTGCTTACTGAGTTTTGGCAAGACATCGAGGGCCACATGACAAACAGATAGGGGAAGATTAATATTAATTTTCTAAATGTTTTCGGGGCCCTGAGGGCTGGATAGAATGTCCTGGCAGGCTGCATCCAGCCTGCAGGCTGCATTTTGCCCACCCCTGCTCTTCGGTGTGCTGCAAGCTTCCATGTCATCTGTTCTCAGCTCCAGTGGGGGCTGAAAAACATCTTCTGTAAAGCTGTCTATCCATTTGTATCAGCTATTCACATGTCTAATGCAGGGTGAATGCTGCCACAGAACTACTTTTGTCCAGCCAATCATATCAGTCAGCCTCACCCCACTGCAGAGTGTAGGTCTGTTGATAATGGTGCCACACACAAACATTCATCTCACCTGCTGTGAGGTGAAGGGTCTTTCAGAAGCTGCTACTGTTCATAACAATATGTACCCTTTTAAGCCTGCAGCAGTGCAAAGACTTCATCAGTGCTTCTGCTGCCATTGTGCTGAAGGATGAAGCTGAAAATGGACATCTTTAGCCAGTTCACAGTGGGGAGGTTCTGAGACAATTACACTTGCTGTCCCGGTGGTATCACCCTTTGATGTGGACTGTGGCAGAGTATTATCAGTTCCAGTGAAATCAGAGTATTTTTGTGTCAGCAATAGGGTCCTGTACATGACTTGTACATGTGAGCCTGAACAATGAGTGCTACAGAATGCTGATACTTCCTTGCTAGGAAGACCTCATGCTCAAAAAAGGGGTTTCCCTTTTTCCATATCTATCATTTGAATCACAGATATTGGGTGATGCACTGTGCTCAGTGGGGCTTGTCTATGTGGAATGTGAGTAATAGATACTGTCCTTGGGGAAGGAAGCTGGGCGTGGTGGTCCAACCTGGAAGAAGTCTTGATGGATTCCTGTTCACTCAGGTTATTCACTGACTTCCTGTGTGATCCTGAGCCAGTAAAATCACCTTCCTTATCAGTCAGTATTTTAATAGGCCCCACAATATGCCAAACATTTGCCAGACAAACTAGGACAGAGTGCTCAAATTGTGCTCAAGGAGCTGTTTGTTTCTACAGAGTTCCACTGACTTCAAAGCCTCATTGACTACACACTACTGTAGATGTTCACCAGTATGAGCTGCAACAGTACAATCTATTAGGCTTTATACTGGAAAAATTATAGTTTCGTACTTGTTAGGGGCTTGATGGGACCTTACAGATCATTGGGTCCAGCCCCTCTGTACCTGAGCAGGAAATACTGCTGGAATCAGATGACCCCAGCAAGATGGGGCATCAAGACGCTTTTTAAAGATCACCAGGGTGGGTGACTGTATCATATTGGGGGGGCGGGGAGGGAGCCTGTTCCATGATGTTATCTATCATGTCCTGATTTTGCCTTGCACAGTGTGTTTAAAAGCATGTTAGCGCATTACAGTTAGTGATCAGCTAACACTGGCGATTGGTGGGGGGTGCACATGGGTACACATTCACCCCCTGAGTTCCGCTGTGCACCCCCTGCAAGCGCCAGCCACAAAACCGGAAGTGCCAGTGGAAGTGCATTTCAAGTTTTGCTGCTGGCTCGGTGATCGGCCGCAGGGGGGACACCCATGTCAGTGATCTGGTGCCTGCCCAGACTTAGGAAGCAACAGTTGCCCATGCCAGCTAACATTTTCACACACTAATATCTAATCTATCATGTTAGCCACTACATTTTTAATGGGATGCTTTTCTTTCCATAACAGACAAAACAAAAAAGAGTTTGGAAGGAGGTGTATACAGAAGTGAAGCACTGACCATGCTATTTAGCCATATCTTTTAATAGCACAGTGAATTGAAGTTTTTGGTAAAAAAGATAGATTTTCCTTTAAGTATGATTAACACTGTCTATCATAAATCCATCTGGGAAAATATTTGAACCTCACTGGAAATATGATGTGCTTTATCTGAATTTAGTTCTTCCCTGATGAAAATATACTATTTAATAAGATAATAAATAAGTTACAGTAATAACACTGTGCAAATATTTAGTGCTTGTTGTCCAGGGACCTCCTGATACTTTCAAAAGTGAGTAACTATAATTTGTCCCATTTTACAGAGGCAAACTGAGGTAGACAGATGACTTGACTTGCCTAGGGTCACACAGGAAATCAGGGGCAGAGTTGTGAATAGAATCCGTGCTGCCTTATTACCACTTCTCTGCTATAGCAACTAGACTTGCTGCCTTCCCTCTGTCCGTATGTGTTTTGAACAGTCAAGTCCATGTGGAAGGAACCAAATGTTGGTAGTGGTACAAAGAGTAAAGGGCCCAGGGTCATTTCCTAACAGATTACTTCTTCCTACCAAATGCAGCCTGTCCTTTGATGCTGGCCAGCATACCCACAGTTGTCTCACCTTTTTTCCCCTTTCCACTTTTGTTTATACTGCAACTCCATCAGCAGCACTAGGCTGAAGACAGGCCTGTTGCTTTCAGAGCAAATCCTGAAGCAGTGCAGGGGGTGAATTAATGCTTCCCAAAAGCAGAACAGGCAACTGCCTCATTAAAGCTGAAGATCCAGTACAATTTTCATCACCAGCACAATACATACTACCAAATAGTAGGGAACAAAACACCCTGAGTTTTTCTTTCCCTCCAGTTCCAAGTGAAAACCATCAAATGCATCCTAAATTCTGATGTTCTTTATTGTACTATAAAGAAGAAAATTTCCCTTAGAAATAAGGAGACATCTATTCACCTTCACCCTTTCAAAGTTACTTATGAATCCATGCAGAAGCTTTAGGGCACCAAGGCTTACACAGCACAGAGAAAAGAAAGAAAGATGATCCCCTGCCTTGCCTCTGACAATGACATTCCCACCATCACATATCCAGGAGCACCCAAAGGTTTTCAGAAACCTAGATCTGTCTCTTACCTGAAAGCAAGTGCACTAGAATTCAGTCTCACTGAGATCTGATGGAGCAAGAAATGAAAGCATGCATGAGTGAATGACACCTGGTTCCTGTCATTCCCTACCCCACGACAGTATCATGGTGGAGTCTTCTTGTATCAGTCCAGCACTGACTGAAAACCCCCCCAGAAACACACAACCTTAGTGGTGTAAAAGTTGCTAGACTTAACTTTCTATCTGTATTGTATCATTAAACAAAACAGTGCTGTTTGAACAAATGCCTGGCTTGTTTCTTTTTTATTCTTTGTACTTCATTCCCTCCTTCCCTTAACAGTTAGGATTCCTTCGGTCCTGCATTCAGTACCCTTCAACACTATCCTTAGGTAGTACAACCCTGCACCTACAGGCAGCAAAGCTCCCATGCAAAGGAAATCTGTTCTCCTCTGCATGCTTAGTAGCTTGTATCTTACTGTGGGCTTTATCCAATGTGATGTTATAGGACTCTGGCAATGAGCTTCTTGGAAGATCATTTCTCTGGCTAATGCACTTCCTTGCTAGGCAGATCTCCTGAAATTGAGCCTAAATATTCCTTTCTTTCACAAAAATCACAGAGGTTAGCCACAAAAAAGACTCAGAGTTCCCAGACAGAGGGTGCATCGGACACCAAAACAGTAACATGGTATTATTCCTACATATATTTCCTTGACCACCTTGGACAGTTCCTCCCTCTCACTGCTTGGCACTCGCACTTTTCAAGTACATTTGCAGTCTCAGTTATTTAGCCAAACCATTGCTCTCTCTTTATTTTACTTCACAAGACATGTTGGTTGCTTTTGCCCCTCAGTGTTTCAACTGCTCTCTGAAATCTGGTGATGTCACGAAGACCAAAATGAGCACAGCAAATCAAGGATGCGAGGTGGGATCAACTCTTCTGCCTGTCAGAAATCCCCGTACCCCCCTCCTCACAGCCAGCGCCGGGCAACGGCACTCCGAGCTCCCCCGAGGAGAGGGCGGGGCCTGATGAGGTCAC